>NC_092215.1:35335872-35346017 GCF_043381705.1 Parasteatoda tepidariorum | reverse complement strand
AAACGAATGAAGTTTTAATGCTTTTATTAATACAAAAGTATTTAATTTTTATATTACATATATATATATATATATGTAATTCCAAGGATATTACCCTAACTGCCATGTTGCGAGGTTTATCATGTATTGGTATGGCGACAATAGGGTTTACCAAATTGATCAGCCTGTCAAGATCCCAGACCTGACTCCTTTCAAAAAACCTTTAAAAAAGTAGGATTAAGAGTTGCAACAACAACTTAAAGTCGATGCAGAAATTTATGTGAGTTCTTCAAATTAAGTGAACTGGACCATTAAGGACCGTTGATAATTTGTTAAATTGAAACGTGTTTCCGTTTAATTAAATCTTAGTGTCGTGTCATCAAGTTTAAAGAGGATTAATTTGTAAACTAATATAGTTAAATTTAGCACTTTATTAAGTCTAAAACAAATTGGGCATGTCCCAAAATTTCTAACACTGTATTCATTATTCAAAAATGCATCCACTATAAAATAAATTTTATAAATATATTTTTAGTTTTAATCTAAATGCCAAACTCTTACAATTTAGTTTTCTTTTATTTGGATTAATGCACACTCTAGATTTTCGTACCTGAAGATACGTTTAAAAATATGATTTCTTTTTGATCTTCTTATCGAAAAGAACTTGTCAAACGAAATTCTCAAATACTTTTGTGACTGTATATTTGATAATTCTAACACCAAAAAAACGTCTCGAATTTCCATTTTCTGGAGAACCGTTTATGCAATCAATATAGATTTGAAAGAGTTGCTTCCTTTTTTTTTTCTTTTCTTCTTTTTCCATCTTTTATCAACCGTATTGAATGGGTTTCGCAACGAAAAATGAATTTATTTCTGTCGAAATGTTAGTTGAATTTATTCTGTGTTAACAATCCGTTTCTGTGTTATTTACGCTTCTGAACTTTTTATTTCGGAATACAGAACCTGAAATAAGTATGCATTAAGATTTGTTCTCGCTTGCATTTTCTGCTTGTACAAGCAAGCGATTTTTAAATTATGTACTATTGAAGCTTTTTCCCCATTCAAGTATTTTCCCCCTGCTTAAATTAGAATAAATCGAAGTAAAAATACCTGATTTTTTTTTTCATAGTTAAACTTTTTTAAATGCACTATCTCATGCGGGATTTAAAGTCTATGGTAAAATTTTGAAAACACTGTAATTTTCCAGTTTGAGGGTGTTCTTCAAAACCCTATTCGAAAATGTCGTTTCTAATGCCACTTGCAAAATACTAGCAAGCCCGCTTGGTGAAACCAAGCGAATTTAAGGCAGGGGGTGCGTTTCTTGTTTTTTTCAGTGGCGCCATCTATTGCCAAGAATAGGACTTCACCCACACACACGTCACAGCCCGTTTATAGGGCGGACCCATTCATATATCAGTTCGTTCATCCACAGATCGTAATTTTGACCTGAATCATAGAACGATCAATCTCTTATACAGTATCCCCAGAGGTATTGATTTGTTATGGGAACATGGAAGACTTAGTTAGACATATTTTAACGTGCACCAGTCACCATTTATTACACGGGGAGTCTTCGGCCGGAGAGGATCGAACTTATGACCTCTTGGATATGGGCCATTCAGAGTATCCCTGCCTTTTATCCGAAAATTAAATATAAATGCCACATTTTGAGTGCCCTACACTTGAGACAAGTCTATAATTTTAAACTATAATGTACCCCTCTTGTCGTAAAGAATTATCGGGGCTTTGGAACCGGTAAATATCTTAAATATTTTAAAAGTTATGAAACATTTTCAAAACTCGCCATTGTGGCGAACCCTTCCTCCTAACGTAGCGTTAGAGTGCTTTCTTAAAAATTAAAAAATAGATCTTTTTATTTATGCAAAACTATTGCTTTTCTGCTTGACGTTTTGCACCATTTCAGAATATAGGGAGCGCTGCCTAAAAATAGAGTGAATTAGATCTAACAGTCATTAATAACTTTTGCTATCTCTCAGCAGTTATGAAAATAGAAATTTATTCGCAGAAAGCCAGAAACATTTTTAAAAATCGCCAATTTGGCAAACTCTTCCTCCTAAATGTAGCTTTAGATTAACTACTTAAAAATTAAAAAAAAAATTAGAACTTTTCATTTATTCAAAACTGTCGCTTTTCTTCATGGTGTCGTTTTACACAATTTTCTGAAGTAGCACAGAGGGTACTGACTATAGATAAAGTGAATTAGATCTAACAGTCATAAATAACTATTGCTAACTCACAGCAGTTATTCAAAAATGTCTGGTCTTATTAGCTTTTTTAATATTTTGTTTTCCAAAATTAACCTATATATTTTTTTAAATTTATGTTATTGCTGAGATAAATTAGTAAAATAATATCTGTAAAGTATCTTATTTTATCAAATTTAACTTTCTCTTGCGCGTATTTATTCCATAAATGGATAAAATTATGTTTGGTGTAAATGATGTAATTGCTGCTTCAAAATCAGACATTTTTTTCCGAAATAGCTCCTTACCTATTCACAAAAAAGAAGAGAGGGTCAGCTTATAGCTAGCAGGTAAGATTAATAAAATTGATAAAAAATATCAGAATTAAAAAATTAATGCTGCCATCTATATTTGGAAGAACTTAAAAATTATTTATTCAGAATGAGAAATGTAGTTAGGTATGTAGGTACTTCATTTACGGCACACAAGAGCTGCACAATGGGCTATTGGCGACAGTCTGGGAAACATCCCTGAGGATGATCTGAAGACATTCCATCGTAATTTTGATCCTCTACAGAGGGGATAACTCCTCTGTTTTTGGTAGTCCGACGACCTGCGAGCGAAGTCGAGCCCTTTACGGTAAAACAGTTTAACGAGGAGCGATAACGCGCACCTTCGGTCCCTACGCAAGCTGATCAAAGTGGTCACCCACCTGCTTACTGAGCCAGTAATGCTTGACTTTGGTGTACAACTGGGAACCAGGGCTAAATTACCCATTAGGCCAGCCTGGGGCCCCCATTGATTAGGGCCCCCTTAAAAGGGATTTTTGGTAAATAAATTTTTAAAAAAAATTAAGAAAAACAATGATTTTTCAAATTTTTTCGAAATGTTATGATTATTTTTTAGTTCTAATTTAATAAAATAAAGCAAAATTTAATTCATTATTATTTATTTTAATTTTAAATATGCTTTCTTAAATGAGAAAATATAGAAATACTTTTATATTTGAATAAATAAAATTTATACGAGAAAAAAATTTAATCTAAGGGCCCCAAAAATTTGAATGGCCTAGGCCTCGCTTAATCCGGCCCTACTGGGAAATGTGTCTTTGCAATAAGTTCCCTGCGGGACTAAGAAATGTAGTTAAATAAAATAAATTAAAAAAAGGAATCAAATTATAGTAAAGTAAAAAATTTATTTATTTAAAGCATTTAAAAAATTTTGAAACATATTATTTAAAAATATCAAAATTTTATTTAATGCCTAAAGTTAAAAAAAAAAAAAAAAAAAATANAAAAAAAAAAAACATTCATATTTATTTGTAATGAATATTTTTGTTCTGAAATGTATGACGGAATTCGTTTTAAACAAAACTATTGATAGATAAGCGTATAATGTATTTTGCACAAAATTAAAAAGCTAAAATTGATCCAAGGTACAGTACTCTTAACTCCACAACAGAATTACAGCAATAGAAGGAGAAAAGTCTTTCAAAATGTGTATCATAAATAAATAATAAAGTAAAAAATTGTACTTAAAAACAAGTGGCAATAAAGTGATGTAGTTGAAAACATTTTCTCTAATAAGTAGTCATACACACATTTTCAACAAGATTATTTTGTTTTCGTATTTTGTATATCTTATGGATTTTTGACGCTCTTTCCGAATATCTATATATAAGTCTCCCTAGGGGGCTCATGGCAATCTTTCCACCTACGTCAACTACCACCTTGCGCGATCTTTAGGTGGGCATAGACGTAACTTCTGTAAGAATTTTATTTTATTAAAATTGGTGAGTGTGTTGATCAAAAGAATGTGACACGTTTGATTTAGAATGTTTATGTACTTATATATATCTTAATGACAAATTTAAATCATTTTTGTTTTCTTCAGGTTTTAGAATTTGACTAGGCTTAAATTATTTCCTGCTTTTCAATAAGATATCAATTATAAACATATTCTAAATTAATCTATTTAGAGGTATATCATATTCTATCGCTCGTGTTCAGTTATAATCAACCTTTTGACTCTGATTTTCAAGCTTTTATACTTATTATTCAATCTTTTACACTTTGAGGAACCCTTTTATTTTTACGTTTCTTAGAAGGAACCTCTTGATAAAAGGCAAAAAAATAGGCTTTATCTTACTCTAGTTTACAAAATTATTTCTGGGCCTTTATTTTATCACAATGCAAAAATCTTGATAAAAATAGTAAGATATTTAAGGCAAGTAACGGTATTTTAAAAGTTTATTAAAAGTTTAAAGGTTTATTAAGTTATTAAAAGTTTATTAAGTTTATTAGAAGTTTATTATTTAAAAGTTTATTAAGTTTATTAAAAGTTTATTATTTAAAAGTTTATTCGAAGTTTATTATTTAAAAGTTTATTAAGTTATTTTAAAAGGAAAAGTTTTAAGGACTTGGCTGTGATTGTATTTTCTTGCAATTATGACTAACGCAAAAAGTGTCATTTAACAGGCGATCCCTTACCTGAGGCAACAAACGGAGACTTAAATGATTAATGTATTTAAAGCTTATGACATTCACGAAATCGAGAAATTTAATTTATCCGTGTAATATTTATTTATGTGTATATTTACTCGCAAACTGCCTTTGAAAATTCAATCTTTTATCAAAATTGTACTAAATTTTGGTGGCATGATTAAGCAAATAATGATCACTTGGGGAACTTCTGTCAAGTTCCAGGGAACTCTAGTGTTCCGCAGAACTCAGATTGAAAACCTCTGAGTTAGAATTTGCAGTTGTACTATAGTGAGTAACCTATCAAGGATTTTTTACGAGAAATTTAGATCTGTTAGAGAATCCTTCGCAAAATTTTATCGTTAAAACGAACCCTTCACAAAATAATTTATCCCAAAAACAGACTTATCACAAAATAATTTATCCTAAAAACAGACTTATCATAAAGTAATTTATCCTAAAAACAGACTTATCACAAGATAATTTATCCTAAAAGCAGACTTATCACAAAATAATTTGTCCTAAAAACAGACTTATCACAATGTAATTTATCTTAAAAACAGACTTATCACAAGATAATTTATCCTAAAAACAGACTTATCACAAAATAATGTATCCTAAAAACAGAATTATCGCAAAATAATTTATCCTAAAATCGACACTTTCGCATAACATTGTATCGCGAAAACAGAATTTTCGCAAAACTTTTGTTTTGGAAATAGAGTCAAATTTGTCTTTAAATCATAATTTTGAAGCTATAACTTTTTGAAAGACATTATTTTTGTGTATTTTATTCACTTAAATAGTCCTTAACTCCACATATGGACAAAATTAGGAATACATTTTTCGCAATTTCACAAAAACTGATCTTTCACAAAAAAACTGTTACAACCCCTACTTATTTAACGTGGCTATTGTAAATACGTAAGAATATGTAAAATATTAAATACGCGAAGTAGAATTAGAAAATTTAACCACTCATCAGAATATTTATGTGCTTCCTTATCGCATTGCGTGCGATAGGGTAGAATCCCATGGAATGGAGGGCTAACCATGGGACATTTCCCTTGCCGCTCACTCAAAAGTGCGCTAAAAAAGTCCTTAACAAACGAAAATTTAACTAGATTTTCGACTCAAAAGTTAACTCGTCTTCTGAATAGTGATCAATTTTCAAAAATACGTAGGTTTACTCCATCACACACATTTTATTTTGTATAATATTATAACCAGCGTTGAACAGCTGACCCAATACTGAGTTTACGACGATCAATGTTCAACTCCTTAGTCTTGTTATTTTGAACCCAACACAGAAGACAAAAGAACTCCTGGGTCAAGCATTGGGACAAACTAGCTTTAGTGGAAGATTTTTTGATGGGACTAATCCCATATGCGTTGCATAGAGAAGAAGACCTGGGAAAACCTCTCGATGTGAGCCACACCGCTAGGGGATTGCAATCCGTTATCCGTCTACCTTTGAGGATATTTTTCATTTACACTGTCATTGGTGCGAGTCGGGAGCAGAATTTATATCAACCAGCCACCGCTAGGATTCGAACTCAGATCGCCTCATTCTGAAGCAAACGCTCTATTCTCTGAGCCATCGCTACTCGCATCACATACTTTACGTGGATAAGCTATTCATCAACGTTTAATAATAAAATAAGTAAACAAGCAAATAAGTAAAATAAATATCAGAGGTTTGAATTTTTCTGACCTAGCCTATAGGTCCAACCTGGAACTCCTAAGCTTCAGCTCCAATGATCACCATATATTATTTAAATTCGTCCATGTCGCTATTTATTTAAAATGTAATGATAAATAAAAATATTTCTGTTTGAGGCGGAAAGTATAAAAAGTATTAATACGCCAAACATAAAAGAAACAAGTCCTTCGGTGAAAAATTTGACGACATATTGCAGCGTAGAATTTTGTTTAAACATTTTTTTCTCAGTTTGCTTATCCGCAAATATTGCTAAAAAATAGTAAACATTTGACTAAAACTTTTCTATCGTAGATACTATACTGCAATAGAGAAGGCAAATAAATCAATATTGAATTTTCTTCAACTGCGAGGCAGGTGATATAAAGTAAACTTTCAAGACGATCGAGTACGAAATGTATTTTAAAGTAAAAAATATAATTTGTGACAACTATCCTTAAGAGTGGCAGGAAAATACACACAAATTGACAGTACGAAGTGTGTTTTCATATATTTATGCATTTTAGATTAATGAAAAATGATTTTAAATAGTTCTAAACATAGAATGGCTCCAGTAGATTATAAATTTTTATAACTGGTATATAAAAATGATAAATATTTAAAGGAAGAAAACAAATTTAAAAATACACAAGAAGTAAAAGAATAAAATGAATTTTTATAAAAGATACTAAAAGATACAGTTATATTTTATAAAATGAAATGTGTACGCTGTTGTGAATATGGAAAGTATTATAAATCAGGATAGGGAAAAAACAGTTGTTTATTTAACAAAAAAAAGTGTGTTTTGGATCAAAACAAGAGTTTTTGTTTTATATCAGGTTTTTTTTAATATTTATTTTTAAATATAAAAAAAATTTAAAGTATTTTAAATTTAAAGTATTTTATTAAAATTTTCTTTAACTAATATTTTCAATAAATAATTCGAAAATGTCCAATTTTTCTCCTTAACTATGCTAATATGATAAATAAGAAAAATAACTGAAATTTTTAATATGCTTATAGATTGCTTCATGCAACTAAAAATGTCCTGTTTAAATATTGTATTAGTAAATCTTGCAGAAGTTAGTTGGAGTTTGTTACTTAATGGACATTGAAATTCGGTTGTGTTTTGTGGAATGAAACGCGCAATGTGGCTTAATCAGTTTGTTGTTCTATCTAGACATGGAAAATATCAGGTTTTATTTTTTATTTTAGTTTTATAGCGGGTTTTTTTTAGTTTATTTTTATTTATTTTTATTCTATTAAATTTTATTTTACTTTTTATTTTTATTTTTTTAATTAAATTATTTTAATTTAATTAATTTTAATTTAATTAATTAAATAAAAAAATTTAATTAAATTTTTTTTATTTATTTTAATTTTTTTTGTTAAGCAGCTCTGTGGCGTTGTCATAAATTTTTTTTATCAATTGCATAAGTATGGTTAATATATATTTTTAATTTTTTTTTGCACTCTGTCTAATAAATAATGTTTCACTGATTTTATTCTGTTAAAACATAATTATTACTAAGCTCATTTTGTTATCAAATTTCTCAATTACACAATTACTATGAAATATTTACACTGGTGTAGAAAATTACAAGAATTTGCAGACTTGGTCGAGTATCTCTAGAACTACTGAACCGATTTTAATGAAATTTCATGTGTACATACATTGATACAATACAAAGCAAATAACCATTCGACAATTGTAATACACACGCATGATCATGCGTAACACTTGTTGGAGTCGGAAGGTATGAAACAGCGGTTGCAGAATAAACAAAAAAATGTCGGTTAGGTATGGTCCCCTCTTACAGATATACAGGCCTCGCTGCTTGATTTCATACTTGAAACAAAGCAATTTATAATTTCATATGGCAATTGGCCTGAATTGTCCCGAATTGTCCCGTGGCATTAATAGTAGTATACGCCGTTGTATAAAAGGCGTAAGTGACGTCATCATGGAAAGTCAAGGAGTGCTTATTTCTGCCCCAACTGGAAGACCGAAACTAAAATCAAACAACAAACGGGCAGAAATAAGCATCCCTTGACTTTCCATAATGACGTCACTTCCGTTTCTTATACAACGGCGTATACTACTAATAATTGTATACCTTCCGACTCCAAGGAGTGGTACGCACGATCATGTGCGTGTATTACGATTGTTGAATGGTTTATGTTTTGTATTATATCAATGTATGTACATATGAAATTTCATTAAAATCGGTCCAGTAGTTCTGGAGATAATTGACCAAGTCTGCAAGTTTTTTTAATTTCTTACATCAGTGTAAGATGAAAAATTGACTGCATATAAATCAGTTGTTTACATGCAAATACAAATGGAATTTTTTACAGTCAGTATAATAGATTGCATTTAATTGATTTTTAGTTAAAACCTAATTAGTTACAAGTTCAAGCTCATTTAGATCATCGAATGAGATAATTGCAGTTTACTTGTAATAGATACTCTGCTTGCAAATTTGCCTAATTTCTTTTTTCTTAAGTTTTTTTTCTTCTGGAAAATCCATTACATCTTATTTAAGGCTAAAAGAATCCTAAAAATACAGAAGAATGTACTACTTTTATTTATTTCCTCATTTGTTGTCATTGAGTTCCAAGCGGAGAGAATCTCTTCGATAAAAGTTGCTTGTTAAAGACTTCTGAACAATTCAAGCAGAAAATGCACAAATTTTATGCTTAACAAGATGGAAATAAACGCAAAGAAACTTTTATAACATTTTTATACAACTATTCTGCAAATAACTAAATAATATGTAGGGTAAGGTTGGGATAGATGGCCATAGTTTCTTCAAAGCGAAATAAAAAATACTAAGAATAGATAAGAGAAATATTTATAGATATTTTTACTTTTCATTCATGTACAGTGCGCAAGGAAAAAACAGACCACCCCGATTAACTTTGAATCTAATGTTCGGATCTTCTCGTTCTGGTACTCAGTCTTGATGATTCAAGGGGGTGACCTCGAATATGCTAATTATTTAGTGCATAAGGTAAAGAAAGCAGACACTAAAACGTACTTTATTTGAATAAACATACCTTTTTTTTACGGATTCAGATTTTTGTCCCCTAAATATAGGGAGTAGCCGCAGTCCCTAATGGTTTGGACTAATTAACGTTAATTTTATTTTTTACGTATTTCTCCATATATTGCTAATTTCTTTAGCGAATAAAAAGATTTTGCTCACAATTAGAAAATTTGTTTAGCCAAAGATATAAACAATCTGAAATGAAACATAAATAATAACAAAATTTTTTTCCGAGGAAAAAAATTTAGTCATTATTTATGTTTTTTTTTTATGATTTTATTTAGAAATAGCCAAAGCATTTTGAATTGCTCAGTCTAAATTTTTCAACGTTATTCTAAAAAGTGTTATTTTACATGGAAAAATGCAAAATTTCAGTGAAATTTGTGGAATGGCTTCTGAAAAATCGAATTTTAAAAAAAAATCTTATTTTTAAAATTCAATTTCTCCGAAACTATTCGACCAATTTCACTCAAATTTTGTATTTTGCAATGTAAATATCCATTCTTTAAAAAGACGCAAAAAATTGTATACATTGACAATTCAACAATTTTTTGATTATTATTAAATAAAAGATTAAATATTTACTAAATGTTTATTCTTGCGTGAGTGAATAGTGATTGGATTTGCACATATTGTTATTACTTTTGCAAAAGTGTTACCAGTTTTCAGTTTCTACATTCCTTTATTATTTTAATATATATATATATATATATAGATATATCTTTCTTAAATG
>NC_092215.1:35221037-35335855 GCF_043381705.1 Parasteatoda tepidariorum | reverse complement strand
ATATATATATATATATATATATTAATCATTAATGCTCATTAAATAATCTTAAACGACTTTTAGTAAGATTTACTTATTCACTTACAGGATTTGCCTTGGAACAAGATTATAACATTGTTATTTAAGTTGTAAATTACAATTGACAGTGACATTTTATCAACACTCGTAATGGCATTTTCTTCACTAATGAAATTAACTTGGTGATTGAAATAGTTTCATATTAAACTAGAAGCCAGTAAATGTAGTCTAGAATCTGAAATATTTAATGCATCACATAATTAAATGCTAGCATTTTCCTAATATTACAGAATATTTTATTTTTATATATTTTCCCTTATTCTGACTGTTATTTTTTTCATTTTTGCACAGAAAATATAGTTTATATTTGTTGTTTTAAATAATTGTTAATTAATTTACATAAATAGCAAAAGCACATTTTTATTCAATATTTTTTGTATATACTGTAAAAAAGTGTTAAGGGTTTCTCAAAATTGAGCAAACTAAATTATAGTTCTTATTACCACACATTTAGTAAAAAATGCAAAACTGAAGAATGAGTTTTACCAAATTCTTCGACATTTACCAAATTTTAACACATATTATAAGACCACAATTTATTGATAATGTTAACAAAATCATTACCAAAACACTTCGATAAAATTACCAAGCTTTTTGGTGTTCTCATAGATCCAGAAACACGATAAATTTTACCATAATCTGGTAGTTTTGGCCATACTTTTTTTCTCAGTGAATTTTTTCCGAAAGTGATGGGCCCAACATTTTTTTTGTTTCAGATTTGGTGAAAATAAATATATATAGTAAATATAAATATATATAGTAAATATAAATATATATAGTAAATATAAATATATATACATAGTTTACAATTTTTTCTTCCTATTTACAATTTAAGACTCTAAAAGACAAACTACATGAAAATATTTGTTGTAGTGCAATAAGCACTTTATTCATACATTAAAAGCTACTTAGTATTTCAGTCATTAGCATATAACTGAGAAATTAAAAATTTAGATAACAGTTTTAGAAAATTTCGACAATTTAGTTAAAGTTTACAACTATAACATAATAAAATAAGGCTAATCAGAACGAAGCTGAATAAAATCATATAACTATTTCCCAATTATTGAACACTTTTTCTCCTTTAGTAAAATGAAAATTCAAGAATTAAAATGTCAAGTGGTTTGCAATTCTACCTGATTTCTTATAAATGCATTCAAAATTGAAACAGCATAGACTAGATTTTTAAGCAAAATGCATAATCTCAAACGCGATCAGCAGAAAGAAATGTGTTGCAAGATTCGAACCAAGGACTGCTGGCTTTGTAGTGGAATGTTCTAACCACTATAGTTGTAAACCCTGGTCTAGAGAGAGTTAGTAAGCTTTATATAGTCGCTACTGCAATGACATGTCGTGGCATACATTCCATTCTTATAAATTTTAAGATGCAAGCAATAAGTGAAATTAAAATTACTAGACTCCTGTTTGATATATTGGGACCATATTTTCCAATCGCAAATCGTATCATTGAAATGAGAAATTTGTATGTCATGAATTGTCATTGCTGGGATCACTACATAATGCTTCCTAAATCTCCCTGAACGCGGGTGTACAACTATGGCGGTTAAATCATCCTATTGCAAACCCCGGGGTCATTAGTTCGAATCCAGCTGGTTGCCAATGAACTTCTCTCTGACATATTTCTTCCTCGACATGCTGTTTTAAATTTTGAATACATGGGGCTTTTAAATTCGACTAGTTCCAGAGCTATTTTGACATATTTTTGCTCACTTTGAGAAACTCTTTTTTACAGTTTAGATTTTAAAATTAAATTGAGAAAAATTATTTAAATTTTTGCCATTCAAGCACAACTTGACGATTATTGTGAAATTTTTGTTGTTCTTAAAAAATAGATGGTCTTTGAAACAAAATAATAATCTTTCCACATCTACAAAGAAAAAATATTCCGGCGTAAGAAATTTTGAAATTGAAATATCCTATTGTTATGAGAAAAGAAAACACAGGAAATAAAACTAAAACTAATGCATACATGCAGTAATAACCTTTAATTAAAAACTGAATTACAAAAAATTTCTAAACTACAATAAACCTAGCATATTAACTGTGTAAAATATGAATCACGTGAAACAAAAACAAAAAAAAAAATTAGGGATCTATTATGCCTTTTAGAAATTTATATTATTTCTCACATTTTTCTGAGGCAGCTTTATTAAATTTTATTTATTTATTTACACTGAATCCTTATGAATTTAAAATGTAAATTAGCATTTTCTTGCTTACACTCTTTTTAGTGTTTTATGTACCCTATGCTTCTGTTATTAATTTTCATCTATATTATAAGGCTTAATGTTGATATAAACGTTCTTGTAACTGTTTATTTTTTATTAATAATGAAAGGTAAACTAATTAAATTTACCTTACGTTTACACCCCTGTGCCACTGTTAAATCTAAAGGGAAATTAAAAACTAGTGCAAAATTAGAAATATTTAAATAATTTAATGCTATTTTATTTTACTTGACATATCTATCTAATATATTTAAATGTGCCAGAATATGCAACTACTGAACATCGTTTTTATTTGCTGTGAAAAACTTTACTATTATGCTTTAGAAATGACTCAAAAGCACGTTAGATGTTAGTTAAAAATATTATCACTGATAGATTAGGTAATAGAATATATAGTTAAAGTTAGATGCTGTAGATAATACATAATTTCGAAGATATTGTCTGTATATATTGCTTGTGAAAGATTTTGGTTCTGATATAGTCAATTAAACTATTTCTGTTTAACTATCATGCTACTGGCGCTACGTGTATGCTTTCATTAACAACAGTAGAGTTCTTTTAATTGAAGTTTAAACTAGCCCTTTTTCATTTGAATTAAAAAAATTTATTTTAAACTGTCGTCGAACAGCCGACCAAATTCTGAGTTTACGACTACCAATGTTCCACTCCTTAGCCTTCTATTTTTGAAACCAACTCAGAAGACAAGGGACTCCTGGATCAAGCATTGGGACAAACTAGCCTTCGTGGAGGACTTTTGGATGGAACTAACTTGCATTTAAGTTACATGGCGGGGGAAACTATGAAAACCTCCAAAGGT
Source organism: Parasteatoda tepidariorum (assembly GCF_043381705.1). NCBI lineage: Eukaryota > Metazoa > Arthropoda > Arachnida > Araneae > Theridiidae > Parasteatoda > Parasteatoda tepidariorum. The sequence goes on along the minus strand of NC_092215.1, from coordinate 35,332,711 downwards.
TCGAACATATGTTCCGTGTACCTATTGAGGACATTTTACGTCAGCACTGTGGTTCATGCCAGCTGGGAGTGAAATTTGTATCTACCAGCCATCGCTGATATTCGAACCCGGGTGACCTTATGCACTAAAACTTTTTTTCAATAGCCGTCATTGAACAGCCGACCCAATTTTGGGACTACTAATGTTCAATTCCGTTGCCTTGTAATTTTCAACCAATCCAAAAGACGAGGAAACTCCTGGATCAGTATCCCCAGAGGTATTATTTGTTATGGGAACATGGACGACTTTGTAACTCGACAGATTTAACGTGCACCAGTCACCATTTACTACACGGGGAGTCTTCGGGCCACGGGGATCGAACCCACACCGTGTTGAACATGGGCCCAGTGCTCTACCAACCAGGCTATCCTGGCTCGCACTAAAGCTTTTGGGGTTTTCAAATATACATATTTTCACAATATGTAAAAATAATTTTTTAAAAAAAAACTTTCATGGTGGTACTCCCCTTATGCCAATAAGCCGGAATCCCGTTTTGGTGCGCCTAACGCATTCGACAACTCCTATTCCTACTAAGTAGATCAAATAGTGTTGTAAACTGGGTCCGACGCAAAAATAAATTGATAAAATAAAAACAAAATTATAAGACTCGTGGGACTCGTTTTGTTGAATCAAGGTAAACTTAAACGAATACAGACATAAATTTTTACTATAAATAATGAGATAGCTTCAATGTTTCAAAAATAAGATTACTAAATCGCATGGTTCGTTTTCGATTCGAAAATTTCGATTTTTTTAAATGTACGTTTATATGCCCAAAAAGTCGATTTTTGTTATCATTTTTTTTTTCTAATGACTTCCCTTTTGTGAAAAATGACATTTTTTCATTTTTTCCCCCTAACCCTACCATCAGTGCTCAGTTAGCACTACCATCTTCGCCATTAGTTTTATTAGTTAACTTATAATTATCTCGAGCTAGAAAAAATTTAAAATGTTACTGAAAGATGACAATAAAACCATGGAATAATTATGTAACATAATCTTTCCATTTCACTGAAAAACAAACGCTAAAAATGAGGCTTAAATCACACCTCTAGACCAGAAAACCAACTTAATCAGTTAGTTTCGATAATTAATTTCCCCATATATTTCAACTAAAAGAAAATTTTTACAAATTGTGAAATACTACCGCATCTCATTAAATTCGCTGTAATAAATCACAAAATATTTAAATCAACCGCTGCGTAAACATTTTTTAATGTCATTTATAGTTGCATGGTAAAGTTGCGGGCTTTAAATCGCAATGGATTAAATCCATCACATTTCGAACTTTTCGTCTGAACTTCATTTTAAGCAACAGCATGGGAAAAGGATTTTTACTTATCTCCGTAACTGATGATTAAGTGCTCATTAGCTGGATTTAGAGAGTCGTAAGCTAATTTATTTTAATGGATCTGCCGTACAATACTGCCTTTTCCCCCTCTTTTATTCAGCTCTTTCAGGAAACGTTAACTTTTCTTCGACTTTTATAGTTAAAAGAATGTTTTATTATTTTTGTATCTTTCTTTCCTTTCACTTTTCAGTCCCGTTTTATTATTTTTATACCTTTCTTTCAAGACCTAGGTGAAAAAGAAGTATGACACGGAGGGGGTCATCATTATTAAAAATTTAATGACACACTTCACTAAAGAATGAAACGGCCGTTGTCATGATATGAATAATTTTAATATGGTTGAAAAAACAAACGACTCTTTATAAAAAGCATTTGATAAAGACATTAAAATCATTTTTGTTATTTTGAAAAGAAAATAGTCAGGTAAAAAATAAAAGATCCGTAACCCTATTGTTATTTTCATTTCGTAAGGCACTCAAAATTAACGAAAATTTTAAGGAATTATTATCGATAATATTCTTTTGTTGCACATCTTTTGTTGCATGACAATTAAGTGCAATATCATGGTCGTTATGTAGTCTATTGTCTTAAAGGTTAAGCAAAATTAATTTACTTGCTCCTTATCTTTAAATTATATCCAGTTAACTATTGTGTTTTTTAATTTTATTTTTTAACCGTATTTATTTATTAATTTATACGCTTTATTGAGTTTTCAGAAAAAAGTTTCTACTTTGTTGAAGTATTACATGTAAGAAATCATGTTTAAACAAATGAATTAAAAGACATATTAGTATTTATTCAACTGTATTAAATTTTATTTAAGTTGCGTATTTTCGATAAAACAATGCTTTATAAATTCATGTTTATAAACAAAAAATATATATATTTACGTTTGGTCACCACGACGCATAAAAATAAAATCTGGATTTTTGTTGCCCAACAATTAAGTGCAATTTCAAAATCGTTATGTTAGTCTATTTTTTTAAGAAGTAAACAAAATTAATTTATTCGTTCCTTATCTATAAGTTATATCCTATTAACTATAGTTTTTGTTTTTCAAATTTGTCTTTTAACTGTTTATATTTAATTTACACGCTTTATTGAGCTTTCAGTAAAAATATTTTCTACTTAGCTGAAATATTGCGCGTGGGAAATACATTTATGCAAAATGAATTAAAAGAAATATTAATATTTATTCAACAGTATTAATTATTATTTTCGTTTCGTATTTTGGATAAAACAATGTATAATAAAACAGTGTATAAAATATGTATTCATAACCATATATAATATGTGTTATTATATATTATATTTCAGTTGTCATGGTACTTAAAAATAATATCTGGTAACAATAATATTTCAGCATTATTTAAGTTGTGTTTTTAGGCCAAATTTTTGTGAATATTAAGGAACAAAACAAAAATTAATAACGATGACGTCATCGTGAGTTCCGGCTATCGATCTGTTTGTTCTGATTCATAACATTCGTGAAAAATGCTTCAATACAAAAAAGCAATGCTGCACGAGCAAACTTCTAAGCAGCAATCGTGAATCGATTTCATTTTGTGGTGTTTAGGTATGAAAAAAGAATAGCTTTGTGCAAAGTATGCTACTTAAGTAAGTTACAGCAATCGTGAATTGATTTCATTTCGTGGTGTTAAGGTATGAAAAAGGAATAACTTCGCGAAAAGTAAGCTACATAAGTAAGTTACAGCAATCGTGTATTGATTTGATTTTGTGGTGTTTAGGTATGAAAAAAGAATAGCTCTGTGCAAAGTATGCTACTTAAGTAAGTTACAGCAATCGTGAATTGATTTCATTTCGTGGTGTTAAGGTATGAAAAAGGAATAGCTTTGTGAAAAGTATGCTACAGAAGTAAATTATAGTAATCATGAATTAATCTCGTGTCGTGGTTTAGGTATGAAAAATGAATAGCTAAGTGTAAAGCATGCAATAGAAGTAAGTTACTGCAATCGTGATTTGATCTCAAGTCGTAGCTCAGTTATGAGAAAAGAAAAGCTAAGTGGGTTAATTTGTAGTAATTTATCAGTTGTAACCGATTTTTCGTCAGAAGTTACTGTGACTTTTTTCATCCCATTCAAATTACAAATGTTATATAAGCATGAATAATTGGGTTCCAATAATTTTGTTGAAATATTCAAAATAAAAATTCATGTTTAAACGACAAGATTGAAAAGAACATTGTTACCTGTTTTTTTTTATTGTCTCTATTTTTGCAGCGTATTTGAAATAAAAATGTATGGCGAAACTTACCATCTGCTATAGGTAAAAATTTTCAATTACTACCACCTTTTTTTTTTATTATTACCAATGCATTTAACAGGTTTCTAGTTGTGCATTTCTGCCACCAATCTCAAGGGGTGTGTAAGTATTCACATCATAAATGTGTTTTGTCTAAGTAGTAAGTAAATAAAAATTAAAGTAGTAAGCATGGTATTATGTGAATATGACATTGTTAGGCATTGTAAGAATAAAATTTTGAAGTAAAATTGTTAATAAAAAGTTATCAATGGCACAAAAATTAAAACCTTTGCATACTCAATTATTCAAATTTCTCAAAGTCTTTAATTTAATATTATATTCTTGTAAGTACTCAATGCACAATTTTTTTTTTAAATTTAAAAGTATGAAAGGTATTAAGTGAAATATTAATATACTTTTATTTACACTTCATCAGAAGTGTTCTTTTGCACTACAATTTTTCAAAATTTATTTTTATATTTGAAAAATTTGATTATGAATAAAAATTAAAAACATTTTATCGAAATATTTAAAAAATAAATATGCGTTAGCATCAATGAAAATAAGCAAAAATTTGAATATGATTTTATTTCATGTTATATTCTAAATGATTTTATTTCAAAATTTAAGTCTTGGAATCACTTTGTTCTAAACTTTGGTTGTGACAAAAAATTAAGAAAAAAAAAAGAAAATTCAAAAAAACTTTTTTAACAGAGTTCATTTTAAGTTGTGAGTAATTAAACAAGTTTATTAATTGATATCTTTCAAAATTTTAATTATATTTTATAAAACTTAGCATAAAAGGTATCTTGTATTAGTAAAGTTGGCGAAAGAAATATAGATTTACTTAATAAAAAATAATGAATAAAAATTATTGTTTCTAAAATTTTACACGTTAACTGATTCCCTAAAAATGTTTTTTTTTTCTTTTTTTTTACTCATTCTCAAAACTACTCTATAAATTGAACTTGTCTGCCATGGTTTCACACGGTTAGTACAATTTCTTTATTTTTCTCATTTTAGGTTCCGGCGCGAGCACACTCAGCTAAGGAGTTGAACGGTAAGTTTATATTTTCTTTTTTAATTTACTTTTCTCCCTCCAATTTGGAAGTGTCTTTCTTATTATAAAACCTTGTGCATAAGACGAGAGAAGAAAAAAAAATCAATGACTGTTACAGTTTTGTTTTTTTAGTATAGATATGAAGTGTTTATACGTTTTCTTTCCTTCCTTTAGCCATAAACGAATTATTACGTTACATTTCCCATTAAATTTTTAAGGGAGTGGCACGTCTTTGCTGATTGGATTAAGTTGTCTGTTCAACTAAATCAGAGTCATGTATAGACATGAATTAATTCTAATTCTGAAAATTTTTGCGTACCCTTTTATTTTAATAATTTCTTTGGATTTTACTTTTTGACTGTTTTTTTTTGCAGTTCTTTCTTTGATTAAAATTATTGCCGGGTAATTTTATTTTTTAAATTGGTGTAGGATATAATTTATTTAAGATAATGGTCAAAATTTTTAATCATAATTTTTAGTTCCTTCAAAAATAGTTGACATTTTTATGTTGTTGAAGTCAATGAAGTTAATGATTTGTTAATAAAAAATATTTGTTTTGAAATAAAAGGACCTAGCAGTAAAAAGTTTAAAGCTGTTCACTTTGGGAATTAAAACATCATGATTTAGTAAATATCTTTAATTTGTAACACACTGTAAGAAATTCCGAATCAAATAACAGTATTAAGTGCCGACACTTAAGGTGCATCATCCGTAAAGTCAATTTTTACCGTAAAATGTTATGCGGTAATTTTTACAGTAATATTTATTTAAATAGAGTGGTATTTTTTTGTTGCGTAACTTGTTCCGGTAAAGTTGGATTTTACGATAAAGGTTACCAGTACTTTTTACAGCAATTTAATCCGAAATTTCTTACAGCTCATATCGCAATAATTTTCCAATTTAATTAACTTACAGTATATTTACCTCAGTTAACATTACAAACCAGAAATACATTATTTTTATCACCCAAAATAAATTTATTAGCACATCCGAACGCATCATGTTAATTATAAATTACCGTATTCGCATACCAGCATTACCGTATTCGATTTTTTTGATTGCCCATAAAGATCGCGATATTATTTTTCTTTTCATAGTAATTATTTTCCATAATGATCGCGATATTGTTATAACATTCGATATTGATCATTGCTCGTCGCATTCTCGTGTTTTGTACTTATCGTTGTCGATATTATTGCGATATTATCGTTGTCAAAAATCATCGTATGTTCGAAATAAATCGTATTACAAGATATTACCGATATATCGTGAGAATGATTTTTGAAATATAGTTATCATGAAGTTTAAATAATATCGATGCCTGCTGTATAAGTGACGCAATAAAATTAAATAAACTATCGTTTCTATAAAACCAATTTAACTTGTGTCAAACAAATAATATATATATTTTTTTAACATTCTGCTCACTTGCATGTTAAAATTTGAACGAATAGGAAGAAACTGTTAGGAAGAGAGAATAAAGTTAGATATTTTTTAATTCAAAAAAGTACATTGAAATAATTCAAAAAATATGATGCTTAGGTAAATTGAATAAAACTAAGCAAAATGTAGGGGAAAAAATCATAATCCGGAATTTTTGAAGCTAAAAAGCTTTTAGTTTCGAAGAATTATTCTGAAAATAAAGCAAAAATTTAATATACTTTTTTTAGTTGATAAGAAACACTAACTAAGTTTACGATGGGGCTATAGGATTTTATTTGTTATTCTTTTGAAAAATATGTTCTTTTATTATTGTTGTTATCAGTGTCTGTGTTGATTTGCTTTTAAGATAAATGAAAAGTTTAAACACAACAAATAAATGTGCACTTAAAATAAAAACTTTATTTTCAATCATGAAATGAAATGCTACTTTAATCTGCATAGATATATGCACACTGATAGAAATTTCATTCTAAAATTAGGGTAAAATAACCGGCAGCAGTATGTACATCCAACTAACTGTAAAGTTTACTGTAAAGAACCTTCTTTACCTGTACGGTTTTGAAACCGTTTACAACATCTATGGTTTAAAAGATCATGAATACAAGACTATATTGTTTTTTAACCATTTACAACTAGCATGGTTTGAAAACCGTAAAAAAAATTTATTGGTCATTGGAGCTAGACTTTTCATCAAGTAATGGACATTGGAGTTAGGTAGTGGTTGAGTTGCGTTTTCTCAAATGAACCATGTAATGTGGTTTAATTAGTTTGTCTGGTTGATTCACCTATCGTAAGAGGAGAGGAATACTAGACTTTTTTGTGTTAAGTAGCTTCTTGGTGAGTATCGTATTCTAATAGTCCAGAGTCACAAATTGGGGAGACAGGACACTGGAAAGGGAATGGAGTCATGAGATTGGCAAATTAGAACTATCGGTTATAATGTGTACCCAGCTGCAAGCGGCTTCACTAAGTGGGCTTAATCGGTACAATAAAATTCAAACAGTTAATGAACCGTTTTAATCATAGTTTACAGTTCGAATACCATCTTATTTATGGTTTTTTGACTGTTTTGTTTAATTATAGTAAAATGACAATTAAATGAATTGTTATCTAACCATTTTTTCAGAGAAATTTCTAACAGTGTATTGTTTTAAGTAATTATCCTTTTTTTTTTATTTACTGAACCTTAGAAAGATCAAATTTTGTGTTGATTAAATTTGATAAATTTTTAAAATTTTTATTTAATAATATTTTAAAAGTATTTCAAACAATTAAAAAAATGTTAAATTAAAATATTTTAATTTTTTTAAATAATTGTTTTTAATTTTCAAAAGTTAATTTTTAAATATTTTAAACAAATTTTTAAAGCATCTTTTTAACCTCTGAAGTAGGATTATGGCGCTATTACAAAGCATTAGAGGAGATCCATTTTCATATTGATTAAATTTGATCAACTTTTTAAAAATTTTACTTAATAATATTTTAAAATTATTCCAAACAATTTAGCGTTTTTTTTTTAAATTTAAATTAAAATATTTATAATTTTTTTAAATAAATATTTTTAAATAAATAAATATTTAAAATATTTATTTATTTAAAGATAAATATTTAAATTTTTTTTAATTAAATATTTATTTTTTAAATAAATATAATAATTTAAAAAGTTTGCTTTTTTTGAAATATTTTAATTAAATTTTTATAGCATCCTATTAACCCCAAAATTAGGATTAGGGCGCTATTGCAGAAACATTACAACAGTTTGATTTTTGTCTTCATTAAATAACTACAAAAATGAGTAACAGTTCCTTTCTTTTCTTTTTTATGCAAAAGAACTTAAGAAAAAAAAATCAGATAACGTTTAAAATAAGACGCTCTTTCACATAATGAGATACTAGAAGATATTTTGATATTTTATTCTCTCCTTAGCTTATTTTAAGAACTTTCTTAAGACATTCTTCCTTTTTAATTGTAAGGAAAGATGCGTTTCAAATACTTTCACTCGCGTAAAATAATAAAAAAAATAATATAAAAAAGTTTCTTTGGGCTGAACCTAAATCTTTTGGCTGGTAAAATTTTCTTTTGAATTGAATCAATTGAAATCTGTTCTTACATTAATTCACGGCTCGATTCGTTTAAGTCTCTGTACTTTCTTCGTCTTTTTCTACCGTTAACCACTCTGTATGGTATGTGTGCATATTCGGCTTCTCTATGTTTACGTCTTCCTTTCTTGTGATTGGTATATAAGATTGTTTCCATGGCGACAAACGGAGAAAAGTTCAAACTTTTTCAAAAGAAGATTTAATCGATTATGTCAACAAGATTGGAAATACCATTAGAAATATGGGTCCTTCACTTTGCCCCACGGGACACTATTCTTCTGGAAAAAGCTACGGGAATCGGACCAAGCATTTAAGAATCGAATATCCGTAAAATATGTGTTTGTGCTGAAATTTTTTTACCTTGAGGTATTAGCAGCTTTTGTGCTGTTTGTATGTTGCTTCAGTTTAGCTATAGGCAAAGATGTGTTTGAAATTGAAAAATAAAATTTCTAAAGATATTGATTCAATTTCTGTTTGGGAATAATATTTAAAAATTGTATTGAGTTTTTTTTTAGTTATTTATTTTTTAACAGTCTGGTGATGCATGATTTTCGTACGTTGACTTGACATTTTTAAAATGTCGCGTAAACGCTCCAATGACCTGTAGTTTAGTTTTGATAACATTAGAAAAATATAATTGTAATTAGAAAAATATAAACTATAATTCATAAGGCAATATATTACAGCACTAGCACTGTATTTTTGCTATATGCTTTAATTCAGGATAAACGCTTTTTTAATAACGTAAGAACAGTTTTTTTTCTTTTTGTTTTTTTTAATATTTGAATGCTTTAAAATCTATAGGAACATGCAAAAAAAAAAATCCAATTTTTACGTATTAAACATTGTTAATTTTAAAGTTCTGAAATTGCATATTTGCATCAATAAGACTGGAATTATATAAATGTGTCCCGTGGGGCAGAATGAAGGACTATGGGTGCTTCACTTTGCCCCACGGGACACTATTCTTCTGGAAAAAGCTGCGGGAATCGGACCAAGCATTTAAGAATCGAATATCCGTAAAATATGTGCTTGTGCTGAAATTTTTTTACCTTGAGGTATTAGCAGCTTTTGTGCTGTTTGTATGTTGCTTCAGTTTAGCTATAGGCAAGGATGTGTTTGAAATTGAAAAATAAAATTTCTAAAGATATTGATTCAAGTTCTGTTTGGGAATAATATTTAAAAATTGTATTGAGTTTTTTTTTAGTTATTTTTTTAACAGTTTGGTGATCCATGATTTTCATACGTTGACTTGATATTTTTAAAATGTCACGTAAACGCTACGATGATCTGTAGTTTAGTTTTGAAAACATAATAAAAATATAATTGTAATTAAAAATATGTAAACTTTAATTCATAAGGCAATATATTACAGCACTAGCACTGTATTTTTGCTATATGCTTTAATTCAGGATAAGCGCTTTTTTTCTTATCGTAAGAACAGTTTTTTTTCTTCTTTTTTTTTTGAATATTTGAATACCTTAAATTCTATAGGAACATGCAAAAAAAAACTTTCTAATCATTACGTATTAAGCATTGTTAACTTTAAAGTTCTGAAATTCTGAATTCATATTTACATCAGTAAGACTGGAATTATTTATAAAATTCGATTCTTAAATTTTTGGTCTGATTCCCGTAGCTTTTTCTAGAAGAATAGTGTCCCGTGGGGCAGAGTGAAGATTCCATAGTCCTTCACTCTACCCCACGGGATACATTTATATAAGGACTATGGGACCTTCACTCTGCCCCACGGGACACTATTCTTCTAGAAAAAGCTACGGGAATCGGACCAAAAATTTAAGAATCGAATACCCGTTATCAAATATGTGTTAGAGCTGGATTTTTTTTTTTTTTTTTTTTTTTTTTTTTTTTTTTTTTTTTAAACCTTAAGGTATTAGCAGCTTCTGTACTGCTTGTACTTGCTGCAGTTTAGCTATAGGCAAGAATGTGTTCGAAATTGAAAAATTAATTTTCTGAAAATGTTGATTCAAGTTCGGTTCGAGAATAATATTTCAAAATTGTGTTGAGTTTTTTATTTTTTTGATAGTGTAATGATCCATGGTCTTCGTACGTTAATGTGACATTTTTAAATGTCGCGTAAGCAATCCACTGATCTGTAATTAAGTTATAAAAATATTATTAGCCTTCATTAGGCAATACATTAAAGCACTGAATGTTTATGACTTGTTTTAACTCCAGATAAGACGCTTTTTTTTTAATAACGAAGGGACAGTTTTCTTTTTTTCTTAAAAAAAAATATTGAGTGACCTCAAAATAAATTGCATATATGAATACTTCAAAATCCATAGGATCATATTAAGATATTATTATCATTACATACTAAACATTATGGATTTTAAGATTCTAAAATTTCACATTTACATCCACAAGATTAGAAATACCATTAGAAATATGGATCCTTAACTTTGCCTCATGGGACACTATTCTTTTGGGAAAAGAATAATTTACCTTTATAGAATAATTACAAGAGAAATTTACCTTCGTGAAAGGCTTTTTGATGGAACTAACCCGCATTTACGTCACATGGAGAGGAAAACCGTGGACCCCCCCCCATGGTTAGCCTGACGGCAAGGGAACTCTAACCCATGATCCGTCTACCACTGAGGATATTTTACGTCAGCACTGTGGTCGGTGTGAGAAGAGTGCAGAATTCGAATCGGCTTGCCATCACTGCTTACGACTACCTGTGTTCAACTCCATAGCCTTGTACTTTTGAATCAAATCCAGAAGACAAGGGAATTCCTGGATCAGCGTACCCAGATTAATTGATTTGTTATGGAAACTTAGAGGACTTTGTTAATCAGACAAATTTAACGTGCACCAGTCACTATTCTAAACGCGGGAATTCTTCGACCGACTGGATTCGAACTCCCGTTCTCACGAACACGAGTTCAACCCCTTACCCTCTTCAATTAGTTTGACTCTTCATTGGCTGGACCTTGGCCAAAGGATGCGTTGTTTGCCAAGGGCTGGACTTTCGAAAAATCTCAATTTATAAATCGCCAATTAATGGTTATTTCTTTATGTTATAACTGCTGCTTTTTTAATTAACATTTAATTTAACCCTTTTGCTCCAACATCTTTTTTATTTTAATAATCATAATTTTAATTAATAAAATTATAAAATTGAAATATACAGTGACCCGTCTGAAATAAAATTTCAAAAATTGAATTTATTGAAGCATGCAATTTACTTTAAAACTTTTTGCTTAACTATTTACTTAAAATAAAAGGATTTTCTTGAAAGAGATCATGGGTTAAATTATTCATCAAATATATCCTTATTAATTATGATCTTCTTCTTTACCTGCGGGAACAATGAGTTCCTCAACAACAATTTTTTGAGGTAGGAATAGTTCTCAATCAATAATCATCGCCAAAAACACTATTTTATACTTTGAAATATTTTATCTTTTAAAATACAGCATTTCATAATGTGGAATTCTTTTTTAAAAATGGTTTTGAAGTTTGTAATTCCGTCTCGTGGTTGTTTCGTTTCTCCGATTAAAATGTCATTCAAAACTTTTTATAAAGATTGTGTGAATACTAAAAAGAAACTTAATTCGTGAAATAAATTAATCACTCTCAGTTGTAAAAAGAATATTGAGTGCAATAATTAGTTATTGAGTTTTGTGCAGCTGTCGTCTTTTTTTTTATCATCTTATGCTGTTGCTTCGTTATTTAGTTAATTAACTTCATTTATTATGTTTCGTTTTTAAATTTTTATATAAATATCAATTAATTGATTCCACTTTTATTTTCAATCAATTAATATTGGATTTTGTGAGGAATTAGAAATTAAGACGGCTACCTTTTAAGATTCTTAGTATTAATAATTGAAAGTATTCACTAAAAACAAACATGTTGCATTTGTTTGATTGAAGTTGACATTAAGTCAGAGGGTTGAGTTAATACGGTAGGAAAGTTAATGAGGGTTAAAAGTTGTGTATATAAGCATTACATTTAAAAAAAGCTACAAATGTCCAATATAGCTTAATTCTTATCCGTTTTTTAAATTCATATTAAGTAGGAAAATAATGATACTTTTTATGGAATGTAATTTTGTTCTTGGCATCTTTAGAAAATTTGCTTTTAAATTAATGCCAGATCTTTTACTTATTTGCTAAAATGCGTTTAAACTGATAGTGAACTTAGGCATTTAATTCGAAAAACAATTTTTTTTCATTAAAAAACTGACATAAAGCATGTCATATATCCATATACAAATTGCCATCGTTACAACTGCCCACAATAGTTCTCAGTTTTCTCCGGTAATATATCTTCTTTCCTGATATAGAAATTTTTTTTAATTTTAAATGAGCATGGAAGAATACGAAATAATGATGACTATCATATGTCCGTTATTTTCCAAATGATAATTTAATAACTTGTGGGGGAAACAAGTTAAAATAAACTGCATCTAAAAAATTTCACGTATCTAAATGTTTTGGGCGTTTTTTATTGATTTTTCAAGTACAAGACTCGGAAGATAAAATGTGCGCTATTTTATTTAAATGAAACTTTGCTTCTAAGGTTTTTCTTCATAGTCTCTCTTAATTACACTTTTTAGTGAATATGCTACTTCTGTAAGTAGGGTAACTGTTATAAATTCAAAACAATTATTTATAACTGTGTGTAAAGTCTTATCTATTGTTAGTCAGCGCCCTCTAGGCGAATTATGAAAATAGTGCAGAATATCAATACGAAAAAGAAAAAGAAAAAAAACACAACTGTCTCTTTCACGCCTTCTATGTGGTGTATGAAAATAGTGCAGAATATCAATACAAAGAAAAACCACAAATGTCTAGTCAGCGCCCTCTGTGCGTTTTATGAAAATAGTGCAGAATCTCAATAACGAAGAAATTTTATGAAATAAAAGGTGTATGTTATATAATTATACACAGAGAAAAAAATTCTGGTAAAATTGCCGTACTCAAAAGTGATGTTATTTCTGATTTACAAAATAAATAAATAGAAAAAAATAATAATAAAAAAATAACTTTGGTTAATATATCAAAAATATACGGTATTTAAACCATTCATTTGGAAGAAAAATCTGGTAAAATTGCCGTACTCAAAAGTAATTATATTTCTGATTTACAACAACAAAAACAAAAAATAATAAAAATAAAAAAAATAATTAATAAATTTGGTTAATGAAGCAAAAATATACGGTAATTAAACAATTCATTTGGAAGTTTTTCCATTCATATGGTAACGGTTTGTCAGAAATTCTAGCTTTCAAAATTATAATTCTTATCGCCACACAATAGGTAAATTTAGCAAAGAAAGGTAAATTTAGCAAAGAAAGGTAAATTTAGCAAATAAATTATTTTTATGCTCTGCTCTAAGATATCATGATAAAATTACCAAATTTTACTCCATTTACTATATTTTATGACATATTATATAACCATATTTTATTGTTAATTTTACCTAAATCATTACCAAACCGCTTCGGTGAAAATTACTGAGCTTTTTGGTGTTCCCATAGAGCCAGAAATACTGTCAATGCTACCATATTCTGGTAGTCTTGACAATATCTTTCTTCTTAGTGTATATATATATATATATATATAATAACAGGGCTGCATCCCTGTTATCATTTTTATATTCAGATTTAAAAATGCAGTCGAAAGCCATAATACCATATAAAAAGATTTATTTAAAGAGATGCTGGTGGTTATAACAGTTCACATCCCCACTCCGCAAAGGAGGGGGTGTGGACGAGATTCCGGATGTTTCCGGCAGTTGTTTATTGGAACACGTTATTCAGCAAGAAACATGTGAAAACAATCGGTCTAGCATTAAATACTACAGAGATTGGTGTAATTAGGTTCCAGTTGTACACACCTTTGTAACTCTACGCATTATGGAAAATCATTTAATGCTTTCTAATATGGAAGTGAAAGAGGGACAAGATTCTAAAAATAACTCCTCCTTTNATATATATATATATATATATATATATATGTATGTATGTATGTACATACACACACTGAGCCGTGTATCTGCCGTGTTCTAATTAACGTAATAACATAATATATTTTCTCACTTGAAGGAACATTAATGGAATGTCTTTTTTCTGATAATAATAAACTAATTTCATAACATTTATAATTCATAGCCCTCATGAAGCATTTTCTTTTCAAATTCCAATAACCATGTTACATAATTTTTTTTTTTTTTAATTTTTTAAGCAAAAAAAAACTTTTTTTTAATCAAACCATTTTAAACTCGCTATTTTTAAACATGATTTGATAACACTTTTTCGGCAATTGTTATTACAATGAGTTAGATATCATTTTCTTTATAAGTTTTAAGATCTTTAATGTTTTTAAAAATATATATCAGAATCTTTTATTGTTAAATGGACCTTTTTTTGTCTTCTGTAATTGGATTTATAGCGGTAGAGTAATTATTGAAAATGTAGTTGGAATTAATTTGTTGTAACTCAGAGTGTTTTAACTCGGTTAAAAGTAAAGCTTGTTAAAACGATAGAATGCTTCACTTGCTTAAACCTATTAATTCCAATTTAAGAATTTTTTTTAATTGGATTAACTGTTTATTTTCAAAGGAAATTATTTTTGTTATAGCTAGCAAATTATAAAATAAAAAAATTTCAGAAATATCTATTTATTTATTCAGATTATTTTTAAATTTGGTTTTATGAAATTGATTGATGTGAAAATTTCAGCAATCAATTTCCTTCCCACTTTTGATGGTGCTGAAAAAAATGCACTAAAAATAGTTGTGAGAACTATATCTTATATCTAGAGTTTATCTGATATCTTTTTTTTTTTTTTTTTTTTTTTTTTTTTTTTTGAAAATATTGTTTTGTTTAAAATTTAGGTAGTGAATTTGATTCGATAAAATGTTTAATTATGCTTGTTTACTGTAAAAATTGTATACTGTAAAATCTTTTTTACCGTAAAATCCATTTTTACCGTAACATTTTATGCCACAATTTTCATAGAGTAGTATTTATTTAATTACCTTAATTAAGTGATTTTAAAGTAAATATTACTGTACGAATTACGATAGATCAGATTTTTTGCTCCGTAAAAGTTTACGGTAAAAATGTATTATATTACAAAAAATACTGACACCCTGAGTACCAGTACTTTGATTGGAATTTTTTGCAGTGTAGGGATTTCTAATCTGAAAAACTCTTTCTAAAAGTAAGATTAGAAAAACAACAAGTATCATGTTGTTAATCATATGTATTGTACAATGCGAAAAAAAAAACAGACCATCTTGAATGACTTTTGATCCCTAATGATTGAATTTTCACTTTCAGGGCTCAACAAGTATCATGTTGTTAATCATATGTATTGTACAATGCGAAAAAAAAAATAAACAGACCATCTTGAATGACTTTTGATCTCTAATGATCGAATCTTCACTTTCAGGGCTCAACAAGTATCATGTTGTTAATCATATGTATTGTACAATGCGAAGAAAAAAAACAGACCATCTTGAATGACTTTTGATCCCTAATGATCGAATCTTCACTTTCAGGGCTCAACAAGTATCATGTTGTTAATCATATATATTGTACAATGCGGAAAAAAATTTTAAAAAAACAGACCACCTTGAATAACTTTTGATCCCTAATGATCGGATTTTCACGTTCAGGGCTCAACCAGTATCATGTTGTTAATCATATGTATTGTACAATGCGGAAAAAAAACAGACCACCTTGAATAACTTTTGATCCCTAATGATCGGATTTTCACGTTCTAGGGCTCAATCTTAATGGCTCAAGGGGGTGACCTCAAATTTGCTAATTAATTAGTGCAGAAAAGTTGCGAAATTAGACGCAAAAACGTACTTTCTCTGAATAAATATACCTTTTTTTGACGGATTCGAATTTCTGACCCCCAAAACATAGGAGGTAGCCTTAATCTTGGAAATATGGTCTCAATAGTTTGGTCAAGAGAGCACTCTTAAGTTTGGATCCTTTAATGTTAATTTTACTTTTTGTGTATTTCGATATATCTCCAGAACTTTTTAAACAAATAAATTTTTTACTCACAATTATAAAAATGTTTATCCAAAGATAATTCCATGCAAAAAATAGCTTTTCATAAATATTTATTATTTGTATAAACTATTTTATTTAAGAATGGTAAAATAATTTTAATTGTAAAGTATAAAATTTTTGGACCATTCTTAAATAAAATTATAGAAAATAACGAATATTTGCTAAAGGTTAATTTGCGCATGAAATTGTCTTTGAAAAAACGAGCTTTATAATTGTGTGTAAAAAGTTTTCAATTCTTCTCTAGATATAACGAAATATGCAAAAAGTAAAATTAGCATTAAGTGGTCCAAACTATTGATCTCTCTCCTGACCAAACTATTGGGACCATATTTCCCAGATTGCTCGGTTGCGCCCTAAATTTTGAGGGTCAGAAATCCTAATCCGTCGATTGATCCGTAGATCCGTATCTGATAATCCGTATTTGAGGCCACTCCCTCTAGCCATTAAGATTGAGTCCTAGAACGTGAAAATCGGATCATGACGATCAAAAGTTATCAAAGAGGTTCGTTTTTTTTTTTCCCGCACTGTATATGTAACCTATGTAACTGATTAGGAATTAGACAAGTTTTAAGTAACTCAACAAAAAAAATGATTTTAAACTCAGAGATGTGAAAATATACCTTTTACTCGAAATGGTATACTTTTACTTTTAATCTTATACTAAAAATAATGTTAGGATTTCTCTTGAACAAAACATTACATCAAACAAATTTATTATCTTTCTCTGTCGTGGAAGTAAGTTTAGTTTTCTTTACAAAAGTAATGTTTAACAATAACTTGTATACCTTTATTATAAAAAATAAAAAAAAATCACCTAGATTTTCAAACTTCTTTGAAATAAAGAAAATACAGTTTCTCCCGTATTATATTAAAGAAAAACATTCTATATCAAATGTCTTCCAAGTTTTCTCAATGTTATGCCTGTCAAAGAGTAAGGTTTCATTTTTATTTATTTTACAATGACAAAAAATGGTAAGTTGATTCTTAAAATTTATGAAAGGTTATTTATTACATGAATAGACTTTTATTATCCAAAAATAGTTTATGATTTAGTAGGCTGTTAGATTTTTTTTGTTTAAGCAAATATCTGACAATAATTTTGATTTTTTAAATTAAGTTCTAGTTTTAAGACATATCAAGTCTCAAATTATTTACATTAAGGCGAGCATATTTTAATCTTCGTTGTTTAATTTTTATACCTTAATTTTCAGAGATAAGTATCTGAAATACTTTTAAAGAGCGGGTCTAAATATGACTTGGGATATTTATTCCAGAAAAAAATGACATTAAGTATTTTTAATTATTTATTTCATGGAAATTTTAACAATAACACACAACACGCATTCAGTTTATAATGTACACAGTTAGAAATTTTGAATTTCCAAAGTGAAAATTAGGAAGAAAGTTTTAATTTCCACATCATATTGCTTTAAAGAAATGTTCTTTCACAAAATTTAGTGATCTGTGCTTGCTTTTCTTCTATTGTGTTTAAATGAGGACAAAGATTGCCTCAAGCTGAAAGCAACGAATTTACTTCTTATTCGTTTATTAATCCACAGTTTTCCTAAATGGTAAACAAATCTCATTTTTTGTAAAATCTTATACTTTTAAGTTTAAAAAAAAAGAAATATTAAAGACTACGCACATGATTTATAGGAAATTTATCCAAATTGTGTTAAATGTTTAATTTTGATAGTTCTTATCTTTCAAGAGTCACCTTGAACTCGTGCCATGAAAATCAATTTGTAAAACTTTAACGCATCAGTTACGATATTCAGTTTGAATTAAATATGAAAATATCTTACAACAATCGCTGTTTAATGTGTTTTATTTTTAAAAAAATTAAAAAGTGAACTTCACAATGAAAAATTCCGGATCAAATTAAGATGTCAAATACTGGCTATATCCGTAAAATCCATTTTTACCATTAAAATCCATTAAAATTTTATACCGTAATATATATAGCAATATTTATTTAACTTGAATGATACAGGGTGCGTAGCGTTTTTAAAAAGAGCTTAAAGGTGCTTATTTTCGAGTTTTTTTAAAGGCCCTTAAAGGTGTTTTTTTCATTGGAGGTTTTTAAAAAGGGCTTAATATTCCCTTTTCAAAAATTAGATTTTTTTTCGTTACCATGTCGATATTAGCCGCGTTTTATGCAAAAGTGTGGTTTTCACATTGTTCTATTCAACGTTTTCACAATTCATTCAACCACAACCCATTTCGACGTACCGTCGGTCCGTAACGTATGCAAGTGGCAATCATTTTACATGTTTGATGAAATATTTGCGAGTCCGCATGTGCGTCTACAGTGATGGGTTCGGTTCTTTGCTGCATTGCAACTTTGCTGCATTTTGCAAGATATTCTCAATTCCAGGCTTCATTTTCCACCCTCTGAAATAAAAAAGAAAAACCTTTCAATTTTTTTATGGTGGCTAATATTATCAAGAAAAAAATTCTTTGTCAAAAACTAGTTATTTTATCATGATCATGTAAAGTTTTTCATTATATTATCCCAGATTAACTCATATCTTTAATTTCTTTCCGTTCTCGCTGTGAATTATTTTAAAAGTTTTTGATTTTGGTACCAAACACTTTGAAATCATTGATTTTATGACTTTAATTTTGATTAAAAAATGAATTATCAAAATCTTAATTTTAATTCCACATGATCTATCTTATGGCCCTTTTCACAAGAGTTACGCAGAATCTTTTGGACATACAAGCTTAGTGCTATTAAATGAATAATAGAAAATAATTAAACTGCAAATTGTTGATAATTGTCTTTAAGTTATTTTTAAAATCTAGGTATGACTTCTGTGTGTTATAGGCTTTTTATTTTGATAAAAAAAAAATAGTTAACCGTTGTGATTTGTGGAAATAAACCATTAGCCAAGTAATACCTGAGAGAATAAACCGTAAAAGCCACCTAAGTGGTGTATCTCCATTGGGTAAATTCAGGAGTATATCGAAGTTTCAGAATTTAATATAAAATTGCTCTAATGTACTTACGTTTTTTTTTAAAATTTGATAGTTTTTATTAGTTTCCTATCTTTTTCTCCATGCGTCCCATATTTTGAAAAGGAAATTGTCTTAAATACACTGTTTGAAATTTCTCGGAAAAAATGGTTAAATAACAATTTATTTAATTGTTATTTTACCATATTCAAACAAAACAGTCAGAAAACATTAAAAAAGTTTTTATTCTAACTGTTAACTGAGAGAAAAATCGTTTATTAACTGTTCTCACCTAATATGGTTCAACAATCCGAATTTCATCGCACCAACTAATAAAGCCACTTAGTTCATTGCAGCTGTGTGCGTGTTATAGCTGAGAGGGCTAATCTGTTAATCTCATATCCGACAGAACGAGGGTTCGAATCTCAGCGTTGACACCCCGTTATTACCTTCATTCCCTTGAACAGAGGAAGAGTTTTAGTGTCCTGCACTCCCAGTTAAATTTCATTTTTACGTTTTTTAAATCATCCTAATTGTAAATGGTAAAAAAACCGTATAGTTTTGGATTCTAGTTTTTTAACCATATAAGTTGTGAACGGTTTTAAAACCATAAAGATAAAAAAATTCTTTACCGTAAACTTTGCGGTTAATTAAATGGACAGACTCCTGCTGTTTATTTTATAGCAATTTTAGAATGAAAATTCTAAGAGTGTAAAAAAAAGGGGGAATTAAATTCAAAACTAGATGAAGGAGTTAAGTAAACTAGGATGACTAGGTAAACTAGGATAATACAATTATGTAGCTAAATATGCCAGAAAATGAAAATATACTTGGAAATTCATGATCAGGCATATTTAACTAATTATAAATTTTGCGCGGAGAAAAGAATTCTGGTAAAATTATCGTACTGTATGGTATTGAAATTTCTGGTAAAAAAATACAACATAGTTCTAGTTACTAAAATCAAAATATATGGAATTTAAACCTGTCATTTGGTAATTTTTCCGTTCCTTTGTTTGCGGCTTACCAGAAATTCTGGTTTTAGAAATTGTGGTTCTTATTACTACACGCATAGAAAAAAATGCAAAACTGAAAACTAATTTTAACCGAATAAATGGTTTTTATGCGGTGCTTTAAGGTATTGTGATAAAATTACCAAATTTCATCACACATTATAAAACCATACTTTATTGATAATTTTACCTATATCATTACCAGAGAGCTTCTGTTAAAATTGCCGAACTTTTTGGTGTTCCCATAAAACTAGAAAAACGGCAAAATTTACCATATTCTGGTATTTTTTACCATGCTTTCTTAGTGTTGTTATTAATCATAATAATTTCATTAAATTTTACTAATTAAAATAAAATCAGACAGCACCGTAAAGCGAGGAAAAATTTTATTGCAAAATATGCGTGGTTTTAATAATTTCAAAAACGAATTGAATTATATATTTATTCATTTATTTATTTTGTGTTTTGAGCAGAAGATTTTATTCTTTCAGTCACAAAAATAGTTGTTAAAAATGAAAACAGTGATTTTAAATTTTTGCTGAATATCCGTAGATAATTTCCCGTTTCATATTCGACTTCAGTTTTGAATAATTGCTCTTGAAAAATATGAAGCTTTAATTGCTTATCTTTTCTCTCTAAATGTGTAACCTCTTCATTTCTTTAAAAAAATATTAAAAACGAAAAAAAAATTACTGCCATTATTTATGTTTATAAAAAAAAGATCGATGCTTGCGGTAAGTACTTCAATTAACTCAAAATTAGTTGTTCGAATTAAGAAACTTAATATAATTACAAAAGATACTGGTTTCATAGATTATCTACACTCTCGAAATAATCAGTTCAACCTCGAATCATAATATTGGATTAAAATATTTAACAATTTTGCTGCAATTTTAAAAATGTGTTAAATCTTAGCCATAGAGTTGTGAAATTATGTTTAGGATATAATACTTCAACCTCATATTAATGTTGAAATAAATTTGAAAAATATTATAATTCATTTTTATTAATTTTACAGAAAATTTGAATGATAATATGGTTAATACAACTTAACACTATGTGAAAAAAAAGTATGGTCAAAACTACCAGAATATGGTATAGGAACAACAAAAAGTTTGGTAATTTTTATTGAAGTGTTTTGATAATGATTTTGGTAAAATTAACAATAAAATATGTTTTTTTTCATGTGTGATAAAAATTGGTAAATGCGGTAAAATTTAGTAATTTTATCATAATTGCTTAGAGCATGGCATAGGAACCAACTATTCGGTTAAATTTTATTCTTCATTTTAGTATTTTTAATAAATGTGTGATAATAAATTTTGAAAATCACAATTTCTGGTGATTTAAACGAAAAAATTACCAAATGAATGGTTTAAATGCCGTATATTATGGCTTTATTAACCAGAATTATGACTTATGTTTTATCAGAAATGTTATTACCATACAGTACGGTAACTTTACCAGAATTTTTTTCTTCGTGCCCTTCATTTAAGTTATAACTAATATAATTGATATTATGGTTCAAACTGAAACAAAATGTCTAGCAATTTTAAATGTTCTTGACTCATGTTAATAGCACTGCATCGAATAAAACTTAATTACGAAATATCTTTTACAAAACAAGTTGTTGTTTTTCTTAATTTAATTGATTTTTTATTTTATTTCATTATTTTTTTGCTTTAGGTTCAAAACAGCATACGGGAAGTCTAAAAATCTATTTCCTAATTTTTTTTAAAAATTTTATTCAATTAACTTACTTACACAGTTGTCTTATCAATCAGACGGTCATTAATTGACACTAAAACTGAAACTCTATTACATAATTTTTTTAAATAGTTAGGTTAGCTAATAAACATTACTGCTATATATATTATATGATTTATGGTTTAAACGGATTAATATTAGCTATTGAAAGACCATTTGAAAGAATTTAATTTTAACTGTGGTCGTAAAATATCAAATCCAGAGCATCCGGGGAAAAAATCGCCCTTAATATCCGCCTATAATAATCCGACAAACAGGTTTTTTGTTCATTTAACAGCAGATTTTATTACTAGAAGAAACCCTCTTTTATGATAGTAACCATAACTATTAACTATTGTTTTAGAAAAACATGCATTTGAATGTCTTACGGTTAATATTTTAAGATAATTGCTCAAATCAGACATTTCTACTACCAAGTCGTAAACTTAATTGATTCAAATAAAATACATTTGAATAAAAATGGTTTTCTAAAAAAAGATGTGGGTATATTTTCTTGAACTGAATTACATTTACCACATAATATTCTTTGATTCACTTTTTGTTTGTTTATCATAATTCCGCCAGTCTTATTTATTTTTATTCTTTTCAGATTGATATATAATTCCATTCAACTTAGATATCCGGGATATAAAGCTTGAATAATGTTCCCAAACCAAATAATTTTAATTTAAAGTTTCGGTTTAAATATCTTCATTGATTAATTTAGTAAATATAAAAAATATGGAAATATTTAATTTAATGAAGAACAATTGTTTCATAAAATATTGACTTAGTTAAATATTGAAAATATCTTTTACAGAATTAATTACAAACTAAAAACGTTAATTAAAAACTGAAATATGATGAAAAAACACACATTTTTACCGCAGACATTGTTTTTTTTTAATTCTAAACAAAAAAAATTATGACCAAAAAAAGAACGCGATCAAAAATTCAATTTAACAATCTCAATTAGCCATTTATCGTTATTTAATAATTTTAATTTATCATTTATAGTAATTGAACATATTTACTTTATCATTTATTGTAATTAAAATTTACTATTTATTGTAAAAAAAATATGTATTTTTGATTTTTTATTTATTGTTAAAAAAAACAATATTTAATTTACTATTTACATTTATTAAATTACTTTTCTTACCATTTATTGTAATTTAAAAATTTTAATTTACCATTTATTGTAATTAAAAAAATTTAATTTACTGGTTATCGTAAAAAAATTTTTAACTTACTATTTATTCTTGAAAAAAATTATATTCTATTTACTTTTATTTAATAACTTTTATTACCATTTATTATAATTTAACAATTTTAATTTACCATTTACTTTATTTTTTACCATTAATTTCAAATGTTAAGTAAGAAATTATCTATGACTGTAATGCTAGATTAACAGCCGTTTTTATTATGGAATAATTCTATATTTGTTTGATGATTAGAGTAAGATGTAAATATTTGACGAAATTGTTTAACTCCCTGTTAAACTCCAACACTTCTTACTTTTCGCCCCAGCGAAAAACACCTGATAGACTCCCATAAGTTTTTCCATTGCTTCCTCTCGCTTTGGGTTCTTTCTTTAACCTTCTGTTTTTGTGTCTCTTTTTTTCTTTTATGAATGAGAATATGAATGAGAAATATGTCGTACTTGTTGCTCTAATATAGAAGGTGAAAAAAAATTTCATTGATGAATTGTGTTCAACAGATAAGGAATACGTGGGTTGGTAGGAAGTGGAGGCGGTCTTCAACTGCACGCATGCGCGCAAATCCTTTTCCTTTGGAAGAATCTTTCCGCTGAAGCTTTTCAGAATACCGCGCTCCGTCCACCAAGTGGACCGTGTCCACTCCACTAATCCAACTAAATCCATCATGAAAAGATAAGTGCGCGGTCAGTTCGAAAAATGGGTCGCTGTTTCATATTTTTTGGACAATGTGCTACGGGAAACATGTTCAATGTTTCGTTTTCTATTCTTTTGGCATCGTGCGAGGTGATGTCAAAATTTGTTTCCTCAAATAAAATGAATTATTATTAGTTATAAATGTTTTAATTTTAAAAAAATGCATAGTTTTTGCGAAAGTGGTTAAGGACTAACCACCTGTTAGATTATCCTAGTTTGAAGTAAAATTTGAGTCAGATTAAAAAGAAGCCATACATCAATTGTTTTATGGAAAAAAATTGCATTTGTGCAAACGACATGGCAACTTCGTCATCTCGAACTAATTGGATGTCGGATGCCGTGGCGGCTATAATGAATCGAAAATTTGTCAGGAGCTTTAGCGAAAGACTTGCCGGATCCAGAAGACAACGACGAGCTTTGCCAAGAGCCGACAGGTGGTGGTGGAAAATTCGCAGCACTCGTCTGTCTGGTAAATACCATCATTTCACTGAAATTTCATATCTTCCTTTTGCGAAAAAATTGCCATGATGTTTTTAAAAATATGTGAAAAAAATTAGTAATGACAAACTATATTTTAAAAAAATTAAATCAGTCAATAACAATTAGATGACTAGTTAATATGCAAATTAATCTCTGCTTTGTAGAGCCCAGATCAATTTGTTGATGTAGTTTTTCTATGGAACTCTCAGTTTGTTTATTCGTTGGTTTGGGTAATGACTACCAAATATAATGCAGAAAAAATATTAGATTAGCGAAAGTGTTTCTTTCGGTACTGTTGTTTAACAAGAAGTTTTTTTACAAACGGTTAAGACCTTAAACTGCAGTTTAAATAAGTTAAAATCATATTTCGTTTTTATAAACGAATTAAAATTTAAAAAGCAATTAGTTAAAATTTAAAAAAAATTCAAAATTTCAGTTAGAAAGCATGCTTACAAAATATGTGCCAATTAAAGGCTTTTATTATAAAATGTATTACTAGATATTTACTCTGGCTTTATAAAGTGTTAATACCCTAATCTATAAAACGCAAAAACTTTTTTTTTTATCTCGTGTACTCTTTTCACAAAGATTAAAATTAGTAAATCAATTATATCTTTTAAAAACTAATTTCAGCATAGCGAGTCATTCGAGTTCATAAAATTATATTATTTGTATTAAAAATTTATTTTTATTTGAAATTATGCATTTGCATAGTTTAAGAACTAAAATGGTAGTCACATTTTAAATTATCATCTTAAATTATACACAATGCCTTATCACTTTTTTCAAAGATGTATGAAAGCGCAACGTCAACGGTAAACGGGTCAATCTGCAGACTCAAGGTGCATTTAAATTTTATCAAAAATTATGAATGAAAGATTAAATTTTATAAAAAAATAAATTAAAATTGTTAAAAAAAAATCAAAAATTAGTTTTCGAGTTTGTTTAGTATACTTGTTGGTCAAAGGTTTTATTAATAAGTACTCTATTAGACAGTTATTTTGCTTGTACTTTGCAGGGATGGCAACAAACAAATAATTTGCATTTTTGCTTCCTACCAAACAGGGGGGAAAATGGCATTTAAACTCCTAAAACAAGTCAAATCAGCCTCCGGAATTCTATTTTTTCAACAGTGAGGCGTGCTCCTATCATTTTTAGATATAAATAAAGTTAGTATTTCAACTTAGTTCACGCGTTCTTTAACTTCACATTCTTATAACATATTTTCAATCCGCAAGAAACTTTTCCACCAAACTAATACAGTTCATGCTTTTTAGTATGACCATTCATAACAGCGAACCTATCATAACGAATTGTGTAATAAGTTCCGCTTGCTAATCCATCGACGCAATGTTATTTTAACGCCCATTGTAATTCTTAATAGTTGATTCCAATATAACGACCAAAATTTAGTTTAATTTTTTTTTACTACCATGAAAATTACTTCAAAAAAAAGTGTGACGCTTCCAAATAACAAAATACTTCTATTAACAATAAGTCATTTCATTTCGCAAGAATTTCAGAGCAATTATTTAAACCTTTGTTCGTTTTAATTATTTTTGAGTGAAGGAAGTGACAAGACTCTCTAAATTTTTATCTGAGATAGTCGTAATTTACAATGAAAAGTTATTGAAACATAGATTACTTCACATTTATATTCAAAAGTGTATATTACATCGTTCTCCGGACTCCAGCATAAAATTTCATGCACATCTAATAATATTTGTAAATTTCTCCTCTTTTTTTGTAACTAGAAAGTCTGATTTTCTAAGTGAAAATATTGGCTTCATATTTCTTGTATTCAGAAAACCATATTTTCTAATTGGAAAAATTAGCTTCTTCTCGTTTCTTGTATTCAGAAAATCTGATTTTCTAATTGAAAAAATTGGCCTTTCCTCATTTCCATTGTTCAGAAAATCTAATTTTTTAATTGAAAACAATTGGCTTATTTCTTGTATTCAGGAAATCTGAATTTCGAATTAAAAAAATTTGCTTCTTCTCATTTCTAATGGTATCTTCTCATTTCTAGTATTCAGAAAATCTGATTTTTAATTGAAAAAAATTGGATTCTCATTTCTTGTATTTAGAAGGTATTCTGAATGGGAGTTAAATTCGCGGAGACAAATTTTTCTTAAGCCTCAAATTTCTCATTCATGTGCTGCAGAAATGCAAAAACGAAGTAATTGAATGCATTCATCATTGATCATTTAATTACATAAACCAAAATTTTTTTTAAATTTTTTTCATTCAAGTTAGTTTTTAAATCGATTTTAAATTGTTAAAACTCATATATTATCATTTTATTATTTCATCGTCTGTTTTTTTAGTGCAATTATTGGCATTGTGCTTAAAACACGTTATTAAAGGAAACGTTGAAGCTTTTTTTTAAGCTCAAATTTTTTTTAAAAAGCATCTTTTGAAAAATTGCTTTTAAGGTATAATTAAAAAAATACTTTAATTATATGTTTTAGAAAAAAAAATTTTTTTTAAACAAACTGATACATTTTAGTTCTAAAAAAAATTATGTATATTAACTATTTTTATTTTTGCTGAAATATTTTTTGTGTGTTTTTTTTTAAAGAAGTTAACCAAATATCAGTTATTTTGTAGCAATATTTGAACTTAATTCTATTATGAGTTGTTAAAAAAATTTTATGATGTCATGAATAAAAAATGCAATACTTACTGTATCAAAAAATATTATGAAAGCTAACGCTTACTAAATTAAAAATATCAAAATACATATATAAAATGAAAAAGTTAAATTAAATTATTTAAAATTGATGATGTATCAATCTACTATACTTACACAAATAGGAATATTGTATTAATTATTGCTTATTTAGCATACATGGCATTACATATCATTTCTCTTCTTGCTATCAAAACACTTACTATATAAAACTATTCCAACATAAATTTAATTCCTACTCTTAACTATATTAATAGATAACAAAAGTTTTATTATTAATTTATTGAAGCTATATTGATTATTAAAACAATTACGTCCTTTTTTATAAGTATTATATTATTGAATAATGTAAAATAAAATTATACTGGATTTTTTTCCGGCACTGATTAGTTTTGCAAAATAATATATTATCAGTGGTCAGAGGATTCTGGTTTTAAATCCCATAATCTTCAGTCCGGTGCGGAAAATTTTTTGTGTTTTTCCTCACATGTTACACAAATGTTACTTTTTGTAAAAAAAATCGTTTACAAACGCCAAATAGAACTTTTTATCTATTGAGATTGTCTTCAAAACGGTAGATAAATCGGAGAAAACGGTAGATTAATGTGAAAAAATGCTCATTGACCATGATAGAATAAATAAAATGTGTTTTATTTTCAATATCTAGGACTTCTAAAGAAGAATCAATATTTCTATAATAATTTTCTCCATTTAAACGTGAATAAAATATAAATAAGTGTGCTAAAACGGTTTTTACGAACCATAATTTTTTAAACTAACTTAACAATTTCACTGATTTAAATCAAATGAGATTTGTATTAAGTTAAATAATTCTACATGAATTGTCTTCACTCAGTAGAAGTATTGTTGTAAGAAAATACAAGTATATATGGAGGCATGAAAAAAGGATAACAATTAATAATAATAACATTTAAAATCTTAAGATTTATGGCGAGATTTTTTCTGATTGCATCATCCCCTAATTTTTGGAGGAATATTCCGAATTTTTAAGATTTTTTTCAGCGAAAGATGGAGTACTTATAAATAGAACGAATACTGAAGTAAACAAAGAAGAAAAGTATGGTCAAAACTACAAAATATTGTAAAATTTACCTTGTTTCTGGTTCTATGAGAACACCAAAAAACTCGATAATTTTTACTGAAGCGCTTTACAATTATTTTGATAAAATTAATGATAAAATATTGTTTTATAATGTGTGATGAATTTAATAATTTTCACCTGATAGCTTAGAGCATGGCATAAAAACCATTTTCGGTGAAATTAATTTTTCAGTTTTATATTTTTTACTCAATAAGTAGTAAAAGAGAACTATAATTTTGAAAACCGGATAGTTCGGTAAACCATTACCATATGAACGGAAAAAAATTACTAAATGAATGATTTAAATGCCGTATATATTAGTTTTATTTAACAGAATTATATTTTTTTACAAGAAATACAAGAATTACCAGAATTTTTTCCGTGTATTAATTAAATTATTTTATAATTGTTTTCTTAAACTATGATGAATACAATGTTATACTATAAAACGCGATCATTAGATCAAAAGTTATTCCACGTGTTTTTATTATATTTATTTTTTTACTTCATTAATTTTTAGTGAGCTATACGGAGAACAATCCTAAAAGCATGTATTCGTGATGTATTATAAATAAGCTTAAATATATTTCTAAATTAATACACGTTCCAAAACAATTAAAAGCTTTAACAATGCCAATTTAATTTTCTCGGAAATCAGTTTGAAGAAATTTAATTTATCCGATACTGATTTTTGTTTTGAAAACAGCACAAATTATCTCAAAAACAGACTAAGGGGTCACAAAAGCAGTACAAATAACTTCAGAAACAGTAAAATGTCCTCAGAAAGAGTATAAATGATTTCAGAATCAGTATAAATGTTTTCAGAAATGCAGCTAGATATAAACCGTACTTATAGTAAGTGTTTTCATCTATTAAATAAAAAAGGAATGAATATTCAGAAATAGGTGCCGGTATAAGTTTCACAAACACCGGTTTGAAAAATAGTAATATATTCTATGCTAATTATTGCAGAAACAATGCAAATAATTTCAGAAACAGTACAAATGCTTTATAAAACGTAATTATGTATGATGCTAATGATTGCAGAAAGAGTGCAAATAATTTCAAAAGCAATAAAAATGCTTCATAGAAAGTAATTATGTATGATGCTAATGATTGCAGAAAGAGTGCAAATAATTTCAAAAGCAGTACAAATGCTTTATGAAACGTAATCATGTATGATGCTAATGATTGCAGAAAAAGTGGAAATAATTTCAGAAACAATGCGAATTCTTTATAAAACGTAATTATGTATGATGCTAATGATTGCAGAAGCAGTGCAAATACTTTCGGAAGCAGTACAAATGCTTTATAAAACGTAATTATATATTATGCTAATGATTGCAAAACGAGTGCAAATAACTTCAAAAAAAAATAAAAGTGCTTTATAAAACGTAATTATGTATGATGCTAATGAGTGCAGAAACAGTGCAAATAATTTCAGAAGCAGTACAAATATTTTATAAACCGTAATTATGTAACGTGATTTATTGATGAAATTTTTTGTAAAAAATGAATATGTCGAAATAATAGAATAGAAGAATAGATGTAGAAATAGGTTCCAATTTAAGTTTCACAAAAAACAGTTCATGTTTATATATTCGATACTAATGATTGAAGAATCTGTGCTTATAATCTCAGAAACGTAATTACGTATCAACTAAATTTGAAAAAAAATTTTCTGGTGAGCTATTACTAATCTGTTATGAGCACTAATATATTAATTCATTTTATATTCTCTTGAAATTCATTTTCTTCAGTTGAATTGATTTTTTTTAATTCTGTAGTTTATTGTTGTTTTCATAACATTATATGTTTACATTGACATATTTATTAACTAATCAAAATGTGCAGGAACTGGAAAATATTAATTTCTCTTTCAAAACAAGATACATTTAAGACTGCTTTATTAAATTTTATGATTTGACGTTGTAAAAATATTTTCTTTTCGTTTTTATTCGTAATTAAGAAAGAAAAAAAGTAGGAATGTCTTTAATTTTTATCTAAGACCTTTTGTTAACATTGCTTTTTTTTCTGTAAATACTTTGGACGATTTTTACTTTTATAAACATTTCTTTCATGAATTCCATCTCTTTTCAATGAAAAGATATTAATTTTCTACTTTAAAATGTTTAATTAAAAATCCTTCTTACTTAGATAAAATTTAATTTTTAATTATTATCAGTGTAATTACTACCCCTAGGAACTTATTTATAACTGTCGCATAAACCAAGTATTTGAAATAACAATAATTTTACCATTTTTGTGTTAAAAGTGTATTCATTTCGTAATTATTACCTTAAAACACCCATTCCTTAAATCGAAACATTTATTTTAAAATTAAGTTTATTTTTGTCAAGTTATCATTACTTTTGCCTTTTCATATAATTTAAAATTATAGAAATATGTTTATATATATATATATATATTTATTGAATAAATGTAGCACGCTAGGGTACAATTCCTTAGCAACCAGGGCTTTGCAAAATTAATAATTAAATGAGAAAATGAATATATTCCGTCTAACTGATCAACCAGAATCAATCCGTTTATAACCAGGTAAATGTAGATTTAGTCTATCGATTCTATCACTGCTTAGTTTATCTATCCTATTATTACTTAGTTTATCAATCCTATAATAATTCACTAAGCTTTATAGACTACCTACTTAAACAATGTGTTTTGTACTCATTCTGTCCCTATCAAAGGGTTTATATTCTTTGGATGTAAACACGGATCCTACAATCCTACATTACCTCAGTGATTTTTCATGCTATTTTAAGTTTTATCTTCAGACTTAGCATACAACACCTTTTTTTTTTTTAATTTTGAGCATGTAGTGTCTGCACAGTTTTGCCGATGACAGCTAATATGTCATTATTGTTTTATTTTTTATTTATACCATTTGCCATCAATTTATTTGCCGTTGTGATGTTTTTAAATTAAACTATATTAAAAAAGAGTTCTGATTCAGTTTTTATTTCTGAAAATAGGAGATTATAAAGTTTTGTTGTAATTTAGGTAGTAATGAATTTTCAATAAACAATGGTAATAGAAAAAGAATTAGGTGGCGAAGTCTATCTAGGTAAGTTGATATCAACTAATAGTGAAAACTATTGGAGTTTCATGTGTTAAGGCATGATTTATAATTTTAACCAATAAATATTTTTTTGAGTTTTTATTGTTTTTCTTTATCCAATTATTCTACTTGGAAACATATTAACTAGCTAATGCACAAACTTGTCCAACTTAATAATTAAATTACTTGCTGTTACTTATGATTCTTCAAATCAAATTTAAAACACATATGCGGGTTCATTATTCCTAACAACAAATACTTCCAAATAATTATCATTAATCATATTATTACATTTCTGTTTCGTAAGTTGATTAGCTATTGTATTTATTTTTGCCTTTACGGTTTTATGCATTTCTTAACACTTGGCAAACGTTGTCAAGAGGAATTAGTTTTGAAGTTCTCTGATTATTAATTTGCCTCCCCCCGTATAATTCCCACGCTGAGAAAAAAGTATAGTTGAAACTTGCCGAATATGATTAAATTTACCGTGTTATTGGATATCTGAGAAAACCAAAAAGCACGGCAGTTTTTGCCGTAGCTCTTTGGTAATGATTTTGGAAAAATAAACAATAAAATTAGGTTTTATAATTTGTGTTAAAATTTGGTATATATGGTAAAATTTGGCAATACATCAAATGCAATTAATAAAAACGGAAAAGCACTTAGTGCTATTTTTTTGCAAGAAGCTTTTTTTAAACATACAGTTCTTGGACAAATTATTAGACGCACTATAAGATTCTATGTAACCGGTTCTGAAACCGGTTTCATTTGTTTACGTTCGTGTATCAATTGGTTAAATTAGACGATATATAATATAAATTCGACTATTGAATAAATTAGGCGATATATTACATAAATATAGAATATTTATTTTATCAGGTTAGTATTAGTACATTATTAGTATTAGTACATTATAGTAATTAGACCAAATTATTAGACACACTGTAGTTTTTTAATAATTACATGTCTTGCACGAGTTTATATGCAATAATTTTATATTTAAACATACATGTAATGGATTTTAATACAGGAGATTTTTTATATACTTCCTATTTGTATTTAGTTTTAACCTATTGTATTACAATGGTAACCAATTGATACATGAACGTAAACAAGTGCAAACCGGTTTCGGCCGCGTAAAAGCAATATAGCTGTATAGTATCACCTGCTAATTAAGATTTTACATAGAATCTTATAGTGCGTCTAGTAATTTGCGCTGGGACTGTAATTCGTTAATTTTAGAATTTTGATATTGATTGTTATAGCCTTAAGTTACAGATGTATTCATTTTTATTATTCAGTCAAATTTTTTTTCCCACAATCGTTACAATGTACAACTCTACATCAGCAACACTAACTTAACTTTTATATTGCCTTTTTTTAAGGTATAAAAAAATTTATTCGTATGGTTAAAAGATTTTGCAATGCGGGTGGTCTGTTATACATTATGGTCTTGAAATCCTAGAACTAAGAACTTGAATCCTTAAATGCGAAATTCTTAAGACCCCATATTATACTTCCATGAGGTGCGGTGAATATTATAAAAATTAATCTATATTATTTTTTATTTTATTTTCATTAAACAGCCGACCCAATTCTGAGTTTACGACTATCAATGCTCAACTCCGTAACTTTGTAATTGTAAACTCAACTCAGAAGACAAGGGAACTTCTAGATCAAGCATTTGGTCAAAATGTCCTTTGTGGAGGATTTTTTGATAAAGCTAACTCGCATTTAAGTTATACTGTGAGAAAAACCACGAAAACTTCTGACGGTTAGTCTGGCGGCAAAGGATCCGTCTACCACTGAGGATATTTCACATCAGCACTGTAATCGGTGCAAGCCGTAAGTGGGATTCGTATCAACCAGCTACCGCTGGGATTCGAACCTGGGTTACCTCATTTTGAGGCCAATGCACTATCCCCTATGTATACATATTACAATTTCAGTACATGGATAAAAAGGAAATATTAAAACAGTTAGTTTTTCTTCATCGTTATACGCAACTGAGGCCCTTTAAGAAATCTTCAAAAGTAGGTAGACAAAGCTACAAAGGCATTTTGCAATCTGAACCTTTTTCATAATTATGTTAACAGTATTAGCATAACAGTTGCTTTGATTAAAGCATCTGAACGACAGCTACAATAAAGCTAATTGTTGTAGCTACCAAAAAAGTACTGAATTAAAAAGATTTTTTTAGTTAATAGAAATTGTGAGTAGTTAAAAAATTCGATAAATCCGAAAGGAAATGAATTTCATTTCGTTTACGGAAGTGTTTTAGAAGTAAAACACTGGGCACCAAATTTTAAAACCTTTATTAATTTATTATTACTATTATTATTTGACAAAATTACAATTCAGCAATCAACAATTTTTGAATTATTTTTAGATTTTTATAAATATTTTTTTATGTGTTTAAATAATGTTAATGCAATTTTTCATCATTATCCAAATCAGTTTTCATCAATTTATTGAATTATGTTAGTAACTTTTAAAAATCTAGAAACAAACAATGATAATTTATCGATACAAAATTACTAAACAATTTTTTTATTTGTTTGAAAGAAAAAAGTTTATCAAAACTATTTCTCTTAATCTAATAAATTGGCGCCTAGTTTTTCCAGCACTTTTTAAAGGCATAAGATGCTTTATAGTCTACCATTAAAAATTTATTTATAACAAAGCAACATAGTGATAACGAAAACTGTAAATCCAAGATGGCGAAGAAAACCCTAAATCCAAGATAGCGTCTTTAGACGAAGGAAAAAGTTAAGCGAACGTTAGTTAGCGAAGTCATCACCACTTTTTTTTTTTTTATTCGTATCTGAGAGTAAAATTTCAGACATTTTTGCAAAACATTTTTTATTTAAACTTCCATTTCTTCTTCATTTTCGCATTACCGTAATTTTTTTTTATAGAAACTTTGTTATTGCGTGTTAAACTATCAATTATACAATTAAATATATGCAATTAATTGTTAATATGCAATAAACTATTAATTTATACTATTATAAAATCTTTGTTTTCCTTTATTTTTCGGAAGACTAAGTTTTATCCTGTTTTTTGCCTCTGTTAAACTTAATTTTGTTTCGTTCTTTCTTTTTTTCCCTTTAAATTTTTTTTGTATAAATTAAAAATTGCTATTTCGTCAAAGTTAATATTTATAATTTTTTTTTACAATTTTTGTTGAACATTATTGTCTAGACAATTTTTATTATATTTATTTTATATATTTATAAAAAAGAAAAAGTAATTAAATTAATTAAATAATTAATTTAAATAGCCTCTTAACGAAATTTGTTTAATCCTGTCTCGTGGCTTTCAATGCATTGTTAGGATTAACTGTTGCAATAACAAAATTGATTTTTTTTATCCCAGCTAACGCCTACATCTTCATAGTGATTTGCTTTTCTTTATTTTGTAATGTTTGTTGTGGAATTTTCATATTTTTTCAATTCATAACAGATGTTTACTTGAAGAATGATATATTACTTTAGGTAATTATTTTGTTGTGAAAAAGTTGAAATTCATAAGGGTAGATAAGTGAATATTTTATTTGCAAAATCAATAGTGGTAGTGAATTTATCTCATTTGCTTAATATATTTTGTTTACTTCTGAAAGTAGCGTGTCTTTTTCATTTGGGATTGACTTACGATATTTTGAATAGCACTTATTCTCGATATGAAATATTTTAATCACTTTTAAATTTACTTCAAGAGCAAATAAATGTTCGAATTTTTTATTAATTGATTCCCTGCCGAATGAAATATTTAGTTCTTATTTAAATTATTTTGGCAGATGCTTTGTATGCGGATGCATTTTCAATATTTTTGTCATGTTTTATTTATAATCATTATATAAAATACAAAAACATGGGGCTTCTACATTGGGTTATCAAATTGAACGTAGAATGCGCATGTTTTTATTAAACTAAATTTAAACTGCTATTGTAAAATATTTAGTTTATGTTGCTTTGAATAGATATTTAGAATTACATTTGCATAATTACAGCAAAATGTAAACTGTAGGACACGAAATTAAACATTAATTGATGTTGAAATAGCAATAGATACATTAATAGAATTTTTATTCTGAAATTACGGTAAAATGACCGGCAACAATTTGTCCATCCGATTAACTATAAAGTTTATGGTTTGGAACATTTTTTACCTTTACGGTTACAAACCGTTAACAACTGGTTCGGTTTTGTAACCATTTACTAGTAGCATAGCTTCTAAACCATAAAAGAAAACTTAAACGGACATTAGAGCTCTGTGGATGCTGAGCTGTTTATGGGTGTATGATAATTTGATATTCTATATTTGATATTCTAGCTCTGGTAGAATTCTGGTTGTTTAACCGCATTATTAAGAAAACAATCAATAAACGCTTTTTTTCGCACTTAACAGTTTTTTTTCCAATGCCTACTGGGAGCCGTGGTGGCTTGGGGCGTTGAGCGTTCGCCTCTCAATGTAGTGAACCGGGTTCAAATTCCAACGATGACTCGTCGATGCGAATTTCGCACCCGGCTAGCACCCACCACAGTGCTCACGAAAAATATACTCAGTCCCTTTGCCGTCAGGCTAACCGTGGGTGGTTTTCCTCTCCATCTAACACAAATGCGAGCTAGTTCAATCGATAAGCAAATTTCTTCCAATGCTTGATCCTGGCGTTCCCTTGTCTTCTGGATTGGGCTCAAAATTATAAGCCTACGGAGTTGAACATTGGTAGTCGTAAACTAAGAACTGGATCTCGGCTGTTCAACAACGGTTTCAATATTATATTTTTCTTTTTGTGGTTATTTGGCTGGTTGTATATGATAAAATAAAAATTAAATAAATTGCTATTAAACCATTTTTCCGAAAAATTTCAAACAGTGTGGATTTTATCATTCTATGACAATATTTTTTTACGTTTTCTTCTTAAAATTAATATGAAATGTTAGAAATTACCCCAAGTATCCGTAACAGATCTATACTTTTTAAATATTTTAGAATTATAAATATTTTATTTCTTAACTAAAATTGTTATCGAGAAATTAAACAATCAACCCTCTGACGCAGAATTTTTATTAAACATTTTTTTCCCTATTTTGTATTTTTTTAGATCAAATAAGTGCAAAATATTATGTTTAGAATTTTAATAATTTATTATTATGAAATACTGCATGAAACGCCGGTGTATTTTTCTGCGTTAAAGGGAAAATTTTCCAAACACGACGCACTTCCAAGCGAGAATTTTATTAATTTACACTTTTTTGCAGTTATTTTGATCTAAAAGAAGCAGGTATTTATCATTGAATTTTTTTTAATTTACAAAATTAATTATTGATAAATTTTTCGAATATGAATAAAAATAAATATTTTTCGCTATTTTTTATTGGATTTTATATATTATATGTAGTACAAATATAATTCCAATAATCCAACAATATTTTTTAGCAATTATTAGACTGTTTAAATTAAAAAATACAAAAATATTTTTTTACTCGTAATTGGAGCCTTAGAAAAAAAATATATAAAAGAGACTCCAGTGTCCCGCCGGCATTAAAGGGCTAAAGTGTTAAGAGAGACCATTTTTATGTGCTATTCATAACAAAATATTTATTTATTTCTTTTACGTAAAAAATATTTCTCTGCAAAACCTTAGAATGAGCTTACATGTAAAACCTTTGCATTTCATGTGTGTTAAATTTATATTTCACGCATGTTCAACATAATAGAAACTCTCCATATCTCTGAGTTTTTACATAAAAAATTCTTCAAGCTAAAAAAAAAATCTGAATCAAATTACGGTATAAAGTACCGGCACTTTTGTAAAATCCATTTTTACCGTAAAATATTATTCCGTAATTTTTTTAGTAATATTTAATTAATTAGAGTGATTAAATGATATTACAGTAAAAAATACCGGCCCTCTGAAATTTGATTCAGTAACGTTAATTCGGAAAAAATTCTGAATCAAATTACGGTATTAGAAAATGAAAGAAGAATGAGAAATTATTTTCAAAATTTATATAAACTGGCCCTAACTATTACCAAACAGCATTTCAAAATGTTATGAAGTCACAATATTCTTATAACTAAGGCTTCTTTTAAAATTTCCCAAACTTTTTCAAGAATTTTATGTGATACTTATAACAAAATATAAATAAATTGTTTTTTACTTTTTTACATAAAATATATAATAGTTCTCTGCAAAACCTTGGAATATGCTTACATGTAAAACTTTTTGTATTCCATGTACGTTGAATTTCTGTTTAAGAAAAAGCATTAAAAAAAACGCTGTCCGTGTCTCTTAGAGTTAGAATGGGCACGAATCCAAAATCTGTGCAGCCAAATAACTGCTGTTTACGCGATGCTAACAATCCTTAAATCCTTGCGAAAATAAGAATGTTTTATAAAAGCGCGGGTACATGCTTTTGAAAATGGTTCTGTCATTTGTCTTTTTCTCTTTCACTGTCTCTAAATTTTTTCTTTGTCTTACAATCTTCTCTTTAAATCTGGGCTTTTAAAGGAATGGATGAAAATTCGAAAAGAACACCGTAAGACCGAGAGGGACTGCTTTCTCCTTAAATCTAATTTTCTGATATTTCTGACTAAAACAAAGTACTTCGTGTCTTCTTTTGGAGTGTTCAACTCAAATTTTAGTTTTATTGATTTTCCAATAAAACTTGTTGCCATGTGTCGAAAGTAACTTCATTTCCTGGGCATTATTGATGTCAAGCAGAAAATTCATTTGTTCATTGAAAAAAAAAAGGTGAAATATGCGATAAATAATAAATGTCCTTTTTGCGATATCCTCTGTCGATAATTCTGTTTTCATATTCGAGAATTTGAAAGTTTAAAACATATCGGAATAGTTAGAATGTATCAAGCTAAAAAGTATTGATAAAATTGGAATTAAATGCAATTTAAAACATTTTGTGCCCATGACATTGAAAACTCTTTTATACTTTACTCATTTGGAATTTATCTAATATATATATATATATAATACAGTGGAACCTGTAAAAGTGAGAATCTGAGTAAGGTGACCATTTTCTGCAAGTTTTATTTAAAAAGTCCTTTTTAAAGACTCTTCATAAAGTGACCACCTCTATATAGTGACCATTTGACTTGGTCCCGAGGGTGGTCAATTTAGACAGGTTCCACTGTNATATATATATATATATATTACCCCCCTATATATATATAGTCCCCCTTTCACCCCCCACCCCCTACCCTCTACGGTCTTGACTATATCTCACGAAAATTGCATGCTGCACATGTTTCTTAAATTGCCTTAACATTAGAAATATTAGGAATTATGACGAATAATTTAATTTTTTCTCTAAGCAAAATTATTAACTTATAGTTTTTGCTTAACTATGAAAAGAATTCAGACAAAAAAAGTTGAATTGGAATTTTTTTTAACGAAATTTTGCATAACTAGGTCATGTTTAATGAAGTTCTGCACTTAACATTGGAAATGTCAGGAATTATGACGAATAATTTCATTTTTTCTCTAAACAAAATGATTAACTTGTAATTTTTGCTTACTATGAAATGTATATCATTTTAAAAAGTTGAATCGGAATTTTTTTTGATGAAATTTTGCATAACTAGGTCATGTTTCATGAAGTTCTACCATAAGTAAATACAGGTCCCACCAACTTTCAGGCACCATATACATTTCTTTTTTTATCTTTTGATTCCTCTCATTTTTTGCGTTTCAAAAACTCTTAAAATTCGATGCATCGAATATTTTTATTACAATATTTATAACATAAAAAAAGCAACGATGCTTAAGAAAATTAATAATTTTGAACAAATATAGAAACAACGCATCTGAGGACTTGGAAAGAAATATGTTTTTTTTTTCCATTTTGACGAACTAGTCAAAAAACTTCATGGTATGCATTTCGGAATCGTTATTTTTTAATGCCTAGTTAATGCCCAGTTTATAGAACTTCATCCTTTATGCGAAATCCATATTTTCAAATAAAGTGTTTTTATAATTTTGCTTATCACAGTAATTTTGCTCAATTTATTCCATAATTATTCGAAGAATTCCTAAATCTGATTGTTTACTTATGTATTTTTATTAATTTTAAGACATATAATTGAATTTTTTGTTCTTGGAATGTTTTTCAAAACAATAATTTTAAATTCATATATATTTTTCAGTATATTTTTACAGTTTTATGCTTACAGTTTTTGAGTTAGGGTTATGATATAAGTTTTTTCTGTATTTAAATTTCTTTACAAAACATTGGAAAAACCTATTTTATTTATTTTTTTGTTTATGTTCGTCAAAACAAAACATTTCATCGAAATACTTTATTTCAAAGGTAAACGCAGCTGGGACACAGGTGTTCATTTTATATATATATCTTTTTTTCTAAAGCTCTAATTAGGAGTAAAAATATATTTTGGTATTTTTAATCATAAAAAACAGTCCAATAGTTATTAAAAAGATTATTGGAATTATATTTATATTAAAATATAAAAACCAAAAAAAGTAGCTTGAAATTATTTTTTCATTTATATTCTAAATTTTATCAATAATTGCTTTTGTAAGTTAATAAAAATTTCAATGATGAATAACCGTTTCTCTTAGATCTAAATAACTGCGAGTAAATTCAAATCTGAAAAATTATCTTTTGGAATTAAACCGCGTTTGAGTGATTTTAACCTTTAACGCAGAAAAAAGACGCCGGTGTTTCATGCTGTATTTCATAACCATAAACATTATTACATTTAACATTATAACATTAACATTTTTACATTTAACATTATAACATAAACATTTATTAACATTATTACATTTAACATTATAACATAAACATTTATTAACATAATTACACTTAACATTATAACATAAACATTTATTGAAATAAAATATTAACATTTTGCGTCAAAGGGTCTAGCTAATTGTATGCATGAAACTGCGCTATAAAATTAATGTTAATTTATTTATTTTTAATTTTCTTATAATACATGGTGCGTAGCGTTTTTAAAAAGGGCTTTAAGGTGTTTATTTTCAATTTTCTTTTTTTAAAAGCCCTTAAAGGTGTTTTTTTTTTTCATTGGAGGTTTTTAAAAAGTGCTTAATATTCCCTTTTCAAAAATGAGATTTTTTTTTCTTTACCATGTCGATTTTAGCCACGTATAATGCAAAAGTGTGGTTTTCACATTGTTCTATTCAACGTTTTGACAATTCATTCAACCACAATTCACTTCACTGTACCGTCGGGCCGTAACGTATGCAAGTACCAATCATTTTACATGTTTGATGAAATAGTTCACATGTGCGTCTACAGTGAAGAGTTGACTCTCTTATGCAACTCTGCTGCATTTTGCAAGATATTTTCAATTTCAGGCTTCATTCTACCCCCTCTGAAATAGATCCGAAAATTTTTTGATTTTTTTTATGATGGCTAATATAATCAAGAAAAAAGCTCTTTGTCAGAAACTAGTAATTTTATCGTGATCATGTAAAGTAATTATTTTGCATTTTGTTAATGTATATATGGTGCTTAAAATTTTTTTCGAGTACTTAAAAGGTGCTTATTTTTTGTTGAAAGATTTG
Source organism: Parasteatoda tepidariorum (assembly GCF_043381705.1). Lineage (NCBI taxonomy): Eukaryota > Metazoa > Arthropoda > Arachnida > Araneae > Theridiidae > Parasteatoda > Parasteatoda tepidariorum. Next base: position 35,291,829 of record NC_092215.1, on the reverse strand, counting down.
ACTACGCACCCTGTAATAGCAATATTTACTTAAAATATGTCTTTTTTATTGTTTAATTTCCAGAGTTTATCAAGTTCAAGAAATACAATAACTATAACTATTCTTCTTCCCATTGTTAATTAATTGGATTTATTAAGCTAATAAATTTGTTTAAAATGGCTAATATAATCAAGAAAAAAGTCCTTTGTCAGAAACTATTAATTTTATCGTGATCATGTAAAGTCTTTGATAATTATTTTGCATTTTGTTAATGTATATAGTGCTTAAAAACATTTTTGAGTGCTTAAAAGGTGCTTATTTTTTGTTGCAAGATTTGACTACGCACCCTGTAATAGCAATATTTACTTAAAAAAAGTTTCTTTTTTGAAGGTTAATTTCCCGAATATATCAAGTTCAAGAAATACAATAAATATAACTATTCATCTTCCCATTGTTAATTAATTGGTTTTATTAAGCTAATAAATTTGTTTAAAATGGCTAATATAATCAAGAAAAAAGTTCTTTGTCAGAAACTAGTAATTTTATCGTGATCATGTAAAGTCTTTGATAATTATTTTGCATTTTGTTAATGTATATAGTGCTTAAAAACATTTTTGAGTGCTTAAAAGGTGCTTATTTTTTGTTGCAAGATTTGACTACGCACCCTGTAATAGCAATATTTACTTAAAAAAAGTTTCTTTTTTGAAGGTTAATTTCCCGAATATATCAAGTTCAAGAAATACAATAAATATAACTATTCATCTTCCCATTGTTAATTAATTGGTTTTATTAAGCTAATAAATTTGTTTAAAATGGCTAATATAATCAAGAAAAAAGTTCTTTGTCAGAAACTAGTAATTTTATCGTGATCATGTAAAGTCTTTGATAATTATTTTGCATTTTGTTAATGTATATAGTGCTTAAAAATTCTTTTGAGTACTTAAAAGGTGCTTATTTTTTTTTACATATTTTTTGTTGAAAGATTTGACTACGCACCCTGTAATAGCAATATTTACTTAAAATATGTCTTTTTTGATGTTTAATTTTCAGAGTATATCAAAGTTCAAGAAATACAATAAATAAAACTATTCATCTTCCCATTGTTAATTAAATGGATTTATTAAGCTAATAAATTTATTTAAAATATACTAGATAAAACTTCTCTATTCAATCAATTATAAAGCAATCTGAAGGATGAACGTGATAACTGGTTTCAAACGTAGATTAATTTCCGTCTTCTCTTAAAGTGCTGTCTGGATTGTGCATTACATAGCTCACAAGTACTTTACATATCTTATCATTGAAGTTATAGGTTGAAAATATTTACCTTTTTAACGAAATATTTCAGTTAATACAGGAACTTATGCCATATATTCTCCTTCCTAAATTTTGGTTTATTGTTTGCGTTTCTAACTAATGTCCTTTTAACTACTTAACATGATTTTGATTCCTTATAAATGACGTAATTACCGTCTGAGCTGGGGATTATCTGAGAAACTTATAGCAACTACCCTGTGACGGAATCAAATCTTTAACAAAACCTTTTTTCTCGAGATTGCGACGTTAATTTTTAGATTAATTTTTAATTATATGTTTGAATTCGAAAAAAAATGTTTTGTTCTTTACTGTGGAATAAAAGTATAACCAAAATTATCAGAATGTGGTAAAATTTACTGTATATCTGGTTCAAAAGATCAGTAATTTTTATCGAAGCGCTTTGGTAAGGATTTTTTTTAAAAAATTAAGAATAAAATATGGTTTTGTAATACTTGACAAAATTCGATAATTTTATCATGATACCTTAGAGCAGTGTTTCCCAAAGTGTGGTACGCGTACTCCCAGGGGTACGAGAACAGTTTACCGGGGGTACGCGTTCTTATGCGAAATATCTTGCAACCAACGAAAATTTCAAAAATTTTTATTTGAAAACAAAGCTAGCCATGAAAATTTACGATTACGTATTTTTCTATCGGCTATTTTTTGCTGAGTTAACAGTTAATAATTAGTGGTAGTAGAGCTAGTTGTGATTTTTAACTTTTGTGCAATTTTTTTATAGTAAAAAATTCATTCATATTTTTTATTAGTGGTACACAGCGTTATGAAAAATTTAGAAAGGGTGCACAAAAGTCATAAGTTTGGGAAACACTGCCTTAGAGTATGGCATGAAAACCGTTTATTCAGTTAAATTTAATTTTCAGTGTTATATTGATTATTAAATATGTGGTAATATAACAATAATTTTGAAAAATCATTATTTTTCGAAAACCATATGAACGGAAAAATTATAAAATGAATTATTTAAATACCGCATGTTTTTAATTTAATAACCAGAATTATGGAAATTTTTTTACCAGAAATTTCATTATCATGCAGTACGGTAATTTTACCAGAAAATTTTTTTCCTGTATTTATTTAAAACGCCATGACATTGAACTATAATGTATATTCCTTGAACCATGCTTTCCTTCCCTCGAATATTGTGCTAGATTGGACAATATTATGATACATAATAAACTTGATTACATAGTATTACTAGAACTAAAACATGGTTCTGTCTAAAATCTTATTAGGTTTGCTGCGAATTTGCACCGTATTATGGTTCAAGGTACCAATATTAGAGAGTTTTTGCATAGTGTAATCCGTAACTCTGATGCTATTTGAGTTTCACCGCTCGCGAATATGTCTCTACAAAGGGGTAGAAAATAAGGTAAGCGTAAAGTAAACACGATGCAAATTTTCTCTATCTTTCAACAGTGAGTCGATTTCTCTGTGAGTGTACAGCAATTTGTTTGTGTACTTCACGATTTTACTTTGTGCAGTGACTGTGATTTATATCAGTTAAAAAGTAAAGAATAGCTATTTTGCAATCATATTATGCCCCGCTGTAAAGACAAGTTACCCTGAAGAGCATGACTGGCTGCAATCACTGCGCAGTTGGGTGACCGCTTTCATCAGTCTGCCTAGGGACCGAGATTGTGTGGTATCGGTCCTCTTTAAACTGTTCTACCGTAAAATGCTCCAATTAGCGTCCAGATAGCCGGGCGACAAAAGCGGGGAGCCATCCCCTCTGAAATGGATCTAAATTGTGATGGCATGCCTTCGTATCATTCCCAGGAATATTTTCAGACCGTTGCTAATTGCCTATTGTGCAACTCTAGTGCGACGTAAATAAAGTACTACTACCACTACAATCATACTATGACCAAACTAATTTTATATATTATTATTGTTTCTAAATACTTTCGTAAACTTTTTCTGTGATTTGCTTTTTGCATGAAAACAACTTGAATAAATACCCTACCCCATTTGAATTATCTAATGCAATAATTAGTAAATAATGCTTCATTAATCAAAATAGCGCTTGCCCTATGAATTCCTGTCTTACCAAACATTTAATTGTTAAGACCACCTGGACACTTGATAGCACCTTTACGATTTAAAAGACAATCAATATTCTCGGATTATTAATATACCTTTAATTTATCAGGAGACTGGTTTTGATTAAGCTTCTTGTCAAAACCAGTATTTCCCGCTTTAAATGCTTTTTGAATTTTGTGAAAGGAGTATTTCGTCTGGAAATATAAAATAGATTGCAAAATTTTAAATTTACATGCAGTGGTAATTTTTTTAATAAAATGGTAATTTTCTAAGGCATTTTGGACTTTCCCTGAGGAAATTGAACTGAAGCGTTTATCTTTACTCATATTTTAGTGAGTTATTTAGCTTGGATGCAGTGTGTAATTCTTATCAGTTGCAATTAAACGAATTTTTATTCTAAGAAAAAGTTTTTTGGAATTAGCAAATTTCGTGATATCGCGGCTTTCGCTATTTTCTTCTCCAAGTTCCTTTATTAAAATTCTTGGATTTACCAAACATAAATTTTTTTTTTAATAAAATTACTCAAAATGATGTATAACAGTATGTTGGTTATTTTAATCTCTTTAGGAAGCAGCAACTTGTCATAAGTTTTAAAAATATTTTTTTTTTATCTTTACGTTATCCATTTAAAAATATTAAAAAATATTTTTATTTTAATATATTTTTGATGAGAAACGTTCTTTACATAAAAGTTTTTACATAAATTTTTTCATAAATTTTTTAAATCTTATTTTGATGTTTCAAGTGCTTCATACCAAGAGAACTGTGGAATATTTTTTGATTCATAGCATGCATTTTTAATAAAAAAGACATATTGATTTGAAACAACTCCTAAATAAAATCAATTAGACACTAAGAAAATAAAAAGAATGATTATCTGGTAAACATATGTATATAAATTTTAGAATTCTGAGAAACATATGTGTAATGATTGTGTACAAATCTTTAAATTCGAATTAAATTTTCTCGAAATTGCGACTTAAATTTTTATCTTAATTTTTAATCGTTTGTTTGAATTCGAAAAAAAAATTTTTACTTCTACACTGAAAAGAGAAACATGGTCAATGCTACCTGAATATGGTATGGTAGCATTTACCATATTTCTGGCTCTATGGGAACACCAAAAAAAATCGGTAATTTGTGCAGAGACACTTAGGTAATGATTTTGGTAAAATGATCAGTGAAATATGGTTTTATAATATGTGATAAAATTTGGTAAATGCAGTAAAATTTTGTAATTTTATCATATGGTCATTATATGTTTTTAAGTTTAAATAAAGGATTTTTTTTATTTATTATATGCGGATAAGAAAAATGTGAAAAATATTTTATTGGTAAAGTTCTCATTTTATGATTGCACTGGAATAATTTAAGCACTTGATTGGTTGAGTTGGGGGATACATCGTGAAATGTCGCGATAATTATATTTTAAATGGTTGAGTTGGGGGATATATCGTAAAATGTCGCGATAATGATATTTTAAATGGTTGAGTTGGGGGATATATCGTGAAATGTCGCGATAATGATATTTTAAATGCTTGAGTTGGGGGATATATCGTGAAATGTCGCGATACTGATATTTTAAATTATATTTTTACGTTTTATCGCGAATGCCAAAATCTTGTGATAACTATCCTATATATAATTATCGACCATGTTAATAACATCGTTATCGATAACGACGAATAGTGAATACGATAATATATCAATAACGATTCTTATCAATAAAGATAATACATTACGATAATGATAACGATAATATAACGATACGATAATATATCAATAACGATAATAATTGAATTAGTTTTCATTCTGTAAATTGCTAAATTACATTCAGGTTACAAAAATTTAGAACAATATTGAAAAAAAGTAAATTAGTTAAATTTTAAAAAAAGAAATGAAATATTGCTTAAATATGATTTAAAAAAGCAAAAATAAAACATTTATGATTATTTTTTAGTTTAAAATTAACGATAAATAACATTAATTTAATTAACATTTAGCTAATTAATGTATTAAAAAACGTCTCCATTATTTAAAAAGAAATTAACACGAGCATTTTAATATTTTTTTAAAATTAGAAGCGAAGATGTAACCTTGAAATATTTAATCTGGCCAATTAAGATAATAAAACAGAAGAAAGTTTGGGAAAATATATATATATCATTAAAATGTTATATAAATTGTTCAGTTGCTTAACGCATTTTGTTTCTAAAAAATAAGGAAAGAAAATTGGACAAAAACTGCGAGACACTAAAGAAAAACATGAAGTTAAGAATACAAATTTTTCCATAAGAGATAAAGTTATTACTTTATTCTAGTCTACGGTATTTAAGCCATTCATTTGGTAAATGTTCCGATCATGTGGTAAAGGTATACCGGAAATTCTGGTTCTCAAAATTGCTCTAATTGCTGTAATTTTTTTCCTTGATATTCATGGGGTGTATTTAGGAAAATTTTGGGCTTGTAATGAATTCTTCACAATTATTTTCTCTTAAAAACGGATCATTAATAAAATATTTTGTCATAGAAGCAAATTCTTCATTCATAAAAATGCAGCAAATCTTCATTCATTCGGTCATAAAAATGAATCCTACAAAAAAAAAATTTCCAATTGAAAGATGAATCCTCCATGAAATTTTTCATTTTAGAAATGGAGTTGATGTTTTATCAATATACGTTTTGTTTGAGAGAAGAATGATTCGTAAATATTGTTGAATGAACTTTACTTATTCAAATTCAAATGAATTTAGCCTAATTACTTATGCAAATGAATTAAGCCTTTTATTTTATTTTTTTTTATTTCAACTCACTTTTATATGCAAATATGGTCAAAGTTTTTTACAAAATCACACTGTAAAAAAGAGTTTCCCAAAATTGAAGAAATATGTCTGAAAATTGCACCAACACAAATGATAGTCGAATATGAAAACCCCGTGCATTCAAAGTAAAAACAGCATATACTCATTTTTGAGCAAATTGTATATGGAGGCGAAATGTGTTCGAAAGTTAGTCGTTCGTAGACAGCCGGCAGGATTCGAACCAAGGACCTTTAGGTTCATAGTAAGATGCTCTAACCACCCCAGTGCACGCAGAGTTAGGAGTGTTTATATCGCATGACGCATCATGACTAACAAATTTTCAATTTCAATGGTACAAAAGGATGCAAATATTGTCTTGTTAGTCAGGAGATAGATTCATTTCACTTCTCGTTTATTTCGCTATACCCAGCGCTTAAGCGCTTAAGCAAATGAAATGCATGTCATAATGTGTCATTGCGGCGAACACTAGGTATATAAAGCATCCTACTCTCCCTGGACTAGGATGCACAACTATGCTGGTTCTGTTTCGAATCCTGCGAACGAATAAGTCTCTCACACCTCCATATTCATTTTGTTAAAAATGAATAAATGCTGCTTCAATTTTGAATACATTGAGTTTCCTAATTCAACAATTATTTGTTTCGGAGCTATTTTGACAATTTTTTGTTTAATTTTGAGAAACCCTTTTTTTTTTAGTGCAAGACCTTATTTTCCACATTTATAAAAGTAGAACTCTGACAGGGCTTAAACGATAATTTTTAATTCAAAAAATTATGTTTAGACTTTTTCCAAGTTCACAAAAAACAGGACCTGTCACAAAACGTCTAGGCAGAGCTCTCTTATTGTCTAATTAATTACCAGCAATTAGCAAGACACAAGATAGACTTAACGACAAGACAACTTATCTTAAATTGATGAAAAGCAAGCGACTATAATTCATCCGAGTGGAGCTCAATTTCATAAATGTTCTTTTTAAAATAACTTCATGTACTGTTCGTATTTAAATATGCTTATTTGTATTCGAAATCATTCTGTTTTTTTTTTGAGAATCAGAATTGAAATCCTTAGAGAATTTTATTTCGAAGGCTATCATCTATGTTTTGAACTATTGTCTTAAAAGCAAGTGCGTATTCTACTAAGTTAGGGATCAATATAGTTATAAAAGCAAATTTTTAAAAATTTCCGCGCGTGTCTTTGCGAATAATTTTTCTCTTTATCTGTAGTTCAAAGCATGTGTGCTGTAATCATAAACACGCATGAAAAATTACAGACAATTATTTTAAAAACAAAATTAGATATCGTGTTTAAGGTGGTGTGAAATGTGAAAAAACATGATTTTGAGATATGCAGTTAAAAACTTCAAATCTCTAGTCTATCCACTGTTATCACCTTACACAAAAACTGCTGTAAGTTTGTAAATAATTGAAGCACAAACAAAAACAAAGTATTTTTAGAAAGCTATGGCTACAGCAATTTCGAAAATTTTGTCCAAAATTATGTTTTTGCACTAGCCAGATACCTTAATTGTGAGGAACCTTTTNGAACCTTATTTTCACTTTTTTTTTTAACCCTGACTGGAGGAATCCGTATTTACGCTAATTTTTTATTTCAAAAAATTATAAATAGACTTTTCCCAAATTCACAAAAACAGGACCTGTCACAAAACGTCTAGGCAGAGCTCTCTTATTGTCAAATTAATTACCAGTAATTGGCAAGACACAAGATAGACTTAACGACAAGACAACTTATCTTAAATTGATGAAAAGCAAGAGACTAAAATTCATCCGAGAGGAGCTCAGTTTCTTTAATGTTCTTTTTAAAATAACTTCATGTACTATTCATATTTAAACCTGCTTATTTGTATTCGAAATCAACAGCCCGTGTTAAGCAAAGCAGAGCTCTTTGAATAAACAACCACTTTTAAATATTAAGATAACATGATATGCTTTTAAATAGATAATGGCTTTTAAAGTATTTAATTGATGTCTAAATTCGTTTAAAGTTGTCATTTAATCTGTTTGAAGTGTTATCCTTATCATTTTTAAAATATTTAATGGAAACTTTTATTATTTATTTTGTTTTTTTTTTCCTTCAAGGTTTTTGCGAAATTTAAAGAAAGAATTATAAAACTTTATAAACGGAATATAAGTCTTTTTAAAGTTATAGTGTCTAGACCAGTTCATTCAACCTAGAACAAAAAATATTGTTTTTTATTTATATGTATAAAATACAAAATATCAGAATTTTAACTGCATTACTATATTTTTATAAGTTCTTTCTTATTTATTAGTTTTTAACTTATTTATGTGCTCAACATAAAAACATTAAATTTCTATAGAATTATTTCAAATCAAATTTTAAGAAAGTTATACGATTTTGTAATGCAGTTAAAATTCTGGATCTTTTTTCGATTTCTTTGGAACTATACGACCGATTTAATTCAAATTTTGTATTTTACCATATAAACTTACATTGTTTAAAATAATGTAAAAATTTCTATACTTTACAATTTAAACTTTTTCGACTATTAATAATAATAAAAATGTTCCTTTTTTTGCGCACTGTACACCAGCACTCAGGTTGCCGGTACTTTTTCTGTAAAGTTTATATTTACCGGAACATATCACAAAATAAAAACTGCGATATTCCATAATTTTTACTGTGATATTTTACGGTAAAAATAAATTTTACCGATGATACTTCCGAAATGCCGGTATTTTATACCGCAATTTGATGTATCAACAGTATGCCTTTTGCGTTGTTTTTTGCATCATGATGTATATTTCTTTTTCTATTTCTAAAAAAAAATAATAATAATTTTAAAAAGGCTGAGAAAAATCGAAACGTAGTACAAATTTATCCTTTACAAATCCTGTATCGCTAAAACGTAGCATTTCTCCGAAATCATTGAGTGTTCGTTGATGACACGTTACTGAAAAGCTGTCAACTTAGTTGATAAATTCATTTATTTATGAAGTGTGATAACCGAATTCGGTAGCCTATCTCGGATGGAATGAGTTAATTTGATAAACAATTCCAAAAAAACAAAAAAATATGAACTGAATATACTAGTTGTATTCTCAAAACTAATTAAACATGTGTAAATAAAAGAACAGGATGTCGGAATAATTTAACATCTGTTATAAAAGAATCTGATAACTATATTTACTTCTAAATCGTTCGTTATCAGGTGATTTTTATCGCTATTAAGTAAAGGCCTGCGCAAATCAAATATACTAATTTTTAAGCAATTATTGAAATCAACTTGAAGATTGAAAAGATGATTGCTGAAAAATTATAGAAACTTGCAGCTGTTGCTTGATAAAAGAAATGTTGCTTATAATTTTAGCAATTGTTTATATGGATATCTAAAATATGGCTGCATAATAAATTCGTCATCCCCTGATGAATTTATCATCAAGCCATCTTATTAAATAATAAACATGTTTGAAAGTGAAATTTATAAATTTAATGATGTTAACTTCTGATATTTTTAATATATTATCCAAATTATTTTATTCTTATAACAAGCACTCTTTTTTAGTAAATGAGTGCTTGTTGAAATAAAGTCAAGTTTGATTTCGTTTTTTCTTTTTTTCAATGTCAATTGCAGTGAAATAACCTAAGTGTGGAGGCAGCATGTTCCAAAATATGACAATATACTAGTTTTTTTTTAATCAAAATTACTATTTTAGTTATTTCATTTTACTTCATTTTAGTTATTCGAAGCAATATCAAAAAACTCAGTTTTGGTTCAAAAAATAACAAGACAACTTTGTATTTTTAGTTATCGAATAAACTTTTTTTATGGAATGCCGCATGATTCGCTACATTTTCAAAGACTCTTACAAAATATGGAATATAATGCCGCGTGTTACTTAATCAATATAAATTACCATTTCAGAAGGTCATTTATATTTTACCAATGTTTCAGTCATTGTATGTTATGCGTAAAAAAAGTAATTTTTGGTTTTTAAAAAATATAGTAAGATGATTTTTTTATTAGCAACCGAATTGCAATCATCTTAGAATTACTCAATAGAAGCTACATTTTAACTGGTTCATTTTTTTTTTTTTTTTGTTTGAAAAAGTTGCGTTTTGTTTTAAAGAAACTAGACTTAGAACTAGGCATATCAATTAGGTATATTTTCTTTACTTTTTATTAACCGATTGACATGGAGCATAAGCCGGAGCGCTCCAAAACCGTGCTTTCTTGGAGAACTTTCTTGGAAACTGGAGCTCTAGATTTTTCCCATACTCCAGCAATTTCATTGTATCCTTCTCACATTCAGGAAACCTACCGCATTGTAACGGTTGTACCCGTTAACCAATTTGCTTTAGAAATACTATTATTGGCATTAAAATACCTATAATCATATGTACTATAATCAATCAATACCTATAATCATACAATCATTTTGAGTCAAACATTAAAGAGGATTTATTAGATTCAATTCTTTTTTTAAGAATGAAACATCAACTCAGCAATAAATTAAATTAAATTTGTATACTCTGAGTGAGCTATTATGGTATGATTTTTTTAATGTTCTTTATTATAGGAAGAATTTCAAATTAAAATTTTTAATTCAGAAGTGCGAATAAATATATAGCAAAATAGCCAGAACCGGAGCTTGAGCTTATTATTTGGTATTAAAGCTGGAACATCAAAAATTTTGACTCCGGGTTTCTGCCTACTGAAAATTGTATTGAAAATGGCCTAAGACTAACACCTTCTAGAAAAGAGAAGGCTACAACACGGATCCATTTAGTAGTCCGACGAAACGAACATAAACTGCGCAGTGGAGATAAAATAAGAAAGATGTCATTACATTTAGACTACTAAAGGATCAAATTTCTAGTTTATGGTAACCTGTGATGAGACCTTCTCTCTTCTAGGAGGTATTGCCTAGATAGATTACAATTTCAATAGGTATTCCGAAATATAGTAATATAGCCCACTGGGTTAGGGAGAACAGGGAAAGCCTGATATTGTCAAGGAATTTTATTTTAACCCAAAAATTAAGGAATAGTTAAGGAAATTTGAAATTTTTTTTGCAAAAACCAGAAAAATTTCTACATCATACCTGGAAAATATCCGGTTTTTAGAATTGTCAGTATGAGTAATTAAGATTCGTGTTAAATAATTATAACATCTGTTAGAATTATTTTTTGTAAAAATTTCACATTTTAGTCAAACTGACATATTCCTATTCTCATTCAATGCTATTTTTTTGCGCACAAAATAATATTAAGCATTACAAACAAAAAAATCTAAGTTTTCTGATGAAAAGTTGCATGGTCTGGATGTTGCATAAAATACGGTCTGGATTTTTATTGAAATTTACCTGATATATCTAAAAAAAAGCAAAATATTTTTTTCTGAAATTGAGGGGGGAACTCTGATATAATGCTACGTGTTTTATTATCAATAGAAATGTCTATTTCAGGAGAGGGTCTTTAAGTAAAAAAATCAGTTTTTCAAAATAAATAATATCCTTTTATTGACCTCATGACAATAGTTATGAAATGGCCCAAAAAAAGCTACATTTTAACTGAGTATTCCGAAATATGGCATAATAATGCTCCATGTTATTTTATCAATAAAAATGACCCTTTCAGGTAGCTTTTAAGATACTATCATAGCATTTTATGTTTGATTAGATATCAACATCTATGTCTGAAAACTTCCGGAAATATGGAAGACGATACTTTTTCCTAAAAGGTTTCGAAATGTTCCTGTCTCTTTCTTGCAGTTGTTGGCACAAGAAACTGTAGCAAAATGTTAATCCAATCTAGTCTGTAAAGTAGACTGGAAAAAAAATGTACCCACTTAAAAAGTGCAAGGTGGAAAAAAAATCTACAATCCATTAACCCTGAGTATCTCAACCTTTTCCTTTTTCACTCTCATTTTGTCTTCAAGACAAGCGACGATGTTTTATATTTTCTTATTTTATACGCTTTAACGTAATTTTTATCTGCGTAAAAAGTTGACAAAAGCCTTCCCACTTCTATGCAAAGCCAATTACCGACTTTCAATTTAAAAGCGAGAAATTAACCTCCCTTACAAATTAAAAGCACTTTCTTAGTGTAGTAGATTTAATTTACGCCAAGAGGTCGTACGAGAAGTTGCTTCTGATTTTCCCCGAATATTCCTCTCTCTAATTATTACGTTGAGTTGTGTATAATTTTTGACATTTTGTTTTTTCTTGTTATTCTTAATTGTAGTAGCACGTTTTATTCTTAATCTTTCATGTATGCTGTCAAAATGCTTGTTTGAATTGTGTATGTTTAAAAAAGAAAATAATATTTAATATGTTTAGTTTTGAAGTACAACTTCTCTATGTTTTGAAGTATCAACATCTTATAAATAGTGCAAAAAGAAAGTTTTATGACGAGGTTTTGAAAATGTAACTACTCTTTCTTATGGGCAACTACTTTAAATGTTGACGAAATTCATGACATGTTTTGTTAAAAAGTACATCTCTTGAGCATTAAGTATTCGAAGAGTACACTGTAAAAAATTCTGCATAAAAGTATTGGCACCCTGGTTGCATCATCAGTGAAATTAATTTTACCATAAAATCCATTTTTATAGTAAACTTTTATACCGTATATTTTACAGTGATAATTTTATTATTTAACTACAATAAATATTACTGTGAAAATCAAGGCATATAAGATTTTTGTTTATTGATTATTACTTTTAGTAATTATTTTGTTTATTATGGTTAAGGTATATCCTTTTACCGTAGAATTTTACGGTAAAAGGTACGGGTACCTAAGTGCCGGTACATTTAGCAATGATTTGACCCGGAACTTTTTTGTAATATGTAAACTTGAATAGTATTTTTTAAAAAAATACTATAACTAAACAGGGTGTTTAGCAATTAATGCCCTGTATATATAGGTTGAGACAGGGTAAGATAAGTGGGTGGAAAATATAGGCACATCCCCACAATTTCTATTTGACAGCACTATGTGGCAACACAGTGGTCGTAAAAATTAAAATTAGTTTCATACACATGCGCGCTCGCCAACAAGAAAAAAAAGCTCAAATTAATTTGTTGCTAAAATTCATCAAAATATCTTCAAAATTTAAGTATTTCATTAATACGATAAAAATAATTTATCGAAAAGCAAACGTCATGATAATACTAAAACGTTACGTGCTTACTATTTTTGTTTGTACAATTCACGTGCTACTACATGCTCTACACATGCTTACTATTCGTACACATTCTACTACAGGCGTTTACTGTTTCTGTTATTTGACTGCGTGACCGCAATCCTCACACAAAATAACCTAACCCAGTTATATGACGTAGATGACGTCACTCTAACTTACATTAGCTTATAACCTGTATTGCACTAACGGGAAGGTGTCATGCAATTTTGAATCAAAACACATTTAAAGTGCATTTGTGCGTTTGCAAACTCATGCTGACTTTTTGATCTAATACTATATTTTACTCATCCCCTCCTTTTCAATGTAATTAAGTTCCAACTTTCTCACACCATTGGCGCTTTAAGTAATTAATTTATTTTTTTAATTTGGTCGCCACGAGATTATAAAGGTTTATAATAATATAGTTACAAATTGTTAAATATAGCTTTAAAAATTATACTTTTGTGGTCACAAATTATTTTTCTGATATTCATTAAAAAATTCTGGATTAAATTATGGTATTAAGTAGTCCCGCAGTGGACTGATCGTTAAGACACGGTTCCCAGCAGATCACCGAAGTCAAGCATCACTGACTGCGGTCAGTGTGCGGGTGGGTGAACACTCTGATCAGTCTGCGTAGGGACCTAGGGTGTGCGGTATTGGTCCTCGTTAAACTGTTCTACCGTAAAGTGCTCGACTTCGCGTGCAGGTCGTCGGGCTACCGAAGCTGGGGTGTCATCCCCTCTGCAGAGGATCAAAATTGTGATGGCATGTCTTCGGATCATCCTCAGGGATGTTTCCCAGACCGTCGCCAATAGCCCATTGTGCAGCTCTAGTGCGACGTAAATGAACTACAATAACAACATATGGTATAAAGTATCGGCCCTTTGGGTGCATCAACTGTAAAATCCATTTTTACCTTAAAATATAATACCGTAATTTTTACGTCACATTGTTAGAACTTTCATTCTAAAATTATGGTAAAATAACCAGCAACAGTCTGTCCATCCGATTAACCATAAAGTTTACGGTGAAGACTATTTTTCACTTTTACGGTTTTGAAACCGTTTACAACTAGTATGGTTATAAAATCATGAAAATGAAACTATACGGCTTTTTAACCATTTACAACTACCAGATTTTCAAAACCGTAAGAAAAGAAATGTAACTGTCTATAGGAGCTAGGCTTCTAGTTAGATAATGGTCATTAGAGAGGGCAGGACACTGGAAATTCTTCATGTGTGTTAAAGGTAATGGAGGTGTCAACGTTGGGACTCGAACCCCAGTTCTGTCCTTCATCAGATTGACAGATTAGATCTCTCGGTTATATTACGTACGCAGTTGCAAGGAACTAAGTTGCTTCATTAGGTGGACTTAGTTGGTTCAATAAAATTCTTGTTATTTAACCGCTTCAGGAAAAAAATAGTTAATAAACGATTTTTCTCACTATTAATAGTTTTATTACCATCGTATTTATGGTTATTTAACTGTTTTGTTTAAATATAGTAAAATAAGCATTAAATAGATTTTTATTTAGCCATTTTTTCCGAGAAATTTCTAACAGTGCAATATTTATTTAATTAGACTGTTTCAGTGATTTTATGGTAATTATTACTGTTAAAATTTTGATATATCAGATTTTTCGGTTCGTAATATGTTCCGATAAAAATAGATTTTAAGGTAAAAAGCGCCGATAATTTTTACCTTACTTTTACCCGGAATATTTTACAGTGTAGCTTCGATATTTTATTGTACCTTTTTTTTAAAAAGATAACTCTAAGCATTGGTGATCATTTTAATTTTTAGTTATTTTTCATATTAAATAAACTTCTTAAACTCTTTGCCAAAGTTTATTTGGTTTTTCTCTCTTACATTTCACATGCATATTGGATATCTGAAATATTGTATATAGTTACTATATAACATTACCTGTTTATTTAGAAAGAAAAAAACAGTAATTGAGTTAATAATCAACTATTTCCGTGTATCTAGAGGCCATAAAAATGTCCGATGAAGTTTTGTTCGCCCCTAGCATATCATCAATGCAGTGCGATTCATCATTTCTATTGATATTTATAAATAAATGAATAACAATGATAAATGAATAAATAAAAGAGTTACAATGAAATTGTATGGATATACATCGATTATTATTCACCCACGCATGGCAAATATAGATTTGTTTAGCAGCGAATGTGTTATGATTAATTTATATTTGATTGAAATTGAATTATTTATTTTCTACTGTTCTGATTATTATATTCTTAATTTTGAAAATATTTTTAAAAAGGAAAAAAACAATTATAAATTTATTTTTTGTCACTCATTTAAAAACTATTCAATCAAGCTTGTTCATTTATTTATGTATATTTGTTACTAAATTTAAAGAATTACTGCTACAAATTCCTCAGGTGATTGTTTAAATTAAAATCTAATGCGCACATCATAAATGGGATTGTTATTGTTATAAATTACTGCAAGAAAATATTTTTTTCTTTATTAAAATTTTTTACGAAAAAAATGCTTGTAAATTAAGCATAAATATGTTGTTGATACATTTCTTCATTTATTTATGCATATTTGTTACTAAATTTAAGGAACTACTGCTACTAATTCTTCCAGTGATTGTTTAAATTAAAATCTAATGCACACATCTCAAATAGGGTAATTATTTTTATAAATTACTGCAAGAAAAAAAATTTATAAACAATTTTTTACGAAAAAAATGCTTGTAAATTAAGCATAAATATATTGTTGATGCATTTCTACATTATCTAAGAAAGCATCTGATTTAATGCTCGGGCAGAACATTTTATTTAAAAAAGATCAACAGTATAAAAATTTCCGTCGTTTCGCCGTAAAAAATTTCGGTTCAAATTACGGTCATCAAATACGGTTTGGATCCATCATTCGTAAAATCCATTCCACTGTAAAATTCACTTTTACCTTAAAATATAATAATGTATAACTAGAGTATAATAATGATTAAAATCTTTAATTAAAGTAACTCAGCTACTCTAATTAAATATTTCATTTATTATTAAGGTAATTTTTACTGTAAAAATTATAGTATACCAGATTTTTTTTTCCACAACATGTTCTGGTAAAAATGGATTTAACAATAAAAAGTACCTGTACCTTGAGTGCCGATACTTTTTACCGTAATTTGATCTAGAATTTTTACATTGTACATCATTCAAAAAAATAAATTTTCAGTTAAAATCCTAGTTTGCTGCAATTGTTGAGTAAAATTTATTTAGCGTTTATGTTTAGTTTAGGAAAATTTTCATGCATTTTTTTAATTTTTTTCCATTAACTATTAATAATTTTTGATAAAACTAAAACGTAATTTAAGTTATTAAGTAGTAGATTAAAACTTACCTTTGCAACTTTCTCGAACTCTATAAAGCTAAAACGTTACCGAAAAAAAGGTTTAAGCCTTCCGAATTTTAATATATTTAAAAAAAAATATTCATGAACATTCTATGCATTTTTGTTTTAAATTTTAATATTTAATTAAAACAACTGATTGCGTGCGTAAATTTAAGTCAGTCCATTTCGTTAACACGCGCATTTCTAAGAATCTTCATAATTCGAGTTCTTTTGAAATAGTGTAAATCGTCTTTCTCCGCTCTGCTACTAACAAAGTAACTACCTTCTTTCATTTTGTAAAATTAGCTATTTTCATGGTTGTTTGTTAGCTTTCTGAAAAAGAATTTGTTGTTAATAAATCAGATAAACTTTTTATTGTGTTTTTCTTGGATAATCTCTCAAACTTATCTAACTTAGAAAAGCCTAACCTAGTGTATAATTTATTAAATTAAGTATAGCATAAGGATTTTAAACATTTTGCAATACAACCAAGCAAAAAAATCGAATAGATTTTTTTTTACAATTAATTGAAAATAACAAATAATTATTTTTTAAGGGTAATACTTACGGATTTTTAGTGACAAAATATTTTGATGAAATTCGTTCTCTGGAAGAAGTGCCGAAAGTTATTTCGTCACTTTGACGAAATTTTTGCTCGGAACCAGGAAACGGTTTCATCACAAACAAAGAAATTTTCGTGATAATCGAGTATCCATTTTTTACAGTGCGTATACTTTATTTTAAAGAAATATTTTCGTATTGATTTATGTTTTGCACTTCTCAGTCTGAAGTTAAGAGATAGAGTATCAAAAGAAAACTAACTTCAGAGAATCGTAATGTTAAAATTTTAAAAGAGCGAAGGTTAGGAAAATTATAAAGTAAATAAAAACAAATTTCTATATATAAGATGGAAAAAAAGAAATTTTAGTTATGGAAAATAATTGAAAGTTAAAAATCATCTGTTTTAGAAATTTCTTATATTTTTTTATTACTTAAGGGCAGGCTTAACTAGGCAAAGTAAATTAATTATTATCTGTTATAATTCATTTACTTTGTAATATGATTTTAACTGATTATAATCTATCACTTTCTCAATTATAATTATTTTAATAAACTGATTATAACGAAGCGATAGATTCAATATGGAATTAATTCAGCTTTCTTTATTTCCAGTTTTCCTCAAAGTTCAGAGAACTTTGTGTCTCAGGCAATTTTAGACACTAAGTAAAGTCAATAACGATTAGATGTAAAAAAAAAAGAAAAAAAATTAAAAATAGTAGAAATGTAGGATTTTTTTTCTTTACATGTACTAATCTCTTTTATTAAAGTAATTAAACCAAGCAAAGTAAAAAAGAAAAAAGTTATTATAACGAAGCAATCGATTGAATATGAAATTTATTCAGTTTTTTTTATATTTCCCAGAACTTTGTGTCTCAGACTTTTTGAAACCTAAGTAAGGCAAACAATTGATTAGATGTGAAAACTAACTTTAAAAAATAATAGATTTGTTGAACGATTTTTTCCCCTTTATATGTTGGTTCCTTTATTGATTAAGTGATTAAACTAGGCAAAGTAAAAATAAAATAAAATTATTATAACGAAATAATCGATTGAATGAAATGTATTCAATTTTGATATTTCAAGAAATTTGTGTCACAGACTTTTTGAAACTAAGTAAGGCAAAAAATTGGATAAACGTGTTAAAAAATTTTAAAAAATAATAGAATTGTTGAACGATTTTTTCCTTTCATATGCTTAACTAATTAAATTAACCCCTTTATTGCTTGAGTGATTAAACTAAGCAATGTAAGTAAAAATAATAATTGTAACGAAACAATCGATTGAATATGGAATTTATTCAGTTTTCTTGATATTTCACAGAACTTTCAAACTAGTCAAAGAAGTCTCAGACCTTTTGAGTAAGTAATATCAACGAGGCAAATAATTGATTAGATCTAGAAAAAAATTTATGAAATAGCAGGAAAACAACAAGGCAAATAATTAATAAGGTGTGGAAAAAATTAGATTTTAAATTAAGTATAATGAAATATTTTAATTCACGATAAAAAATATAAGCGATAAAAAAATTTTAATGTGTTAGAAATTTAAAAGAATCATCTCACTTAATTTAGATTCAAATCTAAGTTTAAAAGTGTCTTTAGGAACAACAAAAACAAAACTTTTAATGTTCTAGATATTTAGAAGAATTCTTTTTTTCATTTTTTCGAAACTAAGTTAGACATTACCTCATAAAAAAATTTATAAATTAAAAGATAGGAAACCTAATTTAAAAGATAAAAATCTAAAATGATACTAAAACAAATTTTTATTCTAAAGTATCTAGTGTCCCCAACAATTTGATAGATTAAAACATTTCTTAAAATCGATTAATATCTCGTCTTAAAAAATCGATTATGTATGTAACAGCTTTAAATATTCTAGAAATTTTGTCTGAATTTGTGTCTCTAATATTTGAAAAATCATAGAAGTAATATTTAAATATGTAAATATGCAAGAACTTATCAAAAACATCCCATACTCTTTAGAACTTTAAATTTCAAAGATTATTTGGAAACAAAAACGTAATTTTAAATACTGGACAAAAAGATATTTTCCCAATTCAAACAAAAAGCTTTCCTTTTACGATTTCAAAAAGGAAGATATTATATTTCGTTTTAAGAAATATCTTCATATAACGATTGCTTTAAATTCGAATAGAGGAAGTTACATTTTTGATGAGTTACTCGCATGTTCTTTCTGTAAGTCGAGGCATGTTTCGTTCCTGGTTGTTATAAACAGTCTTTATTTTTATTTTAAAAGTCACATTCCGATCGTTTTCCTTATTTCTTATTTTTGTACTGATGTATAGAGTTTTAGAATTAATGTTAAAAGTTTAAGACATCTTAAAAACAATATGGTTATTTAGAGATTTCTCTTTATTCTGTATTTATCGATTCATACTCTCGATTAAAAATTATACTCTTTAATCTGCATTTATAGATCAATAAACAATAAAAATACAATGCAGTAAAAAATATACTATAATATGTTGAACTATAATATGTTGAACGTTGAACTATAATATCGGTACTTAACCAAAATACGATGCAATTTAACTAAAATTTTAATAAGGTGTTAAATTGAATCATGTTTCCATTCAAGTTAATCCATAGTATCCTGTTCAGCATTGCACCATATATCCTAGGTTTAGCATTGCACCATATTATACTTCCAGTAAATTTGTTCATTATTATGGTTCAGCCCTCTTCAATGATTTCTAACTGTGTATGAAGAGCATATTTAAATGTTGGATAAATCCCACTTTAGTTCACTGTGTGCTATGAAATCTTTAATACTAATAAATGTATTGTTTTAACTATTTTACCTGATTTTTGATCTCATTTGTTTAACAAAAAAAATGAAATTTATTAGTTTTAAGATAATATAAAAATTACTTGTACACAGAGAAAAAATTAATTATGGTTAATAAACCTATAATATAATATAATAACCATAATTTATTACCACAAAATGAAATATTTAAAGCGAGCATTCAAAATGAAGTTAATTCAAATTAGTGATAAATAGAACTTGTTAAATAAAAATAAAATTATTTTGTAAGAATTCATATTGTACAATGCAAAATAAAATTTATTTATACTATGCACACTAAATGTATAAATATTATTGATGGTGTATATAAGTTACTATTTTGAATATTCGAATAATAATTATTTGTCTAAGAAAAAAAAATTGCTTTGAAAGAGGTCTCAATATTTCCACTTTTCCTAGTTGATGTAATTATTTATTTATGGATTCTTGAATTACAAATTACTTGTACATAGAGAAAAAATTAACTATGGTTAATAAACCTATAATATAATATAATATAATAACCATAATTTATTACCAAAAAATGAAATATTTAAGCGAACATTCAAAATTAAGTTAATTCAAATTAGTAATAAATAGAACTTTTAAAATAAAAATAAAATTATTTTGTAAGAATTCATATAGTACAATGCAAAATAAAATTTATTTATACTATGCACTAAATGTATAAATATTATTGATGATGTATATAAGTTATTATTTTGAATATTAGAAAAATAATTATTTGTCTAAGAAAAAAAATTGCTTTGAAAGAGGTCTCAATATTTCCACTTTTCCTAGTTGATGTAATTATTTATTCGTGTATTCTTGAATTAACTCAAACGAAATGAATAATTTCAACTACGTTAACGTGATTTATGACGATGGTTTTTATTTCGATAATGTAACCTAAAGCCATTATTAACGAAGTTCTTTTAGGTTAGAAAATTTAATCATTTATCACGGAATAATCCATCATCGTTCTTTCAAAAGAAAATAAACTTCCCGGAAGAGGCATTTTTGTATTGTGAAAGTATGTTTCGGTTTTAAATGTAGTTATTAGAATGGTTGAGTTTCAACCAATTTGATATAAAGAAGAAAAAACCTACTTTAAGTTTTCTATGGAGGATAAAATGTCAATAGAAGGTTATGTGACTGATTGATTTATTGCGTGTAACTTACATTTCAACGCTTGTGAATCATTACGATCTTATTGAAAACTAATAATAATTGACACATAAAACTATTTGAGAGACATTCATTTAAATTTTTCGACGTATCTTAACTATTATAATGATTAATCGTTGTCAAATCTATGTTTTTTTCGTAATTTAATTTAACAGTAATTTTAAATTAGCGTTAAGTCTCAACTTACATTTAAACATAGTTTTCATTTTTTCTTTTTTAAAGTTCATTGAAAACTGATAATGATTAACAACAATCAATTACATAAATCAATTTTTAAATAATTATTAAAATTTAATTAATATATTTCTATACCTTAACTCTTATCATATTGTAATTGGTTATGTGATTTCATAATTTCTGGTTCAAAATTAACCATATTTAATGATTGATTTTAATTATTAAAAAAAAATTGATGTACGACTTGTTGTGAGTTTGTTGAAAACTAATAAACTATTATTATAATCCGAAATAGGGATTTATCTTAACACTTATCCTAAAAATCATTGCATGTAGATACAATTGGTTTACATTCACATGGTAGATACATTAGTATTAAGAAAAGCATTTAGATACATTTATATTACCGCATTTGTATCAACAAAATCATTTAGATACATTTGCATTGCCTCATTTGTATTAAGAAAAAACATTTAAATGTTTTTGTATTTGTGATAATAATTGATGATGTATAGATGAATTGATGTTGTAACAGCCTCCACGATTTTATAAACTAATCCTATTTAATGATAAGTTTAAATTATTGTAGAAAATTGTCTTTACGTACTTCTTGGTGCGAGTTATATGAAACCTAATTTACAATTATTATAATCTGAAATAGGGATTTATCTTAACATTTATCCTAAAAATCCTTACACATTCTTCATTTTATGGGAATTTTTTCATGAAATTGTAATTGAATGCTAAACTTTAATGAACTGTACAAATAAAGCGTCTCGTTGAAAAACAAATCATGTTTCTTTAAAAAAAAGCTACTTTTTAAAAAATTTTAATACTTTAGGAAAAGCATTTTAATACTTTTGTAATACCGCATTTGTATTAAAAAAGCATTTAAATGAGAATATGTTTGTTATTTTAATTGAATTTATGTCGAAATAGCCTCCACGATGGAAGCCTTGGGTAATTAAACGGTAAATTTCAATGAACGTTAGTAATAAAAAAGACATATTATATTCTTTTGAAAAAATGTTTTTCTCTTTTTTTTAATTAAGATAAATTTTTACAAAAATTTAAGAAAAAAATTTAAATACATTTGTATTGCCTCTATCATTAAGATCCAAAATAACACCATGATTTTAAATCTTCACCTTCCTGGTTTATTTGAAATTGTGAAGCCAACTACAGACATTGGGGAATAGCAGTAAGCAGTATTATGAAAAAAACACAATGTTGATTTGTTTTCATTTTTTTAGATTAAATCTAAAGTTGAGAATACATAAAAAATATAGAATAATATTTTTAAAATTATTATTTTTAAGTAATATCTGTGTTTAAGCTTGAAATTTTCAAAAGAATAAATTAGAATATCGATTTTCTCTTAATAACTTTAAGTGAATATTAGACATATTTGTTCAGAAATTAATGTTTAACCTTAGCATTGATCTTTTAAATTTCAAGAGAAAATCAACACATGGCTTTTAAGTTTTGAATAGAATCATCCCTATTTTGGTATCCTAATTTAACTAGAACTAAATTCGGAATAGGTTATTATATACAAAGCGTACTTATGCTCTATACGATGCTTTCTGAGGAGATTTATTGTGTAGTAATTTAGCTGTCATAGTTTCTGGTTTTCTTGACTGCTGTTGATCAGTGATCAAAATTTATTGTTTGATTTTTGTAAACATATCTGTAAACCCTTTCATACCATATGCCGTAACCCTTCATGCTATGGTATTTTAAGCAAAATAGAGAAAATTGAAAATCTCTGGAAAAGTGGAAAACTAAACAGTGCCCATCCTTACTCCTTGACCTGAAGTTTGGCTAGCAAAAGTACCAAATTAATTGTAATTTCCGTAGTTCACTTGCATAAAAGGAAGTGTATTTATTCTGAGATCTTTGGTTTAATTAAGTTTTCGACCATGATGCCATATCTGTTCCGATTAGAAAGTCTTTTCTCCGGAAAATTTGGTGTGTATTTCACCTTATTATTAATTGTAAATTTTATTTTAAATTTACCTTATTCAAATTTTCATATATTGTAATATGACCTATTTTTAGCATTAGAAAAGTGATATAATTTTTGCACGAAACGAACCTATTATTTTCTCGTAAAAATATCACTAATTGCGACAGTGATTTTTGTGTAATAATATATTACATTTCTCATTTTATTTTTCATATACTTATTTGCCAAGTTTTGTGTGTAGTTTTTATGATTCGAGTTTTTATTTTAAGAAATGTTAAATATATTTACATTAGGAAAGTGATATAGTTTTTGGACGAAATGAACCCATTTTTTCTGAGTTAAATGTCTCCAATTAGGGCTATGATTTTCGAGAAAATCATTGCCGCAGGATTAAATACTCACATTTAATACTTTTATTTTTAAATTTTGTTTTAATTTCTCAGATTCAAATATTCTAATATGAGCTATTTTTTAATATTAGAAAAGTGATGCTTTTTTGCACGAAATGAACCTATTTTTTCTAGTACACATATTTACTAACTGCAGCAATGATTTTCGTGAAATTGTATACCACGTTTCGTACTTTAATTTTAAATTTTGTTTTCAATTTCTCCGATACAAATATTCATATACTGTAATATGACTTATTTTTAACATTAGAAAAGTGATATAATTTTTGCTCGAAACGAGCCAATTATTTTCTCGTAAAAGTATCACTAATTGCGGCAGTGATTTTTGTGTAATAATATATTACATTTCGCATTTTATTTTTCATATATTTATTTTCCAAGTTTTGTATGTAGTTTTTATCATTCGAGTTTTTATTTTAAGAAATATGAAATATATTTACATTAGGAAAGTGATATAGTTTTTGGACGAAACGAACCCATTTTTTCTGGGTTAAATATCTCCAATTACGGCCATGATTTTCGTGAAAATCATTGCCGCAGGGTTAAATACTCACGCTTAATGCTATTATTTTTAAATTTTGTTTTAATTTCTCAGATTCAAATATTCTAATATGAGCTATTTTTTAATATTAGAAAAGTGATGCTGTTTTTGCACGAAATGAACCTATTTTTTCTAGTAAAAATATTACTAATTGCAGCAATGATTTTCGTGAAATTGTATACCACGTTTCGTACTTTAATATTTTGTTTTCAATTTCTCAGATACAAATATTCATCTACTGTAATATCACTTATTTTTAACGTTAAAAAAGTGATATAATTTTTGCACGAAACGAAACCAATTTTTCTAATAGGATTTTCGTGAAATTGTGCATCACGTTTAGTACTTTAATTTTTACATTTTGTTTTCAATTTCTCAGATACAAATATTCATATACTGTAATATTACCTATTTTTGACTTTAAAAAAGTGATATAATTTTTGCACGAAACGAAACCAATTTTTCTAATAGGATTTTCCTGAAATTGTGCAACACGTTTAGTACTTTAATTTTTAAATTTTGTTTTCAATTTCTCGGATACAAATATTCATATACTGTAATATGACTTATTTTTGACATTAGAAAAGTGATACAGTTTTTGCACGAAATGAACCCATTTTTCAAGTAAAAATATTACTGATTGCGGCTATGATTAACATTTGTTTGATTTTACAATATTTAATATTTATATACAACTTAATATTAATATACAACATAATATTAAAAACTGTCGACTTGGAACTTAATACGAGCTCTTTTTAATTTAAAATTTACAAACTAATATCGTCTTTATCGATAAGCTTATAATTTTTGCATGGTAATATTATTTTTGCATGAACTTAGTAAAATTATTATGAAGCGAAACAAGTTCTAGACAATCATATGCTATTCAAAACTTGACTTTAATAATCATCATATACACAAATTTGCTTTCTCAAATTATCTTAAATTGTTATAAAAAGAAGAATATACTATATCTATGTTATAAAGAATTTTAATTAAGTACGTTTGGAATCAATGTACATGAGTTTAGTTGTCATCATATATTGCGATAAGTTTCATGTTCAATATATTCATTTGTACATATCTGTACTTTACATATAGTTTATATTGTATGCATTTAACGTGATTATCTGTCGTTGATTCTCCGCATTGTTATCATCTCATATTCTTTAACTAAGTACGAGATAGATAAGCAAAGGTGAAGTATTTTTTCCTAAATTTAAAATATCTTTATTCGCAATTCAAGCAAAATGAAAGTATAATATTATCTTCTCTCTACTCGTATTTAAACAACTAATAGTCATGCTTCATCAATTTCTGCAAGAACAACGCAACAAATCAATACAGAAACTTTTCTGCTTTTAGTAGGAACGTAAATATCTTTTGGTTTTTAAGATTATTTAGTGATTTCTTTTTATTGTTGTATTATGCAAATATTTACAATAATGAATAATTATCTATTGTCTTTCCATCTTTTCCAAAATCGTAGTGCTGCCATCTATCTGAAAAATGAAAAAATATGCGAGTACATAACAATAGTATCGCTTTAAATTAATAATTCTTGTTAAGTATTATTCATTTATATAAAAAGCCATTTTTGATTTACTACTATATCATTTAGGTTCCAAGTGAATACCGTTTTTTCTGAAATTAAAAATTGGAAACTTTTTATATGCTGGATTTATAAAAGTACATATATTACTTATGTATTATTTAGATTTTTTTTTCATTTTCTGTATAATTGAAAAATTTAATACTTTGCTTTTTTTTCATTCTAAATTATCATGTACTCATATTTACTAATGCTCAGTTTCTATCTATTACTAACTATAGAAATTTTCATCTAACAACTGAACAATCTTTTTGGCAAGTATCTACTTATTTTCCTATTTGTTTGAAGCAAAATTTAAATAAGAAGATTATGTTTATAGAATCGTGATCTTTACAAATTTGAATCTATGAATAGAATTTGATTCCAAAATCTCAAAAATTCTTTGAATCTATAGAAATCTACATTGAAACTGGTTTATGACCTTTTTTATTATATTGATATTAATCAAAATAAGTAACAAAAATGCGTTTCATGATTGCAAATGACGATACTGTAATTGGCTAATATTATAAGATTGATTCATAGATTCCAATTGTTGGAGATCGAGATTCGAATAGAGTCAAATTATTTAGAATTGCTCTTCTATATCTATGCTTCAAACCAGCGAAGAAAAACGCTGAAGAAGACACTCATAAAACTTATTTTCTCCTTTTGCAAGCGAAAGGATTTGTGCTGCTTACAAAGCTGCCAGTCAGGATTCGAAAAATTTCAACATGTTTACGTGTTGCTTGTACAAAATACATACCCGAATATTTTTTTGAATGTTTATGTAGCGAGTACAGACACCCCCCCCCACACACACACTGGGAGTGTGTCTGTACTGGCCTATAAAAGCTGTAGTGCAGCTAGAGAAGAAGATAACTAAATGTAAATTTTCTTGTAAAAAACCATGTAAATGTACACATAATATTATCAAGTTAAAATATAAAATAAAAATGTCCGATACTTTTCAAGTGAAATTGTAGTACTATTTCTAAATCTTATCAGGTGGAACCGGTTGACCGTGTTTTCAAAAGGGAAAATAATTCTCGTTTAGTGAGAATTAGTGAGTGAGAATTTGGTGTAAGCTAATTCTATTGAAAGTGTTCAGATTTAAATTACACTCTTTAAATGGTATATGAACTTCCGATTTATTGTTAACCCGGATTTAAGTATTCCTTCTCACAATTTTTTAGGTTGTTTAACATATACAATTTATTGTTAACTTACACAATTTATTTTTGAAATATAACTTAAAATTACTTTTTAACTCTAACCTGTTATAGAGCTTATTTTTTTGAATTTTAAGGTCAAATCATTACTTTACTCAAAATTAATAAAGAAATTATTTTTGGAATGGAAAATAATTCTCTTTTTGTGTGAATGAGTGAGAATTTGGTGTAAACAAATTCTATTGTAAGTGTTTAGATTTAAATTACACCCTTTAAATGGTATATGAACTTCCAATATATTGTTAACCCGGATTAAAGTATTCCTTCACACAATTTTTTGGGTTGTTCAACATATACAATTTCTTGTTAACTTCCGCAATTTATTTTTGAAATATAGCTTAGAATTTCTTTTTAATCTATACTGTTATAGAGCTTTTTCTTTTTTTCTGAAATTTTAAGATCAAATCAATACTTCTCTCAAAATTAATAATGAAATTCTTTTTGGAATGGAAAATAATTCTCTTTTTGTGTAAATGAGTGAGAATTTGGTGTAAGCTAATTCGATTGAAAGTGTTTAGATTTAACTTACACTCTTTAAATGTTATATGAACTTCCAATATATTGTTAACCCGGATTAAAGTATTCCTTCCCACAATTTTTTGGGTTGTTCAACATATACAATTTATTGTTAACTTACGCATTTTATTTTTGAAATATAACGTAGAATTTCTTTTTAACTCTAACCTGTTATAGAGCTTATTTTTGAAATTTAAAGATCAAATCATTACTTTACTCAAAATTAATAAGGAAATTATTTTTGGAATGGAAAATAATTCTCTTTTTGTGTGAATGAGTGAGAATTTGGTGTAAGCTAATTCTATTGTTAAGTGTTTAGATTTAAATTACACATCTTAATTATTATATGAAAGTTTGATTTGATGTTAACCCGGTGTTAAGTGTTCCTTCACACAATTTTTTGGATTATTCTACATCATATTTGGAGAGATATTACGCCTCAGTTTTTACAGGATACAAATAATAGATTTATTACAAATATGGAATTGTTAGAGAATTTAATGAAATTAAATTAACCAAATGTTATCGTAGTCAAATGTTAGCAATATCGTACTGTATTAAATTGGTTATATTGAGTAGATTTATGATTTTTTTTTTTAAAATATGATATTTTAGGACTTTAAGAAAATGTTTTACTTCTGCATGCTGCTTAAACGAATATCCTCATACATACATATTTCTTCTAAGTCTCTAATAATTATTTTATTGGGTTGAAAGCTTTTTACGTAGTAAATGTGTTGAAATAAATTCAGTAGAGCATGTAATTCGCATTAAATTAAAAACTTAATTTCTAATTAAAAATGTGAAGATGTCTTACTTCAGAAAATTTTTTCTACTTTATTTAAAAAAAATGAGTTTTAATAGGAAAGGAGCCGCAACACAGAAAATTGTTCAACTGTATCTCTCTTAAATAGATATACAATGCAAAGCACATAAAATAGCGAACGCCCTAATAACGTTTTATTAATTGATGGCATTTTCCTATATTCTTCGAATTCAATCTTAATAGTTCGAGGTGAGGGCCTTACCTTAAACTTGCTAATTACTAGTGCACATATTTTAAATTACGAAACGAGGCATAAAAACGTATTTTCTCTGAATAAGCATATATTTTTTTCGACAGATTTGGAATCTTGACTGTCTTAACATGGTTGGTAATCTTAAAAATATGGTTCCAGTAGTTTCGGCGTGAAAGTGGTTAAAGGTCTGCGATACGTCATTAGTGTACATCGCACATTAAATATCGCGATACATCATTAATTATTGACATTCTATGACGATTCATTGTGATATATCATCAAATATTGCTCGTTATATGATGATACATCCTGATTTTATAGTTTGATATCTTCCAGCACTAGTATAGAATTATCGGGCGGATATAGAAAACAATAATAACTTACATAAAAAATTAAATGAGCTGCTTTTGCATAATTTTATTATCTAAATTCATGACCCTGTTTTTGAGTACTTTTTTTCTTTAAACCAACGGCGTAAAAAAGTGTCCTTTCTCCCTAAGTACCTATTTCACTTTTTGTTCCCAGTTCTTTTTTTGTTTTCTCTGTAATTAATGAATTGTAAATTAGTATGAATTTGGAAAATATTGAGATACATCTTTAAACATCGATATTCAATGGCCATTTATTGTGATATATCGTTAAATATTGCTTTTCTATGATGACACTTCATGATTTTATATCTTTATATTGCCTAACTGTAGAGTAAAATTAACGGCCCTCAACTGACAAAAAAAAAAAACAAATAAATAAATTAAAAAAAATTAAATTAGCTACTTTTGCATAGTTGTACTAAGTTCCCACACCTGTTTGAGTCTTTATTTGTTTTTATTTTAACCAAATACTTAAAAAAAGTGATTACGTAAAGAAAAAAACTTTTTCTTTCCTAATTCCTTTATTGTTTTCGTTGTAAATAATAAACTGCTACTTAGTTAAAGTTTAAAACATCTCGATATATCATCAACCATCGATATTCTGTGATGATATATTATGATATATTGTTAAAAATTGCTATTCTATGACGATACATAAGGATTTTAATGTTTGATATGGCCTAACACTAGTATAGAATTATCAGGGCTCAACAGACATTAAAAAAAAATTATACGAGCTTCTTTTACATAATTTTATTGTCCAAATTCACACACCTGTTTGAGTCCTTTTTTTTTCTTAGAACAAACGGCGTAGGAAAAAAGCCTTTTTTGCCAAAGTATCTATTTCATTTTTTTTCCTTTCCTGTTCCTTTATTGGTTTCGCTTGATAAGCAAATTGTTAATTACTAATTTGGAAAATATTCCGACGAATACTAAGGTATCGATATTCTTTGATTGAGATGTATCGTTAAGTATTACTATTCAGTGATGGTGCATCGTGATTTTTATGTTTGATATCGCCTAATACTAAAATAGATTTAACGGTGGTCTACTGACATAAGAAAAATTAAATAAGCTACTTTTGCATTATTCTATTACCTAAGTTCACACACCTGTTTGAGTCTTTATTTTTTCTTTTAGGAAACTGCGTAAAAAAGTGTCTTTACAATCAAAGTATCTATTTCACTTTTTCCTTCCTAATTCCCTTATTGTTTCCGCTGAACAATTTGCATGTTCAACGCATTGACCTTTGTCTACATCGAAATCGCAAGGTCAATGCAGAAAAATATTTTCCAAAACAACCGAACTGCTTGTTCTCAAGTAGCCGGCTACCCCGTCTGGGTGAAATGATATTAGAGTAAGCAATTTTGGTCTTTTCCTGGTTGATATTGTGTCCCATTACGACCAGAAACATCGAAGGCCTTACAGTGGTTCCTTGTTACCCATGCGGGGGTGTTCTTAAAACTGTAGGAGGAACAACATAGTGACGTAATCATAGCAGTAATGAAACTTTTCTTACTGTAAGAAGTAGATCTACATGTGGTTTTGAAGGATTATGTTGTATCCATTTCATTCTCCATCGCTGATTATTAGTAAGTAGCAGTTTATCGGTCTACTGCTTACGCTCCTAAAATATTTATGTTTTGAAGCCGCATAATGGGTTAAATTGATGAGCATAATTTTGTTTTTATTTTCGCTTGTTATGTTTCTATTTGAAGATAAAGTTTTTTATTACTTTTGCTTTCAAATTTTTATTTATGTATTTTCTTTATCTCTTTTGCGGCTAGTGTAGCTATGTATTTGGTATATGAACTTATTAACAAGCTATTCAGAAGTCTTTATTTTTAAAGCCGACATCAGTGTTAAATTCCCTTATTATGAATGTTTGTTCTTTCTTTTTTATCTGCTTGGGTGTAGTTAGTTTACTAAATTGTTTTAACATTTATTGCTTATCCCTGTGCGTTAGAATTTGCGTGACTACATAAAGGGTTAAATTGATGAGGCACTGTTTTATTTTTATTTTTATTTGTTAAGTTATGTGTGAAATTAAAAGTTTTTTTCAAAATTTTACAATCGGATTTTTATTTTACTTTGCGTTTAGTGGAGTTACGTGTTTTATTTATGAACTAATGAACTTAATATTGTACTTTATTGTACTTTATTATACTTAGAAGTCTTGTTGATAAATTTTTTTATAAATTTTCAATCAGATTTGTAAGCCATTTTAAGGTTGGTGGAGTCATAAAATTTATTTACGATTATATGAACTTAATACTGTAAAAATTTCCGGATCAAATTATAGTGAAAAGTACTGGCACCCTGGGTGCATTATCTGTAAAAGCCATGTTACAGCCCTATTTTCATTTTTACCATATAAATACCATAATTTTTATAGTAATAATTTATTTAATTACAGTGATTCAGTGATTTTATTGTAAATATTACTGAATAAAAATTACAATATATCAGATTTTTAGTTCCGTGAAATTTTACAGTAAAAATACTTTTTACCATAATTTTTTACAGTGTACTCTTACTTTTTTTGATACTGCACTTTCTTTCCATTTTGAAGTCTTTATTTTTTAAGCTGCCATCATTCTCAAATGGTTGAGTTGTTCTTATATTTTTATGATATAAGTTAGTTTTTCTTTTTAGTTTGAGATATTATTAAATTATTTTTAATGCTTGAGGTTCTTTTTTAGGGGAAATATATATTTTAATATTTGAGGACTTCAATCAAATATCTTAAGGGAAAGCTAATTTGTAATTTTATTCCTGTTAGTTTTACCTTTTAGCGATTCGTGGTATTATTTATTTATTAAACTTGTTTTTCTAAGTGCTTTGTTTTTAATGTAGCCTACAATCTCAATTAGGTTAATTGTTTTATGTACGTATTTTTCTTGAGTATAGTTCAAAGCATTATTGTTTATAATATTCTTATAAATAATTATAGCTTAAGTAAGTATAATATTCGTATGAATAATTATACCGTGAAGCACTTATGTTTAGTTCCAGTTGGCAACATAATATTTTTATAACAATTCTTGAACTTGGATTTTTAAGAAGCATTCTACTTCATTCATTATAATATAAAACTTAGATTGTCATAAAAAATTTTTTTGAAATAAATTTTTCTTGAATATAGTTCAAAGCAATATTATTTATAATATTCTCATAAATAATTATACCTTAAGAAAGTATAATATTCTTATAAATAATTATACCGTGAAGCACTTATGTTTAATTCCAGTTGGCAACATAATATTTTTATAACAATTCTTGAACTAGGATTTTTAAGAAGTATTTTACTTCATTCATTATAATATAAAACTTAGATTTTCATAAAATTTAAAAAAAAAGAAAAAACTTGCTATAACAATTGCTAAATTCTTAAAGTTTCATTTATTTACTTTTTAGTTAAATTGTCTTTTTAACTCTTCTCAATATTTAACAAAATTTTGTATTGAAAATTCATTTTACCTATTTCTTATAAAATAAATTATTATTTTTTATAGGAGTTAAAATTTCAAACTTAAATTTTAATCTAACTCAAATCAAATTATATAAGTTTTTAATTTCAAACATTATTTCTTATATTACTTATTTTACTTTATTCTTTAGCCTATGTGCTTTTAAGCAAAATATATAAGATATCAGTTGTTTAAAATTATTAAAGAATACTTTTGATGAACGCGAAAGTTAATAGTTTTTTGTAAACATTTTAGTTCATTGAATTATTTCTTTCATTATCAAAATATGACTCTAATACCCTAGCTAAGAACGGGAGTTTTTTTTTTCTCTCTCAACTTATGTTGTTTTTGCTTTCAAACATTAAAGCACAGTGATGTAGATAAGCTCTTTCAAACAAAGAACTTTTATGAAGACTCGAAGAGAAAAAAAAATCGCCATAAATGAAATTTTATATGTTCTTATTTTTAGAAATGTAGAAATAAAAATATTGAATGCTTTTTCCGAAATTAAAAGCATCATTTTTTATTATTCTATCTGAATTTTCTCTTAGAAATCAATTTTGACACAAATCTTTATCGGACCGAAATAAATAAAAAAATATTTTTTATTATTTTATTTTATTTTTTTTTTTTGAAGTTAAGAGCTTTCCGATTTATAGCACATGTTTTAAGACTTTTTTTTTTCTTTTCCTAAGTCGCCAAGCTTAAAAATTAAATAAAACGGTTTTTTCCATTATAAATAAATTGCAATGGGGCTATTGCAACTCCGACTGAAGTTTTTAATTTTGAATTAGTTACCCCAATCTTTTTTTTCTATTGAAAAATATCTCGAATTAATTACCCCAATCTTTTTTTCTGTTGAAAAAGATTTTGAAATAGTTACCGCAATCCTTTTTTCTTTTTTTCTTTTTTTTTTGGAAAAGGATTTGAAATTTCCTATTGCATTTAAATTTTGGTACAAAAAGAAATCGGAATTAAAATTCTACTTCTAAATGAACTCACCTTAAATTTCATCTCATCTGAAAAAACAGCTAAATTATTCATAAAAGAGGAAAACGAATTCTGCTCCCCGCTCGCACAGACCACAGTGTTGACGAAAAATAACCTCAGTGGTAGACAGATAATGGGTTAGAGTCCCCTTGCCATCGGGTAAACCGTGAGAAGTTCCTCTCCGTTTTCCTCTCCATGCTAGTTTGTTCCAATGCATGATCCAGGACTTCCCTCATCTTCTGAGTTAGGTTCAAAATTACAAGTCTACTGAGTTGAATATTAATAATCGCTAACTCAGAATTGGGTTGACTGTTCAACGTCAGCTATAAAATAAAATAAACAACATTGTGAGGTACTTTTTCTAATTTAAGAAAAACAGTGACATAAAAATGCCGGTATGTTTAATAAACTATTTATAAAGCAAAACACAGAATATTTATAACTGGAATATTTATTAAAACTTTTATACTAGAAAAATAACATGAAGTCTTGCTGTTGGCAAAGCTTGAATTTTTATTCGGTTTGGTTTAAATCAGGGTTCGTTGATTTAAATCAGCTTGATTTAAATCACGATTTAAATCATGATTTAAATCAAATGATTTTTTTAAAAAATCGTTGATTTAAATCAACTGATTTTTTTAAATATACATATTGATTTTAAAAGTTAAAAAAACAGTGTTTTAAATTAATTGCTGCGTTAATTAACTTTAGTTAACGAAATTACTTTCTTGGTGTGTGTTAAATTCCAGCCCATTTGAAATTACATTAAAAATCTTTTGATTCTTGAGAATGAAAGTACTGATTAAAGTACACATTTCACATTTAATGCTGTCTTAATATAGACTTGCATAGCTGTTGAAAGTTATTAATATACATGAATTTCGAAGGGAAAAAATGCAAATAATCTTAATTAAAATTCTACCTTTTGATTGAAATAGCTTGGAATTAAAATCTACATTATATTTTATTTGTGGAAAATGTATATTTCTAAAGCTTGAGGTTATATTAAAAGGAAATTACCCTAATATGCCAGAAATAGAAAGAAAAATAAAGGATAATGTATTCAGATATTTTTTTCCTGATATAGTGTCATTCTTCCCTTTCAAAGTTTATTTGAGGCAGTAGAGTTATTAACTGGTAACTGGTATTTTTTTTCTCATAATATGTTTACAGTATCTTTGACATCATCAGATTTTCTATAAGGAAATTTTGTGAAAGAAAATTCAAATGAGTGCGTAGATTTTTTAAAAATTTTTTTAAGCTGATCTATTTTGATATAGAATTAAAAATGAATATTTTGATATAAAAATGTATAGATTAAATATTTATTTATTTTTTGGTGAATGACTACATTTATAAACACAATCTGTTACATTTATTTTGTCATATTAAATATCAA
Source organism: Parasteatoda tepidariorum (assembly GCF_043381705.1). Classification (NCBI taxonomy): domain Eukaryota; kingdom Metazoa; phylum Arthropoda; class Arachnida; order Araneae; family Theridiidae; genus Parasteatoda; species Parasteatoda tepidariorum. The sequence continues at coordinate 35,256,865 of NC_092215.1, read as the reverse complement.
GAGAGAAAAATCACAATTTTAAATTAAAATTATGGTTTGCTAATTGAAACTTTAGTTTAATGGTTAAAGAGTCTGTCCAAGCCAAATTTGCTAGGATACCTTCACAAATTCAACTTTAGGAAAAACAATAGTTTCAAAAAATAGTTTTTTTAAAAATTCTATTTTTGTGTTTCGCAAGAAAGGAATAAATCTATATTTTTGTGTCGACCATTGAATATTATTTTTAATTTATTATGTCTAATTAATTAATTTTTAATTTATTATGTCTAGACACAAATTATGTCTAAATTTTCACAAAATAAGTACCTCTCAGAAAAACCTAGATAGACCCCTTTCATTAAATTCTCTATTTAATTTAGTCTTCAAATTTCAACTATGCATTTGTTTCAAAATGGTTGCTATGCATTCAAAACTATATATTATAATGAAAAATTATATTAGTTAGTTAGAGCTTCTAAAATATTGTTATAATATTGTTTTAATATTAATTTAATTTTGATTAAACATTTGTAAAGTAGTTTTTAATCATAAGTGAAAGTTCTTACAATGTGTTTGAATAAAAATCGAAAAAAACCTGATTTAAATCAAAAAATCCGATTTAAATCAAAAAAATCTGATTTTTTTATTTTTTATAAAAAAAATCAAAAAAATCACGAACTCTGGTTTAAATTAATTACAGCTATTTGCTTCAAGAAGGTATTAAAAAAATTTCAGATTTCTCTATGCAGTGGAAATAACATAAAACACGTTTAATTTAGATTTTTTTAAAAAACTGTAAAAAATTAATTAGAAAAAATAGCAATATAATTCATAAAAATAATGAAACTTGGAATTTGGAATCTTGTCGCTCTACATATTTTGATGAATTGAATAATACGCAGTTTCTTTTTATTTTAGTTATTAATTTATTTTATTATTAATGTATTTTACTTGCATATTTGTATTTTCATTTATTTGTGTATCTATGTTTATTTTATTTGCTTAATTTTATTTATTTTTCCTAATTGTATACAAAGTTTGTAGCTACCCTTGTCACTTATAATTTTAGTTTAAATTATATCGTTATACATAATTGCATGCTAAAGAGTTATTTAATTGCAAAATCTGTGCCCCTTACTGTAATATTTGTGGAAGGAAAGTACTTAGTTATTTTATTTAAGCGAGGATAATTAGTTCTCATAAAGAAAAAATCAACATCCCAGTTTTAACGAAATGAAGATAAATAGGTTTGAAATTTCAAGGTCTTTTTTAATTAGTTGAAATGTTTACAGGTTTTTTGACTATTTTTTTTTCAACATTAGATTTTGCTATCAAATTTACATTTTCGCCTTTACTAGATGTTTTAAAGATTTGGAAAAAGTAAAGTATGATTAAAGATTTATAAACACTCCTATTTGCAACCGTTTAGAATGTTTAATGTTATAAAAAAGGCATTTATTAAAGTTAAAATATACAATGTTTTAAATGCAACTGAAGTAATTTCAGTTTTTTTTTTCAAATTTTCCAACGATTATATTTTTACTATATATAAAAATTATTAAAACTTTTAAGCAAAAAATTTTTATAGTTTTTAGGTACACGCAGGTACATAGTAAAAAGTTCTGGCTCAAACTACGGTAAAAAGTAGCAACCCTTAGAGTGCCAGTACTTTTTACCGTTAAACTTAACAAAACATAAAAGCTGATATGCCATAATTTTTACAATAAAATGTTCTGTAAAATCTCTGAATCACTGTAATTAAATAAATATTTCTGTAAAACTTAAAAATTACGATATAAAATTGTTCAGCAAAAATGAATATTATGGCAAAATAAATTTTACGACTGCTGCATTAGGGAGGTCATTACTTTTAATCGTAATTTAATTCGAAACTTTTTACAATGTATATGCGAATCTGGGTTAGAAATTAAAAAATTTAGTCACTATTCCGAGAAAAAATATAAAAGATATTACTAATTCACACAAAAGTCTAATAACTTATGGTGGTCTTCTCTTATGATGGTCCGAGTCAAATTTTAGTGGTCTCAAACAAATGATCTCTCGTTAATTTCAGCCCCAGTGAATTATCTATAAAAAAAAATATAACGCTGCTGCACTGTGAAAAATTCCGGATCAAATCACTGTAAAAATTACCGACATTCAGGATGCTAGTACTTTTTGCCGTAAAATTTTACGGAACAAAAAATTTAATATACCGTAATTGTTACAGTAATATTTAATATTTACTGTAAAGCCACCAAATTACTGTAATTAAATAAATATTACTGTAACAATTACAATTCAATAAATATTACTTTAACAATTACTGTATAAAGTTTTAAGTTTAAAGTTTATTTTACCATAAAAGTTGCTTTTACGTTGAAAATTGATTTTGTGGTAAAATGAATTTTATAGATAATGTACTCAAGGTGGCAGTACTTAAAAATTTTCAATTTTTTTTTTCAAAAATTAAGAAATTGTAATTTTTATTTATAAATATAATTTTTAAAAAAAAGGTCATTGTCAAAATAGCATCTCAATAAATAATATAAACGTAAATAAGAATTCATTATTTTTTAGTCACCACTTTCAGAAACATCAGTATTGAATGCATTATAAAATATTTTTTGTTATTCTTAAAATTGAAATATTGTCCAAAGGGAAATTCAAAAATCTTGGAAAACTCTGTTAAATCTCAACAGCAGTTGTTGGTAAGTATTTAAAATTACAAGATTTGAAGCAAAATTTACACTAATTTATAAATAAAACAATTAATTCATTCAATACTTCTAAAGCATTTTTTTAAGAAATGAGAGGACAACAAGCAGCAAGTTTATACTTACTATATTTTTGTACCCTCGTGATATAACTACGCTAATTATAACGTCTATTTTCGCCTGGATCACACTCAGAAAAACGTAAGGTCAAAACTACCAGAATATGGTAAAACTTACCAGGTTTCAGGCTCTATGAGATCACCGTAACTCTCAGTAATTTTTACTAAAACGCTTTGGTAATGATTTTGGGGGAATTAACTATTAAAGTTTGTTTTATAATCTCTGAGATGAAATTGGTAAATGTGGTAAAGTTTGGTAATTTTATCATGATACCTTAGAGCATGGCATGAAAACCATTTATTCGGTTAAATTTTCTTTTTGTATTTTTCACTAGATGAATATAAAAATTATATTTTTGAAAACCAGACTTTCCGGTAAACTGTTATCATATGAATAGAAAAATTACCAAATGAATGATTTAAATTACAGTATATTTTGTTTTCATTAAATTTTTTTCTCTGTGCACGAATGTGAAAAAAAATTTTTTTTTAAGTAAATTCATCATCAATCCATTGTTATTATTGTTATTCTTATAGTTATTATGTTATTATTATTGTTATTATATTATTATTTGTATTATTAGTATGTTATTATTATTGTTATTACATAGTTATTATTATTGGTTATTATCCATAGTTATTATTAATAACTAGGAAATCATTTGGATTTGGCTATATAGTGGCAGTATTTAGTTTTTCACCTTTATTCAAATAACTAGATACAAATATTTCGAGCTATATTTCATTAAAGGAACTTACACTCTTAAAACAAAACTGATGAAGACTTTCGAAACTTAGTGATACTACCAACTATTGCTACTTTACAGTTAAAAGCCGTTTTGAAATGCTTCTATATGCATTATTAACTTTAGTTAAATTTTAATAAATATGAAACGGGACACATCTCCCTTCATGGCATCAACTTTCTCAAAATAACATTGACTTTTAAGCCATTAATAAAATAAATATGCAAACTTTAAACGCATCTGATTGCTTGCTTTCGTAAATGTATGGAAACGGAAATTATATCTAAAAGCTCTCCTATCACAGGAATATTTCCCCATTTATTTGAATGATGTCGTACCTAACGTGAAAATGTCATCCACATCGATTGAAATATAGTAAGTAAAGATTGTTTGATACTAAAGGCTTCCTAATTTGCTTCTCTTTCGCTATTGATCGTTAAAATGTAATGGCAACGAATAAATATATTTCCATATTTTAACTATTTTTGTTGATAATTTATTTTTATCGAATGAATTCTTACGCTGCGTTTGGGAAATTCATTATTTTTTGGAACTAATTTATTCTTCTATTTTAATCATTTTAAAATAATGGTATCATATAATCATTTATCATCTATTAATCATTATTTTAATCATAATCATAATCGTAATCATTAATCGTAATCATCATAATCACTTATCGTAATCATCATAATCATAATCATTATTTTAATCATAATCGTAATCATTATTTTAAAATCATTTTAATCATTTTAAAATAATAGATTAGTTAACGGCATCATATAGAGAGCTTGAACAAACGTAAATAATGTTCATTTTCTGTAAAAAATATGAATTTGCATTATTATTATCATTCATGCATTTGTTTTAACGTTGTAAAATTGCTGAATAATCATTTATTGTTTATAAGCTCCTGTTACGTTAATTAACCCAAATAAAAAATTTTAAAAAAGAGTTAATCAATTTCCTTTACTATAGAAAATGTATCTACATTGTTATTATTGATTTATTCGTACATTTTACTGATCTTAAAGTTATAGACTAAATATTTAACAAGGATCATATAAAAAGCTTAAAAATACGTAAATCTAGTTCCTTTTAGAAAGAAAAAAAACTATAGACATTATTATTATTATTATTTATCTGTCTGTTGTACTCATATTAAAATAATTGAATAATTATTTATTGTTTATAAGCTCATATAACATTAATTGATCCAAGTAAAAAGTTTAAAATAAAGTAAATCAATTTTCTTTTGTATAGAAAATGTATCCACATGGTTAATTATTTATTTTTTCGTACCTTTTAATCATCTTAAAATTATTGACTAGTGGGTCATATTATCGTCATCATCATTGTTGGCCAGACAGCCCAATGTGGGCCAATGCCTTCCTTTGAAGACTTCTCCATAACATCTTCCGATTTATCTTGATCTCCAATTCTTATCATTATTGGAAGAAAATCGAACTCCATCGTGTCAGCCCATCTTAACCGCGACCTTCCCCGCTTTCTTGTTCCAGTGGGACTAAAAAGCAGTATATAAAAAGCTTAAAAATACGTAAATCAAGTTTTTTTTTATTAAAAAAAATTTTCTACATTATTATTTATTCTTTCTTTCTACATTATTATTTATTCTTATTCTTTCACTTTACTCATATTAAAATAGTTCAATAATTAATTGACGACGTCATATAAGAAATTAACTATACGAAAATCAACTTGTTTAGTATGAAGAAATTTAAATACATTATTATTATTATTATTATTTATTCATATTTTTTACTCAAACTAAAATGAACTATTTGATTAATAGGGCCCCATAAAAATTTAAACCGTATTTAAGCAAATTTTCTTCTTATCGAAGAAATTTATCAACACTTGCATTATTATTATTTTGTCAACCGTTTTACTCATATTAAAGTAGTTGAATACTCATTTTTAAAATTTTCAAAATAATCAAAATCTCAATTTCTCAGGCAATTTATTTACATCATGATTTTTAAATGGTGTTTAAATCAATATGTATCTATACATTATCTCAACCAATCAATAATTTGAAAATAAAATTTTTATAAAATAATGTCACGATGCCTGTCTTTTAACTCTCTTTAAGTTTCAAAACGTTAACGAACTTTCAAAACTTATTTTTTAATTTTAAATGAAAGCTTTTTTTGAACTTATAAAGCATATTTTTTAAATCTTGCTTATACAATTTATGTTTTAAAATATAACTTCGAAATAAAATATTTTCAGCTTAGAAGCATATATTTTAGCCTTAAATCAGTTTTTAGAGTTATCATTATACAAATAAGTTCTCTTTAAAAGCAATAAATCATTCTTTCGGAAGTTTTATTGCATTAAAAAATATTTTATTTATTTGCTTTGTTAGTAAAACGGTGCTAAAGAAAATTAATAATTAACTCTTGATATTGCTGGGCAATATTAATTTGTAAAATATTCTATGACACAGATTACGAGAATTCCAAATTGATCTTACAATTCCTCTAATAAATTATTTTCGTCATTGGCAAATATCTGAACATTCTGATTCACATTGAAATATTTTAGCTATTCATCAAAGATTTTTGTGATTAAGTCAAATAAATCCGTATATTTTTTTTCATACTTATGATAATTAACACATCAAATTTCATACCAGCTGTTGCTCAACATATTTTGCTTTGTTACCTACTTAACGCTTTTGAGGCTTGTAACTCTCTTTAAATACTTTCTGATTATAAAAGAACATGAAATTTCTTATGGTTTCCTAGCAACTGCTTTCAAACTCTTGTAACCATGGTAACTTAGAGTGTTAAGCTCTCTTTCCGAGAGAATATTCTTTTTACTCTTAAATCCGTTACCTTAGAATAATTCTAAGGAAAATGGTTTTATGAGCTGTTCTTATAAAAATAATCGAAGTGCTGAACTTAGTGCCAATGACGAAGATTAATATCTCTCTGAAATGGCAGTTGGGCTAAAACTGTTATTTTTCCTCCTCTCACTTAAAAGGGAGCTATGTACCTGAAATTGCTTTTACCCTTTTGTCTAAAGCTTCCTTATGATTACCAAAGTTCGTAACTTATTTCTTGTTTTATCTAAGTCAACCAAAAGTTAAGAAATTAAATTAAAAGACCCGATTTCCGAGTAAGCGCATTTAGCATTCTGAGATAAAACTGCATATAAGCTCGCTTTTAGTCAAAAATACTTTCCTCGTTTGGATAATTTATTTTTATAGTTTAAATATTTTAATTTTGTCAACTTTGAGTGTAGAGTGCACATATTTGATTGTTTTTCTAAATGAAATAATAATTCGAGGATAAATAATTTGATTAGACTTCGTTGAAAAATAATCTAAGTGTTAAATTGAATGGTTGAAAAACTGTCTGAAATTGAACTTGAGATAAAACAGTTATTTTTCCTCAATTCATTTAAAAGAGTGCTATGTACTATGGCATCTCTTTTGCCCTGTAAAAAATCCCGGATCAAATTACGGTGTAAAGTACCGGCACTTCGGGTGCATCATCCGTAAAATCCATTTTCAGCGTAAAATATTATACAGTAAATTTTGCAGTGATATATATTTAATTACAATGATTCAGTGATGTTACTGTAATTATTACTGTAAAATTACGATCGATCAGATGTTACTGTAATTATTACTGTAAAATTACGATCGATCAGATTTTTTTCTCCGTAATATAGTCCAGTCAAAATGGATTTTACGGTAAAAAGTAGCACTCTGAGTTCCGGTACTTTTCCCCGCAATTTGATTTGCAATGTTTTACAATGCACCTTTTCATATAATGTCATAAATGCTAAAATTTGTAGCTTATTTCTTGGGATCTATTTAATTATTTTTTTCGTTTCTTGTTTGCTGTTATCCAGATGTCATTAAAACTTCGCTATAATTTTGCTCCTGGTACACCGACACACGAATCTTTCCGAATTAAAAACTTAATTTTGCGAAGTGATATTACTTTTGGCATAACTTATGGGACTCAAATCATTCAAAAACCAGTAAGCTTAAACACTTTAATTTAAAAAAAAAAAACAATAACAATATTGAATATAAATAAAATAAGTATTTTTTCAAAAATTTCTAATAATTAAAATTTAAATTTCCGAGATAATATATTTTTTTAAATTTTATCTTTTCAAGAACATACCTGTTTAAACCAACTAAATCCCAGCTTTAAACCCCTTGTTAGAATTTTCCTTTTAAAATAGTAGTAAAATAACCGACAGTACTCTGCCCATTGAATTTACCGTAAAGTTTATGGTAAAGAGCATTTTTAATCTTAACGGTTTTAAAGCCGTTTACAACTTGTATGGTTATAAAACAATAAATACAAAATTATACTATTTTTTAAATGGCATGGTTTTTTAACCGTAAGAAAGAAATTTAACTGAATAACTGATCTAGTTGGTGCTAGTTTCATAACGTTCTAGTAAACTGGTTTAGTTGGTGCCATAAAATTCTGGTTGTTAAACCATGTTAGGTGAAAACACTCTAACAGTGTTTCCATCAGTGTATTAAACATTTAAACTTCCGAGATTATATATTTTTTAAAGACGTATTTAAGGATTATCATTTTAAGAACGTACCGGTGTAAACCAGCTTAATCTATAGCCTTGCACTACAGCGAAAAATATTAGTTTCATAACTCTTCAACATTTGTTTTTGTGTAAGCAATATCCACTACTGTAGCAGTACAAAGGAAAACTAAATATGTGTAAAAATATTTTTTTACTTTTTAATTGCCTAAAACGTTTCAACTAGTAAAAACCATTTTTTTTCTATTTCAAATGATAATTGAATCTTATCTAGATTCGTAAAATAATGCCTCACCCTAACTTCAAAAGGAAATTCCTCATAAGAGAAGAACTACGCAGGTTCTCAAACATCGCTTTTGCCCTTAGAGGTCGAATAATATGCCTTTCACGCCACTTGAATCGACTTAAGCTTTGATAATGCTGGGGATATGATATTAACTTATGACCTTTTAATGTAAAAGTTTTCTTTTCAGCTATATTCACGAACGAGCTAGGAATAAAATGACTGACTTACTTTTTAATGGCAATGTTTTATAACTAAAATAGCGTGTCGAAAGGGTAATTAAACTAAATTAATTAGTTCATAAAAAGATATTAAAAACTACGTTGATTTTATGCTTATAAAATATAAAAAATATAGAGCTACTCAACCTAGATCTCAAAAACTCAGCAATTTTCAGTTAATTTACAAATGTTTGTCTTCTTTTATGCAGAGATGCCTACTGCTCCGTTTTCTGCAAAAGTTTCTTTAAATAGGTAGCGAATAAAATAGCAAAACTTGCAGAATAAGGATAATTACGCCCACTCTTTATAAGAATCAAAACGAGATAAATGAAATAAACAGAGCTCCCACGGGTCTGGGAAAACAGGGAAAACCTGGAATTGTCAGGGAATTTTTATCTTAACTCTAAAAAACAGGGAATAGTCAGGAAAAGTTATAATTTTTTACTAAAAACCTTGAAAAGTCTTATATCATATCTGGAAAACAACCCGTCTTAAAACTGTCAGTAACAGTTATCAATTATTGAGATTCGAGTTAAATGATTATATTTTCTATTATTATTTCATAAAATCCTTTCATAGTTCCTAAAACTTTTTCCTGCTTCCATTCTCATCATTCTATTATATGTTTTTGCTCACAAAATCTAATATTTGACATCACAAATAAAAATAATTAAAGTTTTCTGATGAAAAATTACATGGTTTGGACTTCCATTGAAATTTACCTGATATATACTTGGAAAAGTAAGGAATTTTTTTTTTCTGAAATTGAGTGGGAAACCTGATTGAGTTGCATTTCATCTGAAACTTCGATCAAATAAAAGAAGAAATAAAAGATAAAATGAAATGTACTATACTCAAAATAACTAAAAATTCATTACCACTAGAAAATATTTTTTTACAAAGCAAAGCAAGCTGGCATCTCTGTCTATATTCATTTAATTAACGTTTAATAAAAATTTAAATATCAATTCGCTGATTAATTTTTTTAAAAATATAAAGAAGAAAGCAAATTTTTAGTATTCTATTTTTTTGTAACCTTATTTTTTAATCGTTTGCTTCGTTAAAAAAATAAATAAATGAGAAATTAAAATAATTCTATCGCATTTACCTCTAAAAAATTCGTCTCTAATGCTATCATAAATTTTTTATTAGTTACATTTTATTTTGCTGTGAATATATTAATGTTTTATGTAATTTGAATTCTATTAAATTCAAATTTTAAAAATGATTTTTAAAATAACTGGGCAAAAAATAAATAATAATTGGAAAATAAATGATACTGGTTCATTTCATTATTTTAACGAAATATTTAATTTTGATATTTTTAGTCATAAAAGGTAGTCGCTAGATTTAAAACACTATTTCATTTGCTTCTTTTTAAAAATAATTTAACAATAAAGTAAATTTTAATTCATTTAATTCCCCTTAATCAAGCTTTCGCATCTAAATATGTTTCATCAAATTTCATAGATCGCAACTTTTCAAGGTTTATTTTGATTTCAAGCAATTTAAAATAATTTAAAATTTTTAAATGATATGATGTTTATAATTGTTCATAATTTAAAATGAGTGTGAAATTTTAGAAAATGAATTATACTGATTCATTATATTCTTTTTTTTTACTAAATATTTATTTTTGATATCTTTGGTTGTAAGACATGCATCGTAAAGAAATCCGAATTAAATTACAACATAAACTACCGACATTTTTGATGCATTACTCGTAAAATTCATTTTTACCGTAAAATATATTACAATACGGTATATCAGGATTTTTGTTCCATAGCATGTTCTGGTAAATATGGATTTTACGTTAAAATGTACTTTTCACCGTAGCCGGTGCATTTTACCGTAATTTTAACGGGAATTTTTTACGGTGTAGAGGGTTTTGAAGAAATATTTTTTATTTATTTTCCTATTAACGCGTCTTTTTCCAACAAGACAGTTTTTAATTAAAGTTATCTTCATATCTAGAAGCTTCAAATACATGATTCTGCTTTATACAGCGGTACTTAAAACTGGTGAAACCGGAAGTTGCATTTGAATGTATAATTCAATTCTTTTTTCTTTTTTTTTTAAAAAAATAAAGGGAGGAAAGCTGATTTAGAAGGACCTAAATAACTTAATTTACCGACGAGTTTGGACAGAAGTGAAATATAATTTTTTTTTTTTTTTTTTTTTTTTTTGCAGATTTTTTTTTCTTCTTATTGAAATAAAGATATTTATTTCCGAATATCAGTTCCAACTTTTGCTTTTTTTAACAAGGTTAAAGAAGTGATATATTTTTTTTATTAATATTAATGTCCTTTTCGCACTTTTTACATCATTTATAAGGTAGTATTACTTACAGTGTAATAGTTTTTATTTTATGAAAATTATGTAGTTTATCTGAGCATGTTTTGCGTACTGCCATTGTGTAAAGACTCTTCTTGCTACTCAAAATAATTTAATTTACCCTTTTATTTTTATAATAAAAGCCTTTATTTATTTTCAAATTTACTTTTTTTGCACGAAGTTTGATGTGCAATTTAATGCGCTAGAGAAAATGATAAATTCCATGACTATTAAGGCCCTATTTGAATCGCTCTGTAAAAAATTCCGGATCAAATTACTATATAAAGTGCAGGAACTTCGGGTGCAGCATCCGTAAAATCCGTTTTTACCGCAAAATATTATACCGTAATTTTTGCAGTTATATTTAATTAACACGTTCACGCCGGGGGGGTGACCCACTGGTGGGTCACGCTAGATTGGCAGCGCACCGGAGTAAAAACTGGTAACTATAAATTTAATTTTTTAGTTTTTTTCCGGGAATAATAAAAATCCATAACTACCAATTGTTTTTAACGGAGGCAATTTTTATATTGAATTGCTTCTTCACCGTGATAAATTTCCTTACAGTGAATTGTTATTGTTGAGAATAGATTAACTCCTCCCGAATATTATCTAATGTTGAAATAGTTCTTCTACCAGTATTTCCTCTTTTCCCGTACCAGTATTTTTACTTTTCCCGGCATGAACGTATTAATTAGAGTTATTCAGTGATTTTGCGATAATTACTACTATTAAAATTGCGATGTATCATATATTTTGAACCGTAACATGCTCCGGTAAAAATGAATTATATGGTAAAAAGCACCGGCACCCTGAGTGCCGGTACTTTTTACCAGAATTTTTTACAGTGTGGACCAACTTCATTTTTGTTCATTTTGAGATGCAGAGCCTTAAAATTTTATTATTGTTTTTTCTAGTTACTGTAAATTATATTGATAAAATCATTTTTAAAAGACATTGATAGTTTCCAAATTTGAATGTAATTATAAAATGGCTTTTACAATAGACAGTTATATTTGGTTTATACTTTTTTTATTAATAATGTTTCGGTCATAAAGCGTCTATTGTTACAAATTGTTTGCTTTTGTTAAAATGGGTAAAATAATTACTTTTAAATGGCACAATTATTGTTTAAAACATAGCTGGAAATACCAAACTAAAAACGTTCTTGCATGAAAATTATATCGTTATACTCGTCTACTAAGTTATTTTTGTACAATAATTATTGTTATTATATTTTTGTCAGCAAAGAGATTATTTTCGTTTATTTAAAATTACCTTATTACGGATACTTCTCTACTATTATGTCCATTTTTTCTTTAAATATTAATAATAAGTATCAATTCGATCAAATGATTGTTTAAATATTGTTACTAATATTGTTTAAATGCATAAAATAATTACTATTACATAGTATAATTAGAATTGGAAACAAACCTGCAAATGCCAAACTGAAAGGTCCCTACGTAAAAATTATATCGCTGTCTCTTGCAAAGCTATTTTTATACAATGCTTAGCATTATTATTGATATTTTTGTCAACTAAGAGATTATGTTCATTCACTAAGAGTTACCTTATTACTGATACTTCTCTGCCATTCTCTCCATTTTTTTCTTTAAATAATAATAATAAGTATCACTTCGATTAAATAATTTTTTAAACATTGTTACTAATATTGTTTAAATGCATAAAATAATCACTATTAAATAGTATAATTAGAATTGGAAACATACCTGCAAATGCCAAACTAAAAGGTCCCTGCGTAAAAATTATATCGTTGTACCTGGCAAAGCAATTTTTATACAATAATTGGCATTATTATTGCTATTTTGGTCAACTAAGATATTATGTTCATTCACTAAAAGTTACCTTATTACTGATACTTCTACCATTCTCAACATTTTTCGTTTAAAAATTAATAATGAGTATCAATTTAAAACTTATAATAAGTATCAATTTAAAGCAAATAATGTGCCTAAATTAGACGAATTACACTTATTTTTGGATGCAAGGGGAGCCTTTTGTGCAAAATAAGTTATTATTGTCTTATAGCACGCAATATGATGCCTTAGATTCCATCAAACACAGTCAATTTATAATCTTATGGCGTAATGGGAAAGATAAATATATCTTACTCTGTTTAAGATTTTCTCATTTAATGACAAGATTTTCTCATTTAATGACAACTAATAATAAATAAAATGAAAATAAAAGAAAAGCTATTTGCGATACAATAAATTGTCCATTATAAATTAATGATACATTTACGTCATAGATATTATGTCTAAATTCATTGTTATTTCACTCTTAATGCGTTTAAATTAAAAATTTATCTTTAAGAGTCTTACTGTTTAATTTTTTGTTTGAAGTTGAACTTAGAGCATTTTATTTCAGTTATTTTCTTAACTAAGTTTTCTAGACCTGCAATTATTACTTTTTCACAATTTAAATATTGCATAACTAAAATTTTATGAAAACCTTAATTCAATACAGCTAATTAAATATGAAATAAAATAATAGCTATATTGCAAAAGCTTTCGTTGAAAATGTTTTTATAGCTTTTAATAAAAGTGAGGGAAAAAATACTACTAATAGCTATGCTTCTACCATAAATTGTCCACATAATTTTTGCCAAATAAAAGTTAGGCATCTAAATTTCTTTTCATTTTACTTTTTGTGTTTAGATTAAAAATTTATTTTTCAATATCTTACTATTTATTTTTTTGTTCGAAGTTGAACCTGGTGCCTTTTATTTCAATTATTTTCGTAACAAAGTTTTCTAGCTCTGAAATTATTACTTTCTCAAAATTTAAATATTGAAAAAAAATTATGTAAAATTTTATTAAAACTTTAATTTAACTCAGTTAGTCATATATATATTCCTGTTTCCTTTAAAAAGATTGCTTACATAAATATTTATGTATTAAAAGTTATGCCGCTCTTCCTTTGAGAAAAATAATGTTTCGATGTCAAAAACAATTAATTTATTACATGTAGTTATTCGTCTATAGTCAATAAAACATAATAAATGTGATTTTATCATCTTTTAAATAATATTTTTGAAATTAAAGATTATTTTGTAAAAAAATGCATTCATTTGTATACATTACTTTGAATCATGTATACATTTGTATGCAATGCATACATGATTCAATTACTATTTTTCGTAATTTCCTAAACTGCTTTCATAGTTTTTAAACTATTGTAGTTGAAAATGTATAATAAAATTTTTACATTTTTCATAAGTTGCCAAATTATATACACTGAAATGTTACATAATTTACTTTTTATTTCTTTGAAAATGATGAAACACGTATGTTAATACTCATAGCAACTAAAACATATTTTTCTTTTTATTATATATTTATAATTCGTGTTGTTTTACTTATTTAATATATTAGAAAATATATCTGAAGTATATATCTGAAGTTCAAAAATGTTTCATACACATTTAATTTTTACATTACATGAAAATTACAAAGGCCATGATATCTATAAAAATGACTATTTCAAAATAAAATAAAAAGATTTGTTCTAAAGATTGAAATAAAATTATTTTCTTGTTGATTTTTTTTATATTCGCATTACTTTTAAGTGATAATAAAAGGGAAAAATTAAACACTAATATATTTTGTCTTCACTAATTGTATCACCAAGCATTTTAAGTGTCTATTTCTGTTTTATATTTTACAGCACAAATTGAATACAAATAACATTTTTAGCATTATAAAAAACTACCCTTGCAGCAAAATAACTCAGGCCGTCATTGGACCAATATTCACGAATCGTGACTCAATAAGTGTTGAAAGGGCAGTTATTTTTCCGATATTGGTCCTATATAGAATTATCCGATTGACCCTATATTTTCCAGCCACTTAACAACCAATATAGGCCCTATATGGAATTGTCAGATTCACCCGATATTTTATATTCATTTTTCAGCCAATATAGGCTCTATATTGGCCCCATAAAGGCCGATATTGGTCCCTCGATGCATGATCAAATAGGACCCATGTTAAGCCAAACTGGAGTCAAGATATAATTGTTGCTAGGGTATCATCGTTTAATCATTATATTTTAAAATACAATTATATATTAATGTAAATGAACTCCTGTAACTCTTATTTTTGCTTTGCAGTGGCAATAAAAACTCTGAAAGTTTTCTATATTTTCAAAAATAAATAATAAATAAAAAATGAAAAGAAAAGAAAAAAAAGTAAATAAGCTGTTGAAAAGAAAAAGTAGAACACAGAAAGACATTTGGTCATTGTGGGCTTAACCCTTGAATTCTTGCATCAGTGTATTCAAAACAAACACTTGTTGGTCGCCCAACTCTATAATCCAACGCTAATGACAACGTCACGTGTTTTGTTTGTCGCAAACGTCCATTTAATGGAACCAACATCCTACATAATGAAGAAATAGTGTGTATCTTTTACAAACCAGCGTGTGTACGTGTAGGCGTACGTCAGGTGTTCGCTAAGGCGCACCCACGAATAATACCTGAATGACCCCGTTCATTTGCTCTTGGAATTGTCTCTTCAATTTCTTAAAAGAATTAATAATGCGATCTGCGTAGTACACCTTCTATCTTCCGGTGAAAGATGGCAACAAAGTTAATATCTTTTTTTAGAAAAAGACAAACAAAAATGCAAATTGAAAATCGTTTAATATAAAAGGAATCTGTTTTTCGCAGAATTTAAATTGTATTCTACCTGTAATGCTAGATTTGATGCTAGTCTTTAAAGAAGAATTTAATATAAATTGCTCGTAAGTAGATATTTTTTCTGTAGCTTTTCAAGTAATCTGTACTTGAGTTCTGAGGAAAACTAAATTAAATATAGCAACACCGTTAAAGAATTTTTTTGGGGAAAAAAAAGAAAATAACTTTTTTAGTAAGCACTAAATTCTATATTATTCTTGGGTTTAGAAATAAAAAGTTACATCGTTAAAATTTCGATAACTTTTTCAGGCATTTTAAATGATGAGAAGTTGGAAATTAAGAAGGTAAAAAAAATATATTTTGAACTACACGTGTGAATAATTTTTAATTGCCTTAAAATTTTTTGAAATTCTCAGAAGGAAAAAAGAGAAAACTTAATTTTTTGGACTTACCCAATCCCTTAACATACTCAACTGAATTTTTATTTAATGCACATCCATATTTAATGACAATAAAATATTGTACATCGTTAATGACCGTCGGGCTAACCATGGAAGTATTTGTGGTTTTCTTGTTCGTGTAACGCAAAGGCGGGATAGTTTCATCAAAAAGTTTGTCATGAAGAAAAATTAGTTCCAATGCTTAACCCTAGTGTACCCTTGTCTTCTGGGTTGGGTTCATAGCTTTAAATCCAGCATGGGTCAGTTTTTCAACGCTAGTGATGAAACAAAAAGCGAAAAAAAATGTTCCTGGCATTTCTAAACTTTCATTCATATTATGCTGTTAGAATGTTTGACATAGTTCTTTATATGGAAAAAAGTTCATCTTATTGCAGCCTCGATAATGTTTTAGGCATTAGAAGAACTTTACCTGGCACAGGGACTGAGCCCATGAATGAAACTTATATTGACTTATTTATATCAACACACTTACTTGCAAAACAAAGATGCAAGTTGCGACTGCTAATTTGCTCACGAAGAAAAAATGCATAGCCTAAATATGGTAAA
Organism: Parasteatoda tepidariorum; assembly: GCF_043381705.1. Classification (NCBI taxonomy): domain Eukaryota; kingdom Metazoa; phylum Arthropoda; class Arachnida; order Araneae; family Theridiidae; genus Parasteatoda; species Parasteatoda tepidariorum. Next base: position 35,240,242 of record NC_092215.1, on the reverse strand, counting down.
ATTTACCGTGTTTCTGACTTCATAGAAACATCAAAAACCATTGCCATACGAATAACCATTGCCATACGAACAAGAAAATTACCAAGCGAGTGATTAAAATATTGTTTTTGGTTTTATAACCAGAATTGTTTTTTTTACCAGAAATATCATTTCCGTTATAAAGTACGGTAATTTTACCAGAATTTTTGTCTCAGTGCAGGACTGATCTTGTAACTTCTGAAAATATTATGAATCACATACCTATTTAATATGGTTTCAAAGTGACCTTCATTTGATGTAATGCACATCTGTACTTCGTGCACATCTGGTTTCAAAAGCAACTTTTTAAACTTCTTTCATAATGTTCTTCAATTCGGATCTTTTCAATAAATTAAACACCTTATTCCAAATTTTTCAATTTCGGAAACAAAAATTCTAAAAACAATTTTCCCGACGAGTATGGTGAATAATCTATCTTCTCTACCACCGAAATCGAAAAATGCGTCAAACGAGCAAGGTTTAAAGATGTCGAAGCCATTTAGAAAACTCCAACCTAAAAATTAAAATGCATTCCGAACGATAACATAAAAAAGTAGCTTTTGAAACTTGTATGTCTAGCGAAAAAGCATTCCAAACGAAGGCCTAAAAACTATTTTTTGAAACTAATACGTTTAATTTAAGAGCATTCCAAACGGAAACATGAAAAGTAGCTTTTGAAACTTTTACGTCTAATTAAAGAGTATTCTAAACGAAGGCATAAAGAGTAGATTTTAAAACTTATACATCTAATGAAAGAGCATTCCAAAGAAAGTAGCTTTCGAAATTTTGACATCAAATGAAAAAGCATTCCGAACGAAGACACAAAAAAAGTAACTTTTGAAACTATGTCTAGTGAAAGAGCATTCGGAACGAAATCATAAAAACTGGCTTCTGAAACTTTTACATCGAATTAAAAAGCAATCCAAACGAAGACATAAAAAGAAGCTTATGAAAATTTTACGTCTAAATACAAGAGTACATTGCGGTAAATGAAGAATACTTTGAGACACATAATTATATAATTCTCATAATATTTTCAGGAATTATTAGCTCATTTCCAGAAAATAATAGCTTCACCTTGCACATTAAATTTACACCTTGAAAAATAAAATCATTCGATATAGTTGCTCTTCTTAGAAGGTATGTATTCCCTTAATGGCCTACTTCAGACATAATCAAAAAACTGTTGGGGCAATAAATTTATTTTATGTGACACCCAGACCTGACATATATATTAAATTATCTAAGGATTGGGTGGGTTCTGACTTAAAAGAAAATCATGTGGGCTTGGACGGACTTGGATTATCAGTCTTTTGTCTCGCATAGACTCGGTCCACCTAAGCAAGCCCGAACTTATCATTATAGTTCAGTTGACAAGTCAGTTCATAATTTCTCATCTGTGTAAATATTATTTTTAAGCGTCTTCATGTTAACAGGGTTTGGCAAGCAGTTTTATTCATAATTTATTACTTTTAGATCAAGCTTTCTCCAAGCACGTTGGCGTGCCACAAAGGGAGACAAGATGTGTCCATGCTTTTAAGGATAATTCTTAATCATTTAATGATAATCTGTTTTTATTCAAAAAGAAAAAGTCTCAAATTAGAGTTAATAGAGTTTTTGATGAATGTAAGATCCTGTTCTAGGTGCAAAAACTAAGAGGTATCTATCTCATTTTCTTTGTGGCTTCTTACTTGTACGAAGCTGGATTCTAGAGCAGCTGCAGTTATAATGTGCGAATTTCACTCAAAAATGAATATTAAAAAATGCTACTAGTTATATAAAGCTAAATTTCACGATTTGAATATGATTGCTTTTCAAAATGACATTACCTGAATTTAATAATATGGGAGTCGCTTTTCTATGAATATGATTGCTTTTCAAAATGACATTATGAATTGAATATGATTGCTTTTCAAAATGACATTACCTAAATTTAATAATATAGGAATCGCTTTTCCATACAACATAGCGATTCGTATTCACGCGATTACGAATCTCACTATCGATTCGTATTTTCGCCGATTGTGGGAAATCACAAGGTATCATGAAACTGTAGATGGCATAACGATGTTAAAAAGTAAGAGATATAACAAAAAAAATACATACTCTGCAATTTTACAACGTTTAAAAAAGTTGTATTTGCATCTTATTAGTACTCACTCGATTTAAAAAATTTAATATACATTTTGTTTTACGAATCTCAAACAATCGATTCGTTTTAATGCAGATTATGAAAAATAACGATAGAGTTGTCGCGTATTGTTACATGGCAATACGATCCACGTGATTTAAAAATTGCATATCTGACATTACAAATCTAACACAATCGATCCGATTTGTTGTCGGTTATGGTAAATCACGATATAGGTGTAACAAGTCAATTAGGTGCATGGTATGACGATGCTAATGAATGAGGTCTACTGTTGTACATTTTTACATCATTTGGAGCTTCAAACAAACTTAGTTAAAATAGAAATATAAGCTATTTTCATCTGGAACTTTTGGACTGTTAAAAACTTCCTCCTCAAATGTCCCCGCTCTGACCAAAAAAATATCCGGATAACCAAGTATCGGATAATCGAAAATCTAATATGTTTTATAAATAAGCTAATTTTTTTTACAGCATTTACCAGATCGAATTTTATTTCGGTATCAGAACTTGCTGGTTGATTCAAACGGTATTTAATCGTAATTACTTGTTGTTGTTGTCGTTGGTCATTAAGGCAACTGTTCTTGTTTTTCTGTGGCGCCATCTATGACCAAGAATTCGACTTCTGAAACAGCCGTACGTCATACCCGTTAATAGGGTGGACTCATTCATACATCCATCATCAGATCGTAATTTTGACCTGAACCAGAGAACGATCAATCTCCAATTCATTACCCCCAGAATATGTTATGGGAACATGGTGGACTTTGCGACCCGACAAATTTAACGTGCACCAATCCGGCCGGCTGGATTCGAACTCCATTCTCACGAAAATGAGTCCAACGCCTTGCCAACTAGGCTATCTCGGCCCAATCGAAATTACTGATTAATTAGTGGATAAAACTACAATAGAGTTGTTGCGTATTATTGCATGGTAATGTCCGTATTCACGTGATTTAAAAACTACATCTCTGGCTTTACAAATCTAACACAATCGATCAGATTTGTTGCCGATTACAGTAAATTATGATATACACCGAAGAGCCATTACATTATGACCACCCTGCTAATAACATGTAGGACCACCTTTAGCCCTCAAAACTGCTAGCACCCGCCGTGGCATTGATTCCGCAAGGTGCTGATAGGTAGTCTGAGGTATCTGGTACCAAGCGCTCACCATCTGGTCCTGCAATTCCCTCAAATTGCGAGGGGGTAGCGTGGCAGCGCGAATTTGGTTTTCCAAGTAGGACCGCAAATGCTCTATTGGATTAAGGTCAGGTGAATTTGGGGGCCAAGACATGACTTGAAAGTCACTGGAATGTTCCTCGAACCAATCCATGACGATTCGACCCTTATGACATGGTGCATTATCCTGTTGGTAAACACCATCCCCCGCAGGAAAAACTGTTGCCATGAATGGGTGAACCTGGTCTGCAACTATGTTCAAGTAGCTTACAGACGTCAGGGATTGTTCTGTGAGGATTATGGGTCCTAATGTGCCCCATGAAAACCTGGGCGAGCCCATTGTTATAGATGGAGGGTGGTCATAATGTAATGGCTCTTCAGTGTAGATGCCACAACTATATCAGGTGCATAGTATGACGGTGCTAAAAATAAGAGCTACTGTTCTACGTTTTTACGTCATTTAAAGTTTCAAACGTACTTAGTTAATAAAAATTTAAGTCATTTTCATCTGAAATTTTTGTAAATAATCAATTCTCATATGTTTCCGTACTGACCAGAAAATGTCCGGATAACCGAGTGCCGAATAATCGAAAATCTAATGTGTTTTAAAAATAAGCTAATTTCTTTTTCCAACTTATACCAGATAGGAGTTTATTTCGGTATCAGAAATTACTGGTCGATGCAAATGGTATTTAATCGTAATTACTAATTACTGAACGGACTTAATTAATGCATCAAATTAAGTCACATTCTTGTAAATTAAAATTGTTTTCGTCTTTCTAGGGAAACTTCCGAATAACTCTTTTCTATTAATTAATTTTTTGCCGAAATTTTAATTAAGAGGATTTGTGTGATGTACTATTTTTGGAACAGATGCTTCGCACGCCGAAGTTTAAGAGCTTTATTTTTTTTTCCAGAAACATAGGTCACGAGGCAATTCCTGAAATAATTTATAAAAAAAATTACTACTTTCAATTTGAATTAGTAAATACTTGGAATCGAAAACTAAACTACTCGGAACTTACAAATTCTCTTTCTATAGTAACTTATTACAATTTGATTAACAACTATTTTTAATAAATGCATCCTCACTTTTTCATTCATAAAAAAGTGTTACGAGATATTAACACAAATTATTTAATTCTAATTCTTTAACCTTGAAAGGCTAATTAAATTTCTCCTCGAGTAAAAGCGTGTAAATTGATTTAAATAGAAGTAACTTATCATATTATCCCTCTGGCGCAGAATTTTTATTAAACATATTTTCCATACTTTTTTCACTATTTTGTATTAATTTAGGTTAAATTAAGAGAAAAATAATACATTTCGTATTTTAATAATGTAAGGTTATAAAATACAGCATAAAACACCTGTGTCTTTTTCTACCTTAAGGAAAAATCTTCCACCTCGACTTTCTTCCAAACAATAATTTTTCAAATTTGCAGTTATGTAGATCTGAGAGAAAAAGTTATTCATCATTAAAATTTCTTTAATTTTCAAAATTAATTATTGATAAATTTTAGAGTATGAATGGAAAAAAAATTTCCTACTACTTTTTTCGGTAACTATTAGTCAGTTTTTGATCTTTAATATAATGCCAAAATATAGTTATGCATGTAAGTAGGGCTTCGGGAAGGAAAAAAAAATAGGCTAAAGGGACACAGGAGTTCCATCTGCGTCAAAGGGTTAAGAACTTGTGTTTATTTTATATCTATTTTTACACAATACAGTTCATTTGGCGTGTAAAATGCCTGCTCTTTAGATGCATGATCCGTAAAATATTATTCCATAATTTTTGCAGTAATATTTAGTTAATTAGAGTGTTTTAGTGATTTTACTGTAAAAATTACGGTACTATCTGATTTTTCGTTATTGTATATCTGATTTGTAACCTGTTCCGTTAAAAATAGATCTGGTAAAAAGTACCGGCACTCTGAGTGACAGTACTTTTTACCCTACTTTGATCCGGAAATTTTTACAGTGTACATTTGTAAGCACGCCATTTCTTTCGCTTTATAATATAAAGAAATAAATAATAATAAATAATGTCACTTCCTAGTACAAATTACGCTGTCTATATAATATTTAATCAGCAATCATATATTTTTTATGTAACAGCTCCTCGTAACTGTAATTTAACTGGGGGAAACTTTCCTGTAACGCTGATGGAAAATTTTCGCCTTAAATATTGTTTTTCTTTTTTAACTTTTAAAAAACATCTTGTCACAAATCATAACGTTTTTATACCTTTGATATATTTTAATTATTTCAACGTATTTGTTTAGGTTAGTGCGAATATGCTTAATATTTTTACTGCATAGTACTTGACTATCAGTTTTATCTCTACTTGTTTTTGGTATGTAGGACTTAAAACTACAAATTCTAATTTTAAATTTCGTTACGATAACGTAACAAAATATGGGATTCTTTTCTACTTTAATTTATATTATTTTTATTTAAGAGTTAGTTGAAGTTTTTTTCACTTATTTTATTCTTAGTTCATCATTACATATACATTTTTTATTATCTGCTTTTGAGAGACAGTGAAAAAACGTATACATTTTCTTAGTTTCTTGTATTTTTGTTCTGGTAGATTTTAAAAAATACAGTGTTTTGAGTGTAATATTCAATAACGATTTGAACTTACCTTTTTTTTCCTTTTTAGAACTCCAAGCAATCGAAGCATGCAGTTGGTTGCGTGCTGCAGGTTTTCCACAATATGCTCAGATGTACGAAGGTAAGAAATTTTTTAATTTTTATTTAACCCATTAAATTTGTAACACACCGTCAAAGTACCAAAGAAATGCAATTCTAATCTCATGAATGTGTGTTGTAACGCATTAAATTTGTTACACACCGTCAACATACCAAAGAAATGTAATTCTAATCTCATGAATGTGTGTTGTAACGCATTAAATTTGTTACACACCTACAACGTACCAAAGAAATGTAAGTCTAATCTCATGAATGTGTGTTGTAACGCATTAAATTTGTTACACACCTACAACGTACCAAAGAAATGTAATTCTAATCTCATGAATGTGTGTTGTATTTTTTAAGAAATGAAAATATTTTATGCTCATACAAAATAAAAGTTGGAACACTATGAATTACATATAATCAGATTTCAGTATAGCGTAAGTCTATAAAAGCTGTGTCCCACCATTCGGAAGAGGAAAATAGGATCAACTTCCTGTATGACAAACCACTAGTTAAGCTAACTTCTGTACGTGGAACCACTAGTTAAACTAATGCTGATAGCTGGGTCCACTAGTTAAGAGACCTTTTTTTCTTATATCTTTCCTATGACGAATTGTCTTTGCGTCGATATAATTTTTTCAATTTTCCAACAATCTTTTTTTTTTATGATCTAATTCTATATTGCAAAAAAGAATCTCCTTTACAAAAAATTTTTGTGTATTTTAATTCTGAAATATATGTAGATTTGAAATATGAAGTAAAAAGAGGACGCAGTTTTCGAACCTATTTTAATAAAAATAAATAAATAAAAAAATTTTAAAAAAAAAGTGCTATAAGAGAGCTAATAACTTTTAAAACTTCCATGGATTGTTTCTGGAAAATTCAAAACAGTAGGTCATTTTAAACAGGTAAACTAATACTATATATTAGTCTGTTTTTTGTTTTTTTGTTGTTTTTTTTTTAAAAATCTTCTTCGATTATTGTTGAAAGCGATTAAAACCAGTTTGGATGCCGCTGAAGCAAGTCTCTTAAAGTTACAATTTCGCAAAAACAAATGTATTTATCTGAAATCTAAAAGTAGGTTAATGTGCAATGCTAAACTGCCTTTCAAAACTACAAATGTATTATTATAATTCTGTCAACCAAATTAAATAACGAATTAAAGAATCTATAATATCATGCACTATCCTTCTCAAATTCTAATAGGGTGACGAACTAGTATTTTACATGCTTCAAAAGATAAAGCCTAGTGGAATAAACATCCAACATCAGTTTACTTGTGAAAATTAAATAAAGATCATTAATAGCACCAATATTTTTCCCTTAACGTTTCCACCTCTTCGATGGTTGGTTGAGTTCTAATAGGCAGATAGAAGCTTCTTAAGCGAACTCCAATATGTGGGACAACCNAACTCCTATATCTTTTTTATTTAGAAACAAGTAATAAATCTGTTTCTAAATTATTTTATGCTTGTTAGAAAGAGGCAAATTTTGTAAAAGAATTTTTTTCTGCTTCACTCATTTCTCCTAAAAATGCATTAAAAAGAACTGTATTTTGTAACAAAAATTATTGTATCTATTATTATTCATTATATTTGATTACACTAACGAAAATGCTTTTCAAGTGTTTTCAACCAATTTAAACTACCTGATCTAAAGTATAATCACAAAAAGAAAAAAAAAAATATATATATATATATATATATCAATGATTTTGGTGCTTTATGTCAAATATGAAACGTTTTAAAAATTATAGGACTTATTTAAAAGTGGAGAATGTTTGATGTGAATATTGCATCTCTCAACGACCACACAGTACTAATGCAAAATATTCCTTAATTGGACCCCTAATGATTTTCTGAGCATTTTATAGCTGTTTTTCGAAGGCTCTTAAGCCACTGAAATGAAGCATTTTGCGTATAATATGCTATTTTCATAACTCACGTGAGTTTGAAACAGTTGCTTATGATTGTACACTACTGTTGTTTATTATTGTTTATAATACTATACGTTTTAAACATTATAGTATTATACACTTATTTAAAAGTGGGGAATGGTTGATATGAATCTAGCTCTCAGCGACCACACAGTACTAATGCAAAATATTCCCTAATCAGATCCCTAATGTTTTTCTGAACATTTTAAGACTGTTTTTCGAAGGCTCTGGAGACGCATGAAATGATGCTTTTTTGCGTATAATATGCTATTTTCGTAATTCATGTGAGTTTGAAACAGTTGCTTATGATTGTACACTACAGTTGTTTATTATTGCATATAATACTGTACATTTTAAACATTATAAAATTATAAAATTATTTAAAAGTGGGGAATGGTTGATATGAATATTGCATCTAGCTCTCAGCGACCACACAGTACTAATGCAAAATATTCCTTAATCAGATCCCTAATGTTTTTCTGAACATTTTAAGGCTGTTTTTCGAAGGCTCTAGACGCATGAAATTATGCTTTTTTGCGTATAATATGCTATTTTCGTAACTCATGTGAGTTTGAAACAGTTGCTTGTGATTGTACACTACAGTTGTTTATTATTGCATATAATACTGTACATATTAAACATTATAAAATTATAAACTTATTTAAAAGTGGGGAATGGTTGATTTGAATATTGCATCTAGCTCTTAGCGACCACACAGTACTAATGCAAAATATTCCTTAATCAGATCCCTAATGTTTTTCTGAACATTTTAAGGCTGTTTTTCGAAGGCTCTGGAGACGCATGAAGTGATGCTTTTTTGCGTATAATATGCTATTTTTGTAACTCATGTGAGTTTGCAACAGTTGCTTATGATTGTTAGGTCAAGTGTAGCCTATCTATAGCCAGCGCCCTCAATGTTTATTATGAAAATGGCGCAAAACGCCTAAGTGGGGAAAAGCTACAGTTTTGAGAAAATAAAAAGCATTTGTGGTTTAATTTTTTAATAATTACAGGGATGATTGTGCTCCGGGAAAAATCCGGATTTCTGGATTTTTCGCCAACCGCGATCCGGAAGTTTTCCGAAACCCAAGGTCCAGAAGTTTCAAGAAATCATCGATCTAATTTATGTATAAAAATTCTTGTATATTTTATTTAGATATATTAGAACTAGAATTTATACTTGGCAGCTTTTTCATTTGTAAATATTTTTTCTGGTGTAATAATAAATGTGATTAGACATAGAAGTAAACTTATGCATAATTATCCATTTAAATTATGCTGCATATAATTTATTTAGAATATCATGTTTTGAAACTATCGAAAATTTGAATTTATAAAGACATTGAATTTTGGAAATGAGTCATTCAAGATTTTTGAGTTGGGCACATGAAAATTTGCAAAAAAAAATGGTTAATTTTTATAATTTTCATTTAGGTGGAAAAAAAGTTGCCAAATTGATGACTTTTAAAAAATTTAATGACTTTTAAAATATTTTAGTTATTTGTCCTTTCTAATGCCCAGATAATTCTTTACAGCAAGGTGGCATATACAGTTTAAAATTATAGCTTTGCTTCTATTATAAAGCACTTAAACTGTGACTTTTTATTTTCCTTGGCGACAGAGCTTCAGTAAACCATGTTAAAGGGGGAGCACCACTGTGAAATTTAAAATATGTGAAGTTTACTCATGTTATACAGGTGGAAAGACATTTTCCTATAAGATTAAGCAGAAACTCATATCAGAGAAACAGATTCAGTGCATTTTACAATCATGTATGACTCGTAATTTTATAAATGTACGAGTTTATCATTTGGTTAATCTTACTCTGTAGAAAATTCCGGATCAAATTACTGTAAAAAGAACTAACAACTAACACCCTGAGTACCGGTAATTTGTATGCACCGTAATATTTAATATAAAATCACCAAATTACTGTAATTGTATAAATATCACTATGAAAATTACAGTATAAAATTTTACGGTAAAATGGATTTCATGAATACCGCATTCTGTGTGCCAGTACTTTTAACTGTAATTTATCCTGGGAAGGTATGAAAAACATTACAGTTGTGACCACACTCAAGAATTATGACCACAATTAAAAATTTCCTCCATAAAATGGAGGATTTTATTTCTTCCATACTCATATCAATGCAAAAAACGCTGCATCTTTTCATCTCTATGAGTTTCATCTACTGTTTTTAAGTTATTTTTTATTTAATGAATACACTCAAATTATATAACTATCGAAAAAAAACTTTAAAAAAACGGATGGTTAGTCGTTTTACATACAACTCCCAGTTTACACCTTTCTCAGCACTCAAATAAAATCGTGTCTCAACTCTAATAGTACAGAAATCCTAGGTTTGAATCACCTTGTCGTCGGGCTTACCGTGTGAGGTTTTCTTCACTATGTAACGGAAATGTGAATGAGTTCTATCGAGAAGTACACTAATAAAGAGATTGTCCCAATGCTAATTGCAGAAGTTCCTTATCTTTAACTCTAGGTCAAAATTACAATAATAACGGCAAAACTTTTAAGTAACAACATTTCCTATTAATTTTTACTGAAATTTAATATTTGTACCTCAAAATACAATGCAGAATATGTAAATCAGTTTAGATTAATTACTCTGCATGTATATTGGATTTTTAAAATTACGATTTAACAATATCGTGATTATGTTTCCAGTAATGAAGTCAGTGTTTGCAAAACTACTGATATTATTCTTGAGCTAAAAATATGGAAATTGTTCTAACACTCAGCATTCATTATCGATATAAATTTATTTAAATTACTTATTTAAAAAAAATACATTTGATGATTTTCAATTGAATATTTCACTTCCTGATTTCTGTTAGACAAAAAAAAAGAAAAAGCAATGAAACTTCTGCATGAATACAAAATATAAACAAAATATTGCAGATATGTATATTGGATTTTTAAAATTATAATTTAATAATATCCTAATTATGTTTTCAGTAATGAAGTCGAAACAATAAACGGCAAAGCTTTTTAGTAGCAACATTTCATATTAATTTTTACTGAAATTTAATATTTGTACTTCAAAATACTATGCAGAATATGTAACTCAGTTTAGGTTAATTACTCTGCATGCATATTGGATTTTTAAAATTACAATTTAACAATAACGTAATTATGTTTCCAGTAATGAAGTCAGTGCTTGCAAAACTAATGATATCATTATTCTTGAGCTAAAAATACTGGAATTGCTCAAACACTCAACATCCATTATCGATATAAATTTATTTAAAGAACTTATTTAAAAAAAATACATTTGATGATTTTCAATTGAATATTTCATTTCCTGATTTCTGTTAGACAAAAATAAAAAAAAATAAAAAATAAAAAAAAACGATGAAACTTCTGCATGAATACAAAATATTGCAGATATGTACTATATTGGATTTCTAAGATTATAATTTAACAATATTCTAATTATGTTTCCAGTAATGAAATCGAAACAATAGTAACGGCAAAGCTTTTTAGTAACAGCATTTCATATTAATTTTTACTGAAATTTAATATTTGTACTTCAAAATACTATACAGAATATGTAACTCAGTTTAGATTAATTACTCTGCATGTATATTGGATTTTTAAAATTACCATTTAACAATATCGTAATAATTATGTTTCCGGTAATGAAATCAGTGTTTGCAAAGCTAATGATATCATTATTCTTGAGCTAAAAATACTGAAAATGCTCTAACTCTCAACATCGATTATCAATATAAATTTATTTAAAAAAAACTTTCTTTTTTTTAAATAATAAAATTGATGAATTTCAATTGAATATTTCACTTCCTGATTTCTGTTGACAAAAAAAAATAAAAAACCCTGCATGCATGCAAAATATAAGCAAAAATATTGCAGAAAAATGGCTCCACAACTACCGAAAAGTATTGTTAAAGGTTGCCATTCTTATAGAAATGAGCACAAAATATCGCTGTAGCTATGAAATACGAAAAATTGAATTGCATATTCAATCGATTAATTGTCTTATTTGTTTGTTTTTTTCAGATAACCAATTTCCTATCGATGTATCGATTGTTCAGAAGGATCATGCATTTCTTCATCCTGATTCTATACAGTCATTATTCAGGTAATATAATCTCATGCATACTAAGAAATCTTTCCTCCCCCCCCCCTTTTTTTTTCCTTTCGAATTTCTGTAACATTTTCTCTTAAATAAATACTTTAGATTCTCAATTAACCAGAGTTTTTATTAATAAAAATAAAAAAAATTACGAAGCTAGAAAAATATTTTAAAAAAAAGAATTAATTACACATTATTCATAAAAAATAACTTCAGAAAAGAAAAAAACAATTTCGATTCCATCCTTTCTTAAACAAATTTCAATGTCTAATGGAGCTATTTTCCTTTATTTTTTAATAAATAAACACCTTAATCAGATCCCTAATGTTTTTCTGAACATTTTAAGGCTGNGTTAGAATTCCCGGAATTATATATGTACTAAAATATAATATCCAGAAGAAGTCATTTGAAATTTTTTTTTTCATTCAGATTCATCAATCATTGATTTTGTAAAAAGAAATTTCAATGATGAATAATTGTTTAACTTATATCTAAATAAGTGCAAGTTTGAAAAATTATAGTTTGGAAGAGAACTGTGTCTGGAAAATAATACCTTTAACACAGAAAAAGACACAGCTGTTTCATGCTGTATTTCATAACCATAAGTAATTAAAATGCTAAATAATGAAACAAGATAATGAAAATTTGTTTAATAAAAATTCTGTTAAAATGCAAACGAAAGTTTGTGCAGAACAGTTTTTTTAGTTGTAGTGACCCCCGAAAATCACAAAAAAAATGCAGGAAATTGGAAACGCAGAATTGCCATGTTAGGGAAAATAAAATTCCTCTTCAAACCAAAATAGGAATTTAAAAAAATCTTTTAGAAAATCTACACTAGAAGAGAAAAGGTTAATATAAAGTATTCACAATTGAATCTATATTCAATTTCATCATTGCTGATGATTTGGTATTTTTATTTACGTCGCACTAGAGCTGCACAATGGGCTATTGGTGACGGTCGGGGTGTGACATATGTATGATCCGGAGATCATACATATGTGACACATCCTGTTTTACATGGAGGTCACATTCACACACCTTCTATCCATTCGCCGCTAGTAATTTTGACCTGAACCAGAGCTCAATCAATCCATTCGCAGATAGTGATTTTGACCTGAACCAAAGCTCGATCAATCTCCGATCCAGTACCCCCAGAGGTCTTAATTTGTTGTGAAACTTGGAGGACCTATCGACCCAATAGATTTACCGTGCATCAGTCAACATTTTGTTCACAGAGAGTCTTTGTCCAACGGAGATCGAACTCACGACCTCTCGGATATCGACCCAACGCCTTACCAGCAAGAAGGCTATCCCAGTCCCTCAATCAAAAAAAAATGGATTTTAAATTATCTTTATGATTTTGAACCTAAGTCACAAAACAAAAGTCAAGTATTGGGCTAAATTACAAATTCAAATTATTGGGCCTTGAAGAAATGTTTAGTTCATATTTTTAATCAATGTTGCATGCATGTTTGCAATGATAAATCTAGCTAAAAGCTACGAAATATTTCGTTATGATAAAATTTCTTAACAGTATTTACTAATTAACTTTTTTCTTTATATTTAGGAGACTGAATACATTAAACAGGTGTGCTAAGATGAAATTTAAAGATCATGTCCATCGAGCATCTGTAAGTTTCAATTTTTTTTATTATTATTATTATTTGTTTTTGTATTTACTTGCATTTTAAATCTTACTGCATAGTTAAGCTACTCAATTCATTTTAGAATTAATTTTAATTATCATCGTCATAACATTAGTCATTCTACATTAGATCATTAAATTTACATAAAAATTATAAATAGCAGCGTGAAAGATCTAATTTTTTTTTATACATTACGGCATTTATAGTTTGTTTATAGAAAGAATTCCCCTCACCACTAAGTCCAAGGCCATATGCTGCTATGGAAACATGAAATAGAGCATTTCAAAGAGGAGAGTATATCCCACTCGTGATTCCTTTTCTCTTACCGACTCGAGCCAAAACATGTTTTAAATATTGTTACTTGAAATATTGTTACAGCTAAACCTCGAAACCATAGTCATCGCCAATGGTTAAGACGAATAGTGAGGGGAGCTTTTTCCATAGACAGACTATACACTGCCTTATTATTTTTTATTTTTTTTCATTTTTGAAAGATATTGGAAACTCTAGTTTTCGAACTTGCTCTAATCTGTTTATAAATGTGTATAGTATATTGCGTATATAATATTGCGATCTAATTTTTTTTTATTCGTTCCGCCATTTTTACTGCCTAATTTTTACATCTAAAACATATTATTTGAGACTCTAGTTTCAAAACATGATCGATTCTTTTTTGGAAGAAAAAAAAACCTCATCCAAGCATTTGAATTTAAGTAAATGACTTCGGAAGAACAAAGTTCCTTGATGGTTTCAAAAAAAAAATTTTATTCGCTAAAAACAATCTAGTTTTTCTATAATTTTAAATTGAAAAAGTATTCAGAATATTGAGTAGGTCACGTTATTAGAAACGATTATTTTTTATAATTATTTATTGATTTATGTTCGGGAAAACCCAACGATATTCAAGCAAATTTGAAGTGAAAATTTAAATTACTCTAAAAAAAAATTTACTTTTATGATTTTTTTTAATAGAAAATCAAAAATAAACTTTTATTTTTATTTTTGTTAGTTACACCTGGAAGAAAGTGATGAAGAAGAACAATATGCACTAAGTGAAAACTGGGAATTTCAACGTTCAAGTCGACGTTGGTCTCGAATTCCTTCACCATCAGACGGAATTTCTGATTTTGTGGCTAACGAACCACCAATGCCTGCCAACACATTAACAGCGCCAACTCGAAAATTCTTAAATCCAGACGAACCTTATTGCAGCAGTCATGATAGTGTATTTGTGGACGACCAGCATAGTAGTCCTGATAGCATAAGGCGATCAAATGTACTTAAAATTGAAAAAATTTCAGCAATGCCTTCAACCCATCTTGGGGACTATAGTCCAGGTTCCAGTTCAGGTTCAGGCGGAACTCTAAGTCTTGCTTCTGAAGATATACAACAAGAACGTCGAAGTTTGAGACGCAGTGGTAGTGATAGAGTAAAAGAAGGTGCTAAGGCTTTATTGAAACGAATGGAAAGCTTAAAAGGAAAGCGAAAAAAGAAAGTTCTAGATACCAATAAAATTGAAAATATCACAATAGTACATCATAGTGGAACTGATGGAAGCTCTTCAAGTAGTTTAACATCCTCCCCGCAATTCCGACGATCCCAAAAACAAGTAACTAGCTCACCTGAAACTATGAAGAAAAGAACCATCAGGCCAGATGATTTAAGTGCTCACAGTGATACTGAATGTCGGCTTTTTCTGGTTTCTGATAAATGGAAAGATGCAAATAGCAATGATACAAAACATTTTAAACATTATGTTAACCAACAAACTTCTGTTACTGTAACATCACCTCAAGAAGAACCAAATTTCCATCCCATGTCGGATGATAGTACTTTAAAACGTGATTGTAGAAAACATTTTTTGCATCCTGACTATGAGGAATGCGATAAAAGAGGAAGTTACTATGACAATGTATCTGCCCCACTTGTTGTATTTAATGATTTATATTCTAAAAGCTTGGGTGAAAGCGAAACTAATACACCAGGTACGTATTCAATATAAAGTTTTTATATGTGTATTACCATTGACCATTTAAACAGGATGCCCACTAAAACTTATAACCACCTTCTTAACATTCGAATAGCCGCAGCCATATAGACTAAGTGTTTTGAAGTGGATATAGGCTACAAAATGTAGTATTAGTAGTACTTTATTTACGTCGTACTAGAGTTGCACAATGAGCTAATTTATAACGGGGTTAAACGGCCGACCCAATTAGACTATCAATGTTCATCTCCGTAGCCATGTAGTTTTGAACCCTACCCAGAAGAAAAGTAAATTCCTGGCTCACGCATAGGAACAAACTAGCCTTTGTGAAGGACTTCCTGATAGAACTAACCCACATTTGCTTTACATGGATATGAAAACTACGAAACCCACCCATGATTAACCCGACAGCAAGAGGATTCTAACCCATGATCCGCCTACCACACTGTAGGATATTTTGCGTCAGCGCTGTGATCGATGCGCGTCAAAAGCAGAATTCGTATGACCCAGTCACCGCTTATATTCAAACTTGAGCTACCTCATTTGGAGCAACCGCAACCCGTACAATGGGCTATTGGCGACGGTCTGGGAAACATCCCTGATGATGATCCGAAGAAATGCCATCATAATTTTGATCCTTTGCTGAAGATATGACTCTTCCGCTTTGGTAGCCCGACGTCCTCTGTCCGCTAAGTCGACCCCTTTACGGTAGATGACTGAAACCGCCCACCGTCGGTCCCTTCGCAGGCTGATCAAAGTGGTCGTCCACCCGCTTTCTAACCGTGTCTTAACGATCAGTCCACTGTTGGACGCGCTACGTTAGTTGGTAGAAAACTAGTACACGTTTCTATCTCGAGAATGGAAGAAAAGAGTACGAGAAATCGAGACAAAGACTACATTGAGTATTGTCGATTTAATTAGAATAAACTTGTGAACACAATTGGTGAGAAAAGAATGCTTGAACAAGCATATACTTGTTCGGAATCGCCAACGCCAATTATGACGTAACGAAACGATACATTTATTTTTTATTTAATTTTAATTTCGGGTAAATATTTATTATTTTAAAAACAAAATTTGAACAAAATCAGTGGAATAGTTACCGCAAAATCGAATTTTAAATATCCGACTTTTTTGAAACTCAATTTCTCAGGAACGTTTCAACCGATCTCGCTTGAATTTTGTTAAATAAAATTATATTCTTTAAAATGATTAAAAAAAATTGTATACCTTACAATTCAAAATTTTTTCGACCATTATTAAATAATAAAAAATAATACATTTTTTCAAAAAGCTATTTTTTAAATTATCTTAGAATAAACGAATTGTATAATTGTGTGCAAAACTTTTTCAATTTGTTTAAAAAGTTCTCGAGATATAGATACGTAGGTACTTTATTTACGTCGCACTAGAGCTGCTCAATGGGCTATGGCGACGGTCTGGGAAACATCCCTGAGGATAATCCAAAGACATGCCATCGCAATTTTGATCCTCTGCAGAGGGGATGGCTCCCCTGCTTTGTTAACCCGACGACCTGCGCGCGATGTCGAGCACTTACGGTGGAACAGTTTAACGAGGACCAATACCGCGCAATCTCGGTCCCTACGCAGGCTGATCAAAGTGGTCACCCACCCACTTGAAGACAGCAGCCAGTGATGCTTGACTTCGGTGTTCTACTGGGAACCGTGTTGTAACAATGAGTCCACAGCGAGAATCTCGAGATATAAAGAAATACGCAAAACGTAAAATTAAGGGGTCCAAACTATAGCGACCACATTTCCCAGATTGCGGCTACTCGCTATGTTTTGGGGGGTCAGAAATCCAAATCCATCGAAAAAAAGGTATATTTATTCAGAAAAAATACGTTTGTGTGTCCGATTTCGTAGCTTGAAATATCGTCTGCACTTATTAATTAGCATATTTGAGGTCACCCCCTAGAACCATTAAGATTGAGTCCTAGAACGTGAGGATCCGATCATTAGATAAAAAGTTATTTAGAATGGTCCGTTTTTTTTTTTTTTTTTTTTTTTTTTTTTTTTTGCACTGTACGAAGATTAAGAGAAAAGTTTGAAAATCGAAAATAATAATATTGTGTGATAAAAAAAAAATTTCTTCCTACGATTGTTCCGAAATGTTCCACGTTGTCAAAACTTAAGAACAAACGATTGTTTGTAGCTTTTCTTTGCTTTAATGTCCAGATAAATTAAATTGTTGATGGTCTAAAATTTTGTATTATATTGTAAAATTTACTTTAACCCAATTTCACGCACCGTTTTCGAGCAGGAAACGTGGTCCCCCCCCCAGATAAGAGCTTTCATCTTGTAGTACAGAGCCACTTTACTACACCTAGACACCACTATTATAACTATACCTATAGCCGTTCGAAGAATGCGGTTTCGCTAAGATCGTTAGTAGGCATCCTGTGTGTCTAGTTGATGTTTTAATCTTCTTTTTTCTCTGAATGTTTAAATAATAGAAGCCATTGTTATTAAATTTAGCTCTCAGAAATTCAACAAGAAATAAAAAAAAAAAAAAAAAAAAAAAAATCCCTTTTTTGAGCATTTGAATTCGGGCAACTATTCGAATGTTTTAAAAATGAACAGACGTTCATTATTATTAAATAGTTCAATAGTTTGAATTATTAAAATAGTTTTAATCATTTAAATATATTTCTTCATTCGAAACATAAGAGATTGATGATTTAATAGTAACTGGTTAGTCAATGATTTTTATATCTTAACCCCTTCGCTGCATATATATATAACAATGATACGAAGTGTTGTTACAAACTTCTAGGAAAGTTAGGGCACATCATCAAGATTAAATTGCATAGGTTCCCATGCCCGGAAATGTCGTCGTACGCTGCTAGGGGAGCATCGTTTTTATGACCTGTTCAGAAGAGCACGAAAACACAGTTCATAATGGGGGAAGTGCCTTTAGAGGCGTATAACGACATTTTCGGGCATGGTAATGACGAAATTTTATCAAAATTTTCCCAAAACACGACAAAGTGTGTTATCTCGTATACCGAGAGCAAAAATTTAAAAACACAGTAAGATCAAATGGGAATATTTTATTTACTTTTTAAACTCTTTTTACAGCCAGAAAACAATATTCAATTACGTTTCATTAGTATAATTAATATTATTAATAATTTCATATTTTTTTCGATTTTAATATAAAAATAGGTGAAACTATGTAAAAAAAGAAATTTTTTTAATAAATAAATTAAATAAAATAAATAAAATTGATGTTATAATCGAAGAGCTAGAAATGGAAAACGACATTTTCGTCTATTCAAGTTATTTTCACCAACAATTTCAATAATAACTGCTAAACTGGCGAAAAATTATTAAAAAGGTCAATATAAACAATGCTTTATTTAAATTCTTTAAATTAATATGAGTACAAAAGTGAAAAAAAAAAAAAAAAAAAAATATAAAAAAAAAAAAAAAAATGGACC
>NC_092215.1:35190756-35220808 GCF_043381705.1 Parasteatoda tepidariorum | reverse complement strand
TCGTAGCATTTTTAAAAAGTGCTTAAAGGTGCTTATTTCAAATTTTCGTTTTTTAAAAGCCCTTAAAGGTGCTTTTTTCATTGGGTGTTTTTAAAAAGTGCTTAATTTTCCCTTTTCCAAAATGAAATTTTTCCTTTACCATGTTGATTTTCGCTACGAATTATGCAGAAAAACACTGTTCCCATTGTTCTATTCAACTTTTTCACAATCAATTCAACCCCAATCTATTTCGGCGTATCGTCAGTCCGTAGCCATTCGATTTACATGATTCAAACATTTTGTCAAAAACAATGTCGAAAGGTTTTTTTTTTTTTTTTTTCGTCAGTCCGCAGCGTATGAAAACGCCATTCGATTTACATGATACAAACATTTTGTCAAAAACAATGCCGAAAGGTTTTTTTTTTTTCCTTCAGTCCTCAGCGTATGAAAACGCCATTCAATTTACTTGATTCAAAAATTTTGACAATTGCCAAAAATAATGCCGAAAGTTGTTTTTTTTTTTTTTTTTTTTTTTTTTTTTTACATGATGGTTAAAATTAGATAAAACCGTCAATTGTCAAAAACTTTCCAATCCTACCTAATTGTGATTTTTTTAAAGTGCTTAAAAATATTATTTGAGTGCTAGAAAAGTGCTTGAAAGGTGCTTATTTTTGTTGAATAATTTGGCTACGCACCCTGTACAAAATTTGAACAAAATCAGACGAATATTTCCCGCGAAATCGGAATTTTAAATATCTGACTTTTTTCAATTTCTCAGGAGCTTCTCAACCGATTTTGCTCAAATTTTATATTTTGCCATGTAAAATTTATGCTCTTTAAAATAATGAGAAAAATTGTATATGTTACATTTCAAAATTCCTTCGACCATTATTAAATAAAATTTTAAAAAATAATAAATATTTATTAAAAGCTATTTTTTGCATGGAGTTGTCTTTGGATGAACGAATTGTATAATTATGTGCAAAAGTTTTTCAATATGCATGAAAAGTTCTCGAGATATGGAGAAATAAAGTAAAATTAACGTTAAGGGGTCCAAACTTTGGAGCGCTTTCCTGACCAAACGATTGCAGCAGTTTTGGGGGTCAGATATCCAAATCCTTCGAGAAAAAGATGTTCATTTATTTATTTTTTTTTTCGCACTGTACAAAGCTTATCAGAAAAATCGAAAATAGTGGTACTGTGTGATAAGTTTTTTTATATATATATTTTTTCCCCTCCCAGATAAGCTCGCTCATCTTGTAGTGCACAGCCACTTTACTACGCCTAGACACCACTATTATAACTATAGCTATAGTCATTCGAAAGTTAAGAATGCGGTTTTGTTACAAACGTTAGTGGGCATCCTGTGTGTCAAGTTGTTGTTTTAATCGTGATTTTGTTTTCTAAATGCTTAAATTGCCTTTGTTATTAAATCTACCTTGATCCGCTCTTATCTCTTTTCTAAACATTTGAATTCGAGTGTTTTATAAATGAACAATCGTTCATTATTATTAAATAGTTTCAATTAATCATTTAAATAGTTTTCTTCATTCAAAATATAAGAAATATATGATTGAATAGTAGCTAATTACTTAATGATTTTTATACCTTAACCCTTTCGCTGCGTATATATATATGTATATATATATATAGAGAGAGAGAGAGAGATCACAAAAAAGTTTGTCGGAAAATTGAAGAATCACTGGTGAACAAATTTTTTGTTGCATTTATACAAATACTTGATGTTGCTAATTCAGATGTGGGGATTTTAAATCTGAAATTAGTTTTGTTCTTAAAGCTACAGATTTTTTTTTAATAACATTTTCAGTCAATTTCTAGTCGAAATGCACAAGTTTTAAGACATTATATATAACATGGAGTCGCGTAAATGTTGTTACAAACTTCTAAGGAAGTTAGGGCATATCATCAAGATTAAAATTGTATAGGATCCCATGCCCGGAAATGTCGTCGTACGCTGCTAGAGGAGCATCGTTTTTATGGCCTGTTAAGAAGAGCATGAAAAAACAGTTCATAATAGGAGAAGTGCCTCTAGTGGCGTATAACGACATTTTCGGGCTTGGTAATGACGAGAATTTTATCAAAATTTTCCCAAAACGCGAAAAAGTCTTTCCTTGTAAGTGTTATCTCGTATACCGAGAGCAAAAATTTAAAAACACAGTAAGATCAAATGGGAATATTTTATTTATTTTTTAAATTCTTTTTACAGCCTGAAAACAATATTCAAACACGTTTTATTAGTATAATTAATATTATTAATAATTTCATAATTTTTTCGATTTTAATATAAAAATAGGTGAAACTATGTTAAAAAAAATTTTTTTAATAAATAAATAAAATAAAATAAATAAAAATAATGTTATAATTGAAGAGCTAGATATGGAAAGCGACATTTTCGTCTATTTCAAGAAATCCCCTTAAGTTATTTTCGCCAACAATTTCAATAATAGTCTCTAAACTGGCGAAAAATTATTAAAAAGATCAATAAAAACAATGCTTTATTTAAATGCTTTAAATTAATATGAGTACAAAAGTAAAAAAAAGAACAGCGGTTTCTATAAATTTTTATTTTACTTAAACTGTTTTTTTTTTGCTATCATTTTTAATTATTAAAAAAATATTTGTTAATTATAGCATTAAATTTAAAATGGAACTTTTGCGCTGAGTAGACTCAATATGACATATAAATAAGGAGTGTTTGTAATTACTTTATAATTATTTAATGACATTTTTTATTTAATAACATTTATTATTTAATAATTATTTTTAAATTTTTTTAATTATTTAAGTTTTTTGAGGGCTGCAAGTGCACCCTTTTGATCCCTCTCCCCTTGCATATGCAATGGGGAAAAAATGGTGTTCAGAAAACATCTTGCATAGTAAGCTAATAAGTATTATGAACTTATATCACACAGAGGGATAAAATCAAGTAATTAAATGTTGATAATATTGAAGTTTATATATTAACTTCGAAGTTATACATCATTAAAACACATGCATCAGTCATGGTAAGTTAAAAAGTTAATTAATAATAATAATTAATTTTTATAGTTAAGAGTGGAAAGAACCAGCAGTCATTTGACAGATCTGTTCAAAACCAAGATGATGGTGATATCATCATAATGAACAATGAAAGACGTGATTCTGGAGTTGGATCATCATTAACAAGGTATTTTTTTATATATATATATTATTTTTATATATATTGTTACATATATTTTATATACATAGATATTGAATTGAAGGTATTATGATATACTTTGTTTCAATTTTAGATAAAAGGTAAGGTAATTCTTAACTTATCCTACACCTTTGTTTTGACAATTATTAAAAAAACATAGATTATTGCACATCGTAAACAATCGGCCCAACCTTTACGGCTCCCCTTGGCGAAAATATTTTATTATATATATATATACAGGGTGATTCTAAAAAGATGGGCAAACTTTTGGGAAGTGATAGTACACACCCAAGCAAACAATTTTTATCAAAGAATGCATGTTGTTGCAAGAATGCATGAAAGTTGTTTGATGCAAACGTTAAAGCTCCATTCCTGTTGCGAGTTACTGCGCTGCGTTACTTGTCTCCAAGCTTTCGGCCGCTGCAGGGAAAGTTCGCGATATGCCTGGTGTGTTTCAGAATGTTCGCCTGTCTTTTCTTCGCCGTTGTACTGCGTGCATAGCAATGTTTTGAACACTTATTGTAATCACATGCCATTAAATTTTGCTTTTATAACTTAACTTCATCGTTCTTTGCGTGTTTTTGCCTCATATAAGACATTAAACTTTGACGCCCTCTAGCGGTTTTGCGTTTTGTTTTCGACCATGCATTCTTTGATAAAAATTGTTTGCCTGGGTGTGTACTATCACTTCCTAAAATTTTGCCCATCTTCTTAGAATCACCCTGTATATATGTACATACCCAGATTCTAATAATGGTAGGACCAGTCACTAATTTCCAATCCAGCTGCCTTAAACGACTCACTCTCTTTTTTTTGTTTTTGTTCTTTTGGAGAGTTACCACTTGGCTATTCGCAATTATAATTTTTTTTTCTTTTAAATTTGTTACCAAGTGTAATTTTTTTTTCGGCCTTGTAGTAAACTTGGGAATAGCCAACGCGTGCTATAAGTTTCTTACGTTTTTTTTCTTCTCTTTTTATCTTATATTAAATTTTTATGTGAAGAAAAAATACCATTATATGGATTGTTTGAAATTTGAAGAAAATTTTTTTTAATATGTTTTGAACTTATCAAAAAAATTCAAGCATTTAAACCCATATTCTAACAAATCACTACTGGGGAAGGAGTGACTGAAAATATCGAAACCTGTTTCGATGCCGGAAAAAACAGTAGAAGATTGGAAAGCTAATATAAGAATTCATATACAGTGAAACGAATCCATATTTCATCTGACAATCAAGCTGGTTTTATTTCACTTTATTACATCTACACAGCAATTTTACAAACACTGTGGCGGCCAATCGAAAGCTAAATTGGTGGTTACAAACTTCATTGTTTGACCACAAAAAATACGAAATATGTTACAATATTTTTTATTTTTTGACAGATAAATATTTAGCCCAAGCAAAATATTTCGAGAAATTAAACTATGATTTTCAAATAAATGTATTAATAAAGTTATAGGTCATTATAATGTAACTATTCTTCACATTTAAAAGAAAATAAGAACGTTTTAATAAATTTTTAACCATTGCAGAATTCTCACATACATTTTCTTTAATGAGTTTAAAATATGGATTTAGAATATTTGGAAAATTTATATTTCCAGCATTTTTTTAAAATTAAATTAGCTTTTCTTATATTCTTTTGCCCCCCCCCTTAAGTGGTTTTAACCAGAGCAAACCATAATAATCAGGGCAATATTTTGAAAAATGTTGGTAGCCAGTTAAAATATTCTAGTATTATTTCTTTTTTTTTTTGTTTTTGTTTTTTTTTTTTCATCCAACTTTGAAATTTTGTGGAATGCATTCATGAATAAAAATCAAATGCATGCATTTGAAATGTTTATTACAAATGAATGAAATACTTATTACAATATATTAAAACTTTAAATTTTTTGAAAGAAATTTCAAAATAATAAAAATCTCTGGGTGATTTGAAAGTATCATGTTCTTACAAGAATTTGCGATTACGCGTAAAAAGGTCCATTATATTGGCGGGGATTTTCTTACGCAACTTAGTACAAATTTGCAAGTTCTCGGGACCTGAAGAATTTCTAAAATTAAGAACTTTGCACAAAAATTACGTAAACATATCTTCTTTTTATTTTGAAAAATAAATAAATACAAAACCCTTTTTTTTTCTCCTGTTCGTATACGATATTAACACGTCACGGAATTTCGAATCCCGCATTCAAGTGATTATCTTCTAATGGGCTCGTTTTTTCGCCGATTTCATCATAAATTTATGCGGTTTTTCAGCAATTATTATTACAGATTTCGACACGGTTTTCGGAAATCCCGATATTTTAATTAGGCTATTATTACAAGTGAATTTCGAATCGAGTGTCTGATTGGCTTCGTGAAATCACATAGTTAAACTCCCGATATTTTTGATACGGGATTTCTATTACGACTGATGAATCTTGAATCGACGAGTAACCACTAAACGATTTTGAACCGTGTCCGTTCGAGTTTCCATTGGTTTCATCGTAAATCCATACGTTTTTTCAGCAATCACTGTTAAAAATTTCTTCATTTTTTGTTTTTTTCTTCCTTCTTTTTTTTTCTTTTGAAATTTTGCTACATTTAACCAAATATTACTCAAGTGAATTTCGAGTCGCGCATTTGATTAACTTTTGTCGCAGCCTTTCAATTTCGTCGTGAATTCACTTTTTTTTTTTTTCATTTTTTCTGCGGTTACTTGGATTTCTAAATAATTTTAAAAATCCTGATATTTTTAAATTGAAACTATCATGACTCTCGCATCACGCACATGAGCAATCACCTTTCGATTTTCAATCACGTTACTTCTATTTTGCATCGATTTTATCGTAAATCCATGTGGTTTTCGATCACAGTTATTCTTATGGATTCAACACATTATTAATACGCAGCAGTGTGAAGATAAGAAAAAAATAGATTTTTTTCTCTGATCATTGCTGAAAACACAGTAAAAAACGGGAAAAAAACGCTCGAGTTTAAGTCTCAGACCAATTACCTTTACATAAATATTTAACTATAAATAAAGTGAAATCGTAATTGAAAAGCTAAAAATGTAGTCGCCCCCCCCCAAAAAAAAATATATATATTTTATTGATCGCCAATGACGATGGGGCGTTATACTTTCTTAAGACATTTTAACCATTTTTAATTGGAAATGCTTAGAACAACATGAAATCATAATTTTTTTTATACCAAAACTCTGCATATTCGTTCTGTAGTGAACTGATCGTTAAGACACGGTTCCCAGCAGATCACCGAAGTCAAGCATCACTGGCTGCAGTCAGTTTGCTGGTAGGTGACCACTTGGATTAGTCTGCGTAGGGACCAAGGGTGTGCGGTATTGGTCCTCGTTAAACTGTTCTACCGTAAAGTGCTCGACTTCGCGTGCAGGTCGTTTGGCTACCGAAGCGGGGGATCCCCTCGGCAGAGAATCAAAATTGTGATGGCTTGTCTTCGGATTATCCTGAGGGATGTTTCCCAGACCGTCGCCAATAGCCCATTGTGCAGCTCTAGTGCGACGTAAATTAACTACAACTACAACAACTCTACATATATTCACGTCATATTCGAGTATTGTGCCAGGAATCCATGATTTTCAAATCACGTTTTCAATCTCTGTTTTTTTTTCCATTTCAGCACTGTTTTATAAGTTTTAAAATTAGATTGATAAAGTTAAGGTTGATTTTTTTTAAGAGGTGACTGGATTTCATAGCAACATTCAAATAGCTCTACAATAAAGTAAAAAAAAAACACGCGGGAATTTATTTGTAGAATTGTTTATTATTTACAAAAAAAAATTTATGTCCCATTCTTCTGCTTATGTGTTTCATAATCTAAAATACTTTTGCTATATTGTAGTCATTTTTTTTCAGGGGCATCACCTATCAACATGCACCTTGGCATTGCTTTCCTTTTATTTCACACCCTGAAACAAAATCATTTTCTGGTCCCTTAAGAATTATGGACTTAACTGCTCCACAAATGCTTCTCCTTCGTAAATTATCTCTTTTGAAATTAACCACTATAATGGAAAAATTTTCCCCATCTAGTCGAACTGGCTGGAGCTGGGGAGTTTCAAAATTCATTGGCCGAATTCGCAACCCTGATTATAAAGGTATGTGATTCATATCTTCATTATCTTCCTACTTATCATATGCTATATATTTTTTTACTATTTCTATTTTCAGTTACTAATTAATACGTGTGAATTAATTGCTGCCCTTGGTTACAAAATCAGCTTAATATGACAGATTTTGAAGAGGAGGCAAACACAACTGCAACATTTTCAACGAAAAACAAGAAATATTTAGCTTTTCTTATTTTATTTTATAACCGTCGTTGAACAGCCGACAAAATTTTTGGGTTTATGAATACTAATGTTCAACTCCATAGCCTTGTAATTTTGAACCCAATCTAGAAGACAAGGGAACTTCTGGATCAAGTATTGGGAGAAATTTGCCTTCGTGGAGGACTTTTTGATGGAACTAACCCGCATTTGCGTTACTTGGAGAGGAAGACCACGAGAACCTCCCATGGTTAGACTGACGGCAAGGGGACTCTAACCCATGATCCGTTTACCACTGAGGATATTTCGCGTCGGCACTGTGGTCAGTGCAAGCCGGATGCGGAATTCGTATCGACCAGCCATCGCCGGGATCGAACCCCGGTTCATCTCATTAGAAGCCGAACGCCTTCCCCTGAGCCATCGCGGCTCTAGCTTTTCTTATTTTTAAAAAATCCTGCAATACACAACAAAAAAAATTTTCTTAAAAATATAATGTTGAGGCACAAAATGATGAAAAAGACTCAAGCGCCTTTCGCATTTCAGATTTTAAGGGGAGATTTTAAGGATAAGGCTTTGTAAGTTTTAAATAGCTTTTTTTTTATTTTATTTTTTTAAAAAAGTGATTTTTATAATATCATAAATGAATGTCTCAGAGACTCCCGAACTAGGGGGCAGAAGGGGCTTTAGCTTAACTCCCCCAAGATTTTATCAGTGAAGAGACTCAGCTCCTTCTAAGATTACAATTTTTCACTCAATATTTGTGTAATTAAATTTAAAAAATATATATATTTTAATGTCTGAATTCTAAAAAAAAATTTATTTATTTCAAACGAGTTCTGGCATTTCCTTGGTGAAAACTGCCACCAAATCCTCCTCCTTTATTCATTCCCCTGAAGAAGAAATATAGGGTCCTATTGCTGACCGATGGTCAAAATTCTTGGTTTCAAATGACACAGCGTACAGAATAATTAAAAATAGTAAAACAGAATGAAAAAAAATATCGTTAAATGAGAGATAAATAGTTTCTTTCA
Source organism: Parasteatoda tepidariorum (assembly GCF_043381705.1). Lineage (NCBI taxonomy): Eukaryota > Metazoa > Arthropoda > Arachnida > Araneae > Theridiidae > Parasteatoda > Parasteatoda tepidariorum. Next base: position 35,212,311 of record NC_092215.1, on the reverse strand, counting down.
TTAAATTTATTTTAATTTTAAAACAATTCGAATTGTGAAGTTATCTATAAAGCATTGAAAATATCATGAAAATAGTACTCAAACTAGCATGAAAATACCGAGCATTGAAAATACTGAACAATAATAAAAAATAGTAAAACAGAATATTAAAAAAACACTGTTAAATGAGATAAACAATTTACAGGTAAACAATTTCTTTTATTAAATTTATTTTAATTTTAAAACAATTCGAATCATGAAATTGCAAGTTCAAATTCTTGATTGCCATTTTGCAAGGCTCGGATAAGTTGGACCTGGTTAATACTAATATATAGGGGAGAAAAGCACCCCCCCCCCAAAGAAAAAACACTCTTGTTTCTGTGGTCACTGGAATGTCTTATAGATTTTCTGAATATCATAAAAAGTTGACAGTTTAAGCAAAAGTTTTCTACCATTAACTTCTGGACCAACTTGATGGTTTTTACTAATTTATTTCAGATAATTTTGTGTTTCTCATACGGATTCTCGAATTTTTCACTATAAAAAAGAACTAAACCAAAAGATTATTGGAATATTCTAATTAATTAAAAGAAAATTAAAGGATATTTATCTGTTTATTTTTTCTTCGTTACTGCTACTTTTTCCTTTCTCTTCTACAGTAATTTTTATTTGATACATTTTCTTACATAAGTTTTAAAAGTCATGAACATAACCATTTCGTGATTTTAATTTTCTTTTTTTCTGTTATATTTTCAGATAAAGTTGTGTTTGGTGTTCCTCTACTTCTTATTCTCCAGAGAACAGGACAGCCTTTACCCGTTTCAATCCAAGCAGCAATTCACCATTTACGAAATACAGCTTTAGATTCTACTGGTCTGTTCAGAAAATCAGGAGTGAGATCCCGAATTCAAAAATTAAAGAGCTTAAATGAAACCATTCCTGAAAAAATCAGCTATGAAGAACAGCAAGCTTATGATGTTGCTGATATGTTAAAGCAGTATTTCAGAGAACTTCCAGAAGCCCTACTAACAAATAAACTTTCTGAAACTTTCATTAGTATTTTTCAATGTAAGTTTATTTTAATTTTTTTATATTTTTATTAAATTTACTTTATCTTAAAATTAATTTATGGGACCATTGTAGTCCAGTGATTAGAGAATCAGACTTTGATCCAGAGTTTAATCTTCAACTCCGCTGGGGCCCATTGAGTACATGCAATATATGTGCTCTTAAAATCTGTGGAATCAAAGGTCCTGTGGTCTATCACTAAGCAGTAGCATGGGTACAGGAATCTTAAGGAAATGGCCTCACGAATGAGTGATGCTGCCATCTATCCATGGGTTCCTGAGCCAAAACGTACCTTCACCCTTATGGTGCTCTCTTGTCACCTGAAGGGCGCACTTACATAACTTAATTAGCAAAATGGCCAATGGCTAAAGATATTGGCTTGACCAAGTGCCATTAGAAACAATAAAAACTAATTTACATATCTATATTTAATTTTTATTGGTTTAAACAGCTTTTTAACAACAAAAATTGAATCAACATTTTCTGATATTAAATTCAATTTCACAGTAAAGAAAGTATTCTAAAATCATCCTATAAAGGAATTACACTTTGGCATCTCGAGTTTCAATGGATTTTTTTTTAAAATTCATATCACGCTATTGTTATTAATATTACTAAGGACGTAAGCGGTCACAGACTTGGGACTTACTTAAAATGCTAAAAAAAAAAATGTGCTATAGCTTTACATGATTTATCCTAAGAGACACAAGCACAAAAAGCATTTTTAATCATAGGTTCTACATGTCTACCTATATTTATTCAGGGTATTCTGTAATGACTGCTGATAATATAAATTTTTAGAATCTTTGTAAATAATGAGGAAAGAAACTATGTGTATTAGGGATCACAAATTAATATTTACGTTGGAAAAAACAGAGATGTTATCAAGATGTTGTCATTAAAACAAAGGAAATATTAGAATCATTAAAAACTAGATTATTTGAAGATGATGCTGAAAAGTGAAACAAACACATAAGTCCAACTTTTCAAATAAACTGATCTTTGAGGATTTTAATCTCTTGATCGAGCTCGAAATTTAATAATAAGAGTTAGCAAATGTTTTTGTTTTTTCCATTCATAAATATTAATGAGTGATCCTTATATGAATGTTTTTTAACTTCACTTTTTACAAAGATTTTAAATGCATACATTATGGGTAGTCACTATGGAACACCCTATATTTTATACACACAGTTCCATAACATTTTGTACAGTAATTATTATATGTCTTAAAAATGTGGATTGGAAGTCTTAAGTTAACAAACTAGAACAAAATGTAGTCGTAATGAGAATTTCATAAATTTAGTTAAAAACATTTCACTGTTAATTTTGAATTTTTAGTTGTTCCTGAAGACTTACGTCTTGAAGCTATCCATGCTGCTCTTATGTTAATGCCTGACGAAAATCGTGAAGTTTTGCAGTCCCTGTTAGAATTTTTGCATGAAGTTTGTCAACATTCTAGTGTAAATCAAGTGAGTTCCATTTCGCATAACATCAGCACAGTTTTTATTCTAAATTTTGAATTTCAATATTTTCTGTCTTTAGTTTGCCATTGGTAATATTTACATGTAAGTTTTTCTCTCACTCACTAAAAAAAAAAAAAAAAATGTAAGAAGTAGTATAATACATATCACGTTCTTTCCAAAATTTTTATTAAACAATATATTTTAATTCCGTTAACAGTTCATACAAGAATTTTGTACGCCAGTTAAAATTGTAACCTTTCTACATTAACAAAATGTTACAATCATAATATCATCTCTCAAGTTAAAGTCAACATAATGATTTACCATTTAATCCCTTGATTATTTCTATTAAAATTCCACAGTTAATATCAAGTCATTATATGCATGTAAATTCGTTTGTAAAAAGAGTCCATATTATAATTAATTTTGAATTATAAGTAAAATTTATATTAAGTATATTCCTTAATGCAAGTTGTCTCATAAACTGGAAAAACAAATTACTTCTTTTGAGAATTGAAATGATTTTTAACTCAACAACTAACTTGCTAGCTAAATTAACAGTCTGCAAAATATATATATATATATCAGATTTAATTTATAACTTTTTTTTATCCAATTCCAAATTAATAGTCACAGTTAGACAGTATAGTAAATTTTTTTGTCATAAATTCAATTTTTTTAATAATAAAAAATTTTGTTCCTATGATTGATTTTGATTTCGAAAGATGTAGTAACAAAATAAAGAAGGTAGCCTAAATTAAGAAAATACCTCCCCATTATTTAAACAATAAAATATAAATTTAATGTATGAAAATCAGCATATTAGATCAAAAGTTTTCAAATGATACTTTTTCTGAAGTTCACTCTAAATTTATAATCTCTTATGTTTTTAATTTTACATTTATTATTATTTATCATAATATACCATTGTACTTGAAAAAAATACCTTAAAATCAAATTTTATTTTAGATGACAGCTACCAACATTGCTGTTTGTTTTGCTCCTTCACTATTTCATCTATCTACTCCTCGAAGTGCAAGCTCAAGTCCTCGTCGCCGAAAAACTGTTGGAGTTCCCGATTTAAGAGAACTCAATGAAAATAGAGCAGCTTATGAATGCTTATCTTGCATGGTTACTAATTACAAGAGCTTATTCACGGTAACATTTAATGAAAACATAATTTCTTTATTGTATTCTGAGATATTTGCCATGTCTAAAGATCACCATTATTTTATTGTTTTTCCTGTAAAAAAAAAGTTCCCCCCTCCCCTTTTATTCAAAAAGTAAATTATATATTGAGAAAAAGTTTCCAAATTTGTCCAAATGCTAAACACTCCAATAACAATTTTCTACAATGTAAAGGTGCTTACACCAACTGTCATGCCAGACATGAATCATTTTGTACTCTTTCCTTTGCTTTTTAGTGCACAGGGCTGATTGTGCTTCGGAAAAAATTTCCGGAATTTTCGCTAACAGTGATCCGGAAGTTTCCGGAGATCGATGGTCCAGACATTTCAAAAAATCATTGATCACAGAAGCTTCTGGAAATCAAATTTTCAAAGGTGGAACTTAACACAGTTTATTTTATTTGTTTGTAAGGGAGATACTTTATAAGCTTATATTCATGATTAATATTCATTTTTTATCAGTAAATGGTTGTTATAATCATAAAACTCAAGAAAGAAACACATATTTGTAAATTATAATTACTTCTCCAGGTCATCATAGGTATGTGTAAATGGTATAGGTATGTGTAAATTTCTAAACATATTTTAAGTAAACTAAGAAATATTGAGAAAAAGAAAAAAAAACTTGTTTAAATTTTTTTCTAATTTTTCAATTTAAACTGTTTTTTTTTAAACTCAAGAAATTTTCCAGAATTTCGACTTGGACTCACAATCACCCCTGAGTGCATGTCTTGCATACTTGATTGCTTTTTTCTGAAGTATATTCAATTTTAAATAATTACTATGTTTATTTTTTTCTTTTGAAAATTGAACTTCTTCTAGTCAAACTAATAAGATAGTATATAACTTACATTTCCCCCATAACCAATAGTTATAAAGAAAAACGCATAATATGTTAATCCTATGAAAATATTTGAAAATTAAAAAAATGCTATAAATTTTTTTTTTATCAAAAATAGTGTGTCAAAGTGCACTATTAGAAATCAACATCTACATTTACACAACCTTTCATGGCTGTAAATGCTCTCTTTTGCCAACAATGTAACATGCAGACAAACATACATCGATTTTTTTTATTAAATTATGTATTTTAAAAATTATTTATTTATGTTTTTCAGAAAAAAACAATAATTTTGTGTTAATTTTTTTTAAGAAAATGCTTTTTCTTTACTTTCTGAAATACTCTCTGCATCCCGATATTAGTTCAACAAATATTTAGTGCATATTTTTCTCTGTCTTTAGTAACTTATTATAAAGGTACTATTTATTTTAGGTGTCTGAAGAGCTCGTTTCTCAAAGTCGCATATCATCTGCATCATTTTCACAGCCTGCATCATTAGAAGAATTATTTTTATTTTCCTCATCTAATGGACAAACTGGATGGAAAGGTTATATTGACAGCTGTACACAAATGTTTTTAAAGGTAATTTTAAAGGTTTAGTGATAAAATCAACTTTTTCACTTTATCTTATTTATTTAATTGCCATGTAAAATGAAATAACTAAAAAACCTAATATTTTATTTCAGTTTGGGAAAAAATTACACAAAAATATTAATAACGTTGAATTTAAGAATTTTTCACTGTTTTCATTAAGACTTATGATGAAAATAAATTAAAAATGCTATGTTTATTTTAAAGGTATTTAGTTAAAATTTTTGTACATAATCTTAGTTTAGATTTTCCTTTATGTGAATCATTCAAAAATATGAAAGCATGTTTAAAATTAAAAAATTTTGTGAATTATAAAATAATGCTTTTCTTTAAATTCAAATTTAATTTTTTAGGAAACCAAAGAAAAATATAAGGGCTGGAAAACTGTGTCACAAAATGATCATGTTGATTTGTCTTACAAAAAAGTTGTAGATGGTCATCCTTTAAAACTCTGGAAGGCATCCACAGAAGTTGAAGCTCCACCCGTTGAATTATTGAATAGATTACTAAGAGAAAGGTATATGTTGTTCTCATTTTTAAAAACATAAATATTTGGTATGAATAGACTATAATGCTGCATTAAACAGGTTGTTATTGAATTGTCTGTAATACATATTATAGTTTTAAAATCTTCGACAAAAATACATACTAAATAGTAGTCATAAATTAATATTTAAGGTAGAAAAAATTACTTGCCATCAAAGATTGAAAACAACAAATATTAAGTTAAATCTAGAATTTGAAAGGAATAAAAATGATAGATGATATGAATGCCCAGATAAATGATAAATGGTAGAAATGCCCAGATAGAGGCAATTTGATATTTTGCTATACAAAATGGGTTATCCATTAATGTATTTTTTATTCAATTTTAAATTTTTATCTAAAAAATTAAAATGAAATTTTTGGCTAAGAGCTACTGAGAATTGTTTGCCGATTTGATCCAGTTTATTTTGGTCAATTAATTTGTTTCTTAGAAAGTAATCTATGAACAAATGAAAAATGTTTTGAAAATTGTTAGATTCATTAAAATACCTATTACTCTTCATGTGCATTGATGAGACAAAATCCTGTCAAAAATTGCATTTTCAGTTGCATTTCAGTAATATAATTGAATTTAAAACAATACAATTGTTATTGAACAAATTGATAGATCATTTTAAAAAAATTTATACATTTCCATAATTAAATTTAAAGTTTAGATAATAAACTTATTATTAAAAATTGAATAGCATTGCTATCTATTCTGTTTTGGTGTCCTCTAAACTTGATTATTATATCTTACAGACATGTATGGGATACCTCATATTCAAAAGGAAAATTAGTGTGTCGTTTAAATAAACAAACTGAAGTTATTCAGTACCAGAGTGCTCCATTGCCACCTCATCCACCTTGTGATTTTTGCATATTAAGGTATTACTTATGATATATATTATGATGAGTGCACAGCATTTTTAGAAAGTGCTTATTTTTGATTTACCTTTTTTAAAAGCCCTTAAAGGTGCTTTTTTTATTCGCGGTTTGTAAAGAGTTCTTAATTTCTATCTTTTAAAAAGAGATTTTTTTTCTTTGCCGTGTTGATTGTTGTTCGAAATTACTAAAATTTGTGATTTTCACAATTTTCTCTGCGACATTTATTTATCAGAAACTAGTTATTTTATCGTGATTGTGTAAAGCTTTTAAAAATTTTATGTTCATAATTAAGAACTTTAAACGATAGAAAAAATCATTTTTATTCCTGCATAGATCCTAACTATGATTTTTTTTTTTTGGGGAAAAAGATTAAAAATATTTTTTAAAAGCTTAAAAAGTACTTAAAAGATGCATATTTTTTGTTGAAAAATCTTGCTGCACACCCTAGATTACCTTCTTAATTTTCTCTACTTAATTATGTAATTATTTTGATTTTATTTTCAAAGTACTATTATAATTACGTTTATTATTATATCATAATTGCACAAAAAATATTCAAACACCCATACAACATAAAAGGTTTAAATTAATTTCAGATGAGTTAAAAACTTCTCAGAATCTACTATGTAGTCTCAGAAATGTTTCTAAAATTTAATCTTGTAAAAAATTAATTTCATTGGCAATGAAATATTTTTGGGACTTTTAGACGCATTCTTGGAAAAAAATAAGTGCTCATTAAGTAAGAATAAAGGAAAGGTATACAATTGCTTTTATGTATTTAAAAAAAGCATCTTTTGTAAATTGCTTTTTAAATTCCTTCTCAATGATATTTTTATCTTTAGTTTTTATATATTTTTCACTGTAATTAACCATTATTCAAGTTTTATTTTCCACAATTGTGTATTATATGCTTATTAAATAAAATTTCTATAATATCATATATCATAATATTTATAGAAAATCGTTTTAGACAAAATATAATTAAAATTCCTTTAATTTAATAACTTCTCCATTTACTATAACTTTTAATTTCAACAAGTCATGTTCAAATTGTGAAATTATTTAATTTTATTTTCAAATTTTATAATTAATTAAATTATACAATATTTTAAAATATAGGTCATGGAAAACTGATTTACCCAAAGGTGCCTGTATTCTAGTGGAAACATCAGTTGAACATCCTGAAGCAGAAATAAACCCTGAAAATGTCAGAGGCTTATTATTAGCATCACGTTATCTTATCGAACCATGTGGATCTGGGAAATCCCGAATAACTCACATCAGTAGGATTGATACAAGGTGTGTACATGGTTGTAACTCATTCATTTCTTAGTATTCCTATGTTTAGTACTAATAGCTGAAAAATAGTAGCTGCAAAACAAAATACAATCAGGTGAGTCTTTATCATGTTTTAATCAGTCTATCATCCACCAGTGAAGATAAGTAAGTTAATTTCTTCTATATCTTGATAGCTGTGAAGAGTATTAGTATTATCCATTCACACAAGTCTTGAAATCAGGCATGCAACATCACAAGAGGTACAAAAACATGTTTTTTAACCTCCTGTTCTTCTAGCCTGCTTTCAGGAAAATCTTTATGCCTTAAGTCAATTTTGAGCCAGGCTGGAATTGAGGACTTTGGATGAATGGCTCTTTTTGTCTGTTGGCTATTTTTGCCTATTCTAGCAAGCTGGAATTCTTAATAGATCTGATATAAATTTGATAAGACTTTTTCTAAGCCTGACTGGTCAGAATACTGCTTTTACTAGCCTGTTTTGAGACCTCGTGGAAATGGGTTGTAGGGATTACCTCTTCAAATCTTAAAGCTTGACAATAAGTGAAAATTCAATAATGACATCAAAAGTTATTTAGGATTATTCAAGTTGTATCTTGCTGACTCTATACTGAAATAAAAACTGATGCTTTTAGATGTCAAGATTTTGGTCGCCATTAGTTTGGTAAACAAAATGTGTAGCTTCACAAAGGTGCAGAAATTACTTTTTTTAAAAAATCAAACTTTTTCTATCTATATTTAAATTAAAACTTAATAGATTATTTCAGAAAATGCTATGAAACCTACAGATTATATAAATAATTGACAAGAAAAATTATAATATTAACTTTTTGATATATCTAAAACAATTTTATTCACACTAAGAAATTTTTTTGCCTACAGTCAATCATATCAAGCTACTTACATATAAGTCAAATTTAAATGTCTTCTAAGTCCAAAATTTTATTTGTAGTTTTTAAAATATTTTTTTAAATGTTTAAAGAATCCTAAAATAACAAAGGTTTTTCCCCATCAATAGTCATTTCGCATTATAAGACAAAATACACTAAAAATTATAAAAATCTACCAATATACACGAAGTTTTAGTTGGAAGAAAGACCATGAAGTGAAAGAGTGCATTGAAATTTCCAGAATTTATATAATTTTTATTCTAGTAAACAAATAACAGAATAAGTTAAACAAAATTTTAAAAAATTCATTTATAGTTATGATTTTAAAAATATAAAAGCTATTTCTTATTAAGCTATTAAAAATTAAGAATTAATCTTAGCAAAAATAGATACTGAAATTGACAATCTGAATATTGTGTATTTCTTACTTATTTATCATTGATATAGCTAACATATCTGGGATGAAAAATAAATTGTACACTGGACCTATATAAGAAAAAAAATAGAAAGAAATTGTGATATAACATCAAAAAGAAATCTCTAAATTAAAATTTAAAAATAGCTGAAATTTGAACAGGAAAAAAAAGTGTATGCGGGAAACATATATCCTTAGAATAATATCAACAATTTAATAAAAAATATCGATGAGCTATTTTATTTTTTAAATTCTGTGAATACAAATCTCAATGAATGATTTTTAAATCGAGTGAATATGAATCCCAATGTAAGATTTTATTAATCATGTGAAAACAAATCTCAATATGTGATTTTTTAATCAAGTGAATCAAAATCCTAGTGGGAGATTTTTAAATCACATGAAAACTAATCACTACATCTAATTTAAAATCACGTGAATACGAAACGTAATATGTAATTTTAAAATGTATGCACATGATACACAATGGGTCATTTTGAATTGCATACATACTACTCCCAATGGGTTAATTTCAATTGCATAAATATCAATTATGATGTGTGATTTTAATTTATGTGAATGATACATTTACATAGGTAAGAAAAAGAGTTAAAAAAATATTTATTTCTCGAGATGAAAAAAGCAAAACTTTCTGTGAAAAGACAAAAATTTTATTTTTATTAAATTGAAAAAATAAGCAGGAGTTCTAAATGCCATTATCTAATAATGCCTAAATGCCAAAGTTCTAAATGCCATGCATATACCATTATCTATGTAATTCTTTTAATTATGATGTAATAATATATTATGATTGTAAAATTTAATGAACAGATAAATAAATTAATAAGGATTTCTGTGTTAACTGCCTCAGTGCTGTGTAATCGTAAAATTATTTTCGACCTACCTTTAAAAAGGAAAATGTTTGCAACCAAAAGGATCATTACAATAACATCAGAATGTTTCGGCAGTTTGTAATTTTTTTTTAAATTTCAATATCTAAAAGAGAAAAACTGATGATAGGGGAAAGAATATCAACAGCACTGAAATGGAGGGACTGAAACATCCTGCTTTGACTGAGGAGGCCCCAGTTTTTATGTTTTCCCCCAAGAGTCTAGCTACGCTACTGATCACACATAGCTATAGAAACAGCATAAGGAGGCACAATCTATTCAATGGTTTTTGCATATCAACCCTACACATTCCACAATTTCTTATCAACAGTTGCTACTCTATAGTTTAAACTCGTTGTTCAATTCATTTCAAGACATATTACCAACTATTTGCTACATGGTTTCTATTTATTTCATATTGACATCAATTTTTGAACAAATTGAACTTACCTTCAAACCTTTTCACTTACCTTCAAATACTTTTTTCTGATATATTCAATGTAATTATGTTCAAGAATTTTAAATAACATTCATTAATCCAAAATATGCTTATAAGAAGTATTGTGTATGATTTTTAACATTTATTAAAACTTCTTTAGGTAAAAGCAGCATTTCATTACATGAGGAATAATCAACTGTATCACGTTTTACTGTAATTTCGCTGCAGATGTGAGAGATACTAATTTTTTTTTTTTTTAAATTTATAAGTTTATTTTATTTTTAGGGGAAGATCTCCAGAATGGTATCATAGAGCTTATGGACATATTTCTACCCTTTTACTAATTAAATTGAGGAGTTCATTTTCACGGTCACGTGCAGATGGACCTGAAACTAAAGTGTAAAGTGCCAACAATTTTCGAATTAAACAATATTTGTAAATATTGCAAATTTACAATGTTATTATAAATTTTATGTAAAATTTGTACAAAAAAAATGATAAGGTAACACCTCACAAAAAATAACAAGAATTACTCTTGCAACAGAAAAACTAGTCATTAAAAACCATGAAATCAAGTAATTATTGTATGTTTATTTTAAGCATGGTTATATTCAGATTTGTAAATATTGTTTATTCCATTTATGAGACAAGCAGAAGTATTTTATGATTTTTTTTATTGTAAATTTGTTTCTATAGCATAAATTTATTATATTTGAATGTGAAATAACTTGAAATGTTTATAACTGGTGTCCTAAAAAAATAATAATTGAATAAAAAAGGATTGTTTATATCATTGTAAGAAAATTAGAAAGAAAAGAAATGTTGAGTTGAGTTTTATGCATTCAACCATGCTTATTATCAAACTATATTATTTATTCTAAGTTTCAAAAAAAAAAGTTAGTCAATAAATTATCATTTTTGGGACATCCAGTATTTTAAACTTAGGCTTGAATTTAATTTAATTTTTGACAGTTGAAATACTCTCTAGTATATATTAAATGAGTTTTGTATTGTCATTGACTTAACAATATTATTTTCTTAAAGTGGATAAATTTTGTATATTAAAGTGAAGTAAAATGTCCGTGTGAAGTAAAATGTAATACATATCCCTTTTAAATCAAAAACTATTCCATATGTAAAATTATATGTTATTCCATAACCATTATAAGTCAAAATTTTAAAAAATGAAGAAAAAAAAGTATTTTATGCATATTTCCTCTATTGTTATTTTTATTCAAAAGTAGATGATGATGTATTTTAACAAAAGAACTTTTGAAGAATTTGTAAAAATATATGACGATGAAAATAGAACTATGTGTATATGTGTTGATTTAAGTCTTGTTGAAATAAAAATATTGAGTTCATAAAAGTTGTGATAATTTTCTTTCTAATTCAATTCTTCAAAGCCAGTATTGTTTTTTCTTTAATTATTTTCTGTAGTTTCATTATTGCAATTACCACCAGGACCAACAATTAATGAAGTAGATTTTCATATAGCTAAAACTAAAACTATTTGCTAAGGAATTTTTAACGGCATTGAAATAAGATACCTTTTTTTTTTTTAAATTTCAATTATTATAATAATCAATAATTATAATATCCTCATTATTATCAAAACTTTTATTTTCTTGCTTGACTGAATCAAACATTAAAGCAAATAAAAAAATTTAAAATAATTTTAAATAAAATGTAAAAAATTGAAAATTATAGATTGAAACATAACATTTGCTATTACTACAAAAATCTTACAAGCATTTAATTTATATGTTGGATAAAATTAAAAAATCAAATTAAGTGTCATATTTAAAAAATTTCTAAATTTTTAAAATAAAAAAATTTAAGACTACAATTTTTAAAAAAATCAAGGCTCTTTTTTTTTTTTTAACAGTACACATTTACCACAATAATCTTTTTTTAAAAAAAGCAAACTGCTAACTAAGAAAAGTATAATAAAAAATAGTTGTTTTTTTTTAACTTTAGAATTACTTTCTTTTGAACAAAAAGTTTTAATTGGCAATCAAAATGTTCTACAGGTGGCATAGGGCAGAACTCTCTACATGCTTTCACCATTAGTGTGTGGAGAGTCATAGTAGATGGAAGTTAGCTTTCATCTACTAGGTTAGCTTCTGTTTTCAAACAGATAAAAAAACTTTTAAATTAGGAAATAACATGGAACTGAAAACTGCTAGAAGATAGTTCTAAAAGAAAGCATCATAGAAATTTTAAAAAATATATTTGACAATTAAATACGAAAAATATTAAGAAAGGGGAAAATATCGTAGTACATTCCTATACAACTGAAAAGAGGAACAAGACATGGATTCTCCTTAGATGGCATATTTGAGCGTTAGGATGGCTAATAGTTTCCAGTATAGCTTCATTAACCTTTGGTTTGACGCCCGGTGGCTGAGCGGTAGCGCTGTCATGCCACAGGTTCCTGGGTCGATCCTCGGGCCGGGCAAGGTTGACTCAGCCTTTCATCCCTTCAGTAGGTCGATAAATGAGTACCAAGCATGCTTGGGAACTAAACACTGGGGGTTTTGCGTTGGGCTGACCACCTAACCGGAACATCTGCTCCTGCATCCCAGAGCCCAAAGGTCAAGAAAACTGAGATGGGCACAGTAGGCCTTGGCCCTCTATGGGCTGTCGAGCCGCTGAGTTAACCTTTGGTTTACGGAGCTTAGCCTGTTGAAGTCTGCCCATTTTAATGTACTTCTATATACCAGCCGTGAGAAAAAAGTTAATGGAGCCTTGAACTAGTCATGATAGTTTGAGATCAATTAATAAATAAAAAACATAGAATTGAGGCATTTATTTAATATTCCTTCATACCAATATTCAATGAAAAAATTTTGTAGAGTTTGAGACTACATTTATAAAATAATATTAAAGTAGGCATAATATTTTTGAACAAAAATAATTTTGGGGACGATCCCTCACTTCACCATTTAAAATTTCGATATATTATTGAATTTGATTGAGTTGAATCTATCATTTTTTAAATCAGATGAAAGAAGTTAATCGATTATTATGAAACTAAAAAACTGTTTAAATACTGTTAAAACTAATTTGCTGTGAATAAAAATAGAAATTTAGAAAAAAAAATGTAATTTAGAAGTTCTCCTGAGTAAAATACTAGCTATAACAGAATACCAACATTTTGTATCAGAACAACTAACATAACTTTGAATATGAAGATCTTGTCAAGATTTTAGAATTAGAATATTTCATAAATATTTGCTAAGAAAAAATATTAAACTAATATTAAATATTTTGCAAACGAGATAATTAATTATAAACTTTCTAGAGTAAACAAAATAATAATTTAGAATTTTTCCCAATAAAAATAGTTGAATATGCATCTTTTTTTTTTTTTTTTGTAATAGGTATAGAACATTTTATAAAAGAAAATAAAGTGATTAACAGTTTGGAGATACAGTAGAACCTCGATTAACTGAGGCAATAACGAAGTCTAAATTTTTTTTCTCCTCTCCAAAATGAGCTTGGAAGAAATTATACACATATTAGTTCGCTGTCTGTGTTACAGGCACTTACTCCCCACAAACACACTCAACTTCTATGAAATATTACACCCTGAGAAGATAACATCTATGAATGCTTTGTTAACAGTGGTCATGTGACTTGTAAGTTTAATCATGTAAATTTTAAAAATACAATATTTTATTGAGATTTCTGTTATTTTTGGAAATGCGTCTTTTGATATTTAACTAAGTATAGTTAAAAAAAATTCCATTTTACTTTTTAAAATTTACTACTAGAGTTGATTTCCTTTTTAAATCTTTTTAGCTGTGAAACATAAGCTCATATATGTTTATTTTTATCATTTCAAAAGCGTTCTATTGTTTTTTACTCTAAAAGTAGTTAAATTCGCAAGCATAGAAGGGTTTTATACATGGTTTCTATTAACCGAGATTTCCGATATCTGAGGTACTAGCGGTCCCAATTAGCTCGGATAATCGAGGTCTTACTGTATTTCCAAATTTGTCCTGTTGGTGCCAACTACTACCACCAAGGCCCCAAAGGGTTTTGAACCTGAAAAAGTTTTAAAAAATGGTAGTTTATTCAGGGATGGCTATTAGATAAATGGTTTGTGTAAGTTTATTTACTGTAATTGCCAAAAAATCACCAAAACTGTGCTGGTACTGATACAGAGATCTTGCCAACATTTTCTAATATTAATATATTGCCAAGATTTTGAATTCAGAAGGATTACTATTTTCTATAAGAATCTAGTCAGATAATATTAACAATTTTATTGAAGAAAATCAAAACTATAAGTTCTCTGGAATAAAATATTTGCTATACTTTTCATAACAGAATTTAATCAACTCTGAGAAGTTTGTTCTCAATTCATCTGGTGCATGATACTTTATTTGGCGCCACTTTTCACTGAGAGCAAAATCAGAATGAGTAACATTTTTAAAATGTTTTTGAAGTTTTCTCCAAGGAATATAACATTCTTCAGAAACTGGATAATTATTTTTAAGAAGAATTATTAATTTAGCTGAATGGGACTTACGCCATTTTCCAAATGAAACATTTTGTATAATTTTGCTTATGTTGTTTCTCCACTCCATCATACATTGGTTACTATTCCTTGTAGATACAAGTTCAGACACTCTTGTCCAAGAAATTCTAACTAAATTTGCATTATTCAAATCTGAAACATTAGCAACAAACTTAATTGCAGAAATTAATTTTTCTTTTTCAATTTTTGACCATTTACCTTTTACAACAACTTTTTTGTTGTTCAAATACATTCGACCACAAATAGCAGGACATATTCCAAGTCTCTGACCAATTAAATTCCAGTTATTACCATATTTTTTTTGCAACCACATAACTGCTGAAACATCACTCTTCGTGCAATCCCTTAGTTTCTTTAGAGGATTAAACAAAACTCGAGCTTTATAATATATGCTTCTAAGAGTCTTTTGATTTATATCCTTTCCCAATCTCAAATAAAAATGCTTTGCTTTCAGAAATTTGCGAATCTTATTGTTTTCAAGCCTCAAAAAAGGTAATTTGCGTCCGAGTCCTAGCAATAAATTAACATTATGAATACCAAATTTAGACTTGAAGTCCATGAAATTCTTTCTAACTAGATTTGTTTCTTCTATTGACCATTTACCATCTGTAATAACAATACCTTGAGATTTAAAAGATTCAATTTTTTCCCTTGAATGATTCACACATTCATCTTGATGAAGAATAGGTACAAGAAAATCAACAGGTTCTTCAGTCAAATCAAGTTCTGGTATAATAACTTCTACAGGTTCTTTTGTCAAATCTAGTTCTGGTATAACTGCAATAGGCTCTTCAGTCAAATCAAGTTCTGGTATAATAACTTCTACAGGTTCTTCTGTCAAATCTAGTTCTGGTATAACTGCAACAGGTTCTTCCATCAAATCAAGTTCCGGAATTGCTTCAACTGATTCTTTAGTCAAATCTAGTTCTGGAATAATAGCAACAGGTTTTTTTGTCAAATCAAGTTCGACAGATTCTCTTGTTATTCCAAGCTCCATAACTTCTTTACTAGTTTCGTCTGTCGTTAAGTCAAATTCTGGTATAATTACTTCCATAGGCTTCTTTATTACATTAAGCTCTGATCTAATACATTTTGAAGATTTTATATTTCCATAATATTTTTTAGACATATTTGGCTTACTTAATTTAGGTGTGGCATCCTTAAAAGATGTCAAATTCTTTAAAATAGGTTTGTCGATGACAGTTTTTTTGACAGTATTATCTGTTCCAAAGAAAACATTTATATCTTGATTAGATGTTATTTCAACATTATGTAATTTATGTTGCTTATTTGATTTTTTATTCTCAGAGATAGGTTTGTTTTCATTAGTAACTGGTGTTTTAAACAATTCAACAAGCGAGATGGTTTTATTCTTTTTAACTGATGAACAATTTATACTTTGAAGATAAACAATATCTTCAGCAGATTTATCACCACCTCTATCTATATCTAACCTATCTGAAGCTAAAATAAACTTTGGAAGTGGATCTGAAAATTGAATACATTCATTTGACACACTGTTTTCTTTATTATCAGAACGATTGTTTGATGACAAGGGAAAAGTAGTTGAATCAACTGATTTTAACTTTTTCATCTTTCTAGTTTCATATTTTTCTTTTTTACCTATAGTGCATTGCTTTTTCACCATATTAATAGAATCATTGACAGAACATTTAGTTTTAGAAGTTGGTAAAAGAGTTTTAAGCTTTTGCCTATTTTCAACGAATTTAAGCTTTGGTGAAATCATAGAATAGTTATCAATGTTACTTTTTCGACAGTTGAGTAATATTTTTTTATTGATTTTTTGCTGTTCTTTATCTTTTTTCAGTTTTAAATTATACTCAGCCAACTCTGTAGCTTTTTTATAACAATATTCAACAGCTGAAATTTCTGCTTCATCTAAAATATCACTTTTTAATTCAATATTTTGTTCAGTATCTTTAACATAATCTGATCTTTTATACTTTTTATATAAAATACGATTCTTCTTCTTAATTTCTTTAATTTTGTGTTTTATTTCATCAAATACATTGGACGACGAGGAATACATTTTTCTATAATTATGCACTATTGTACTCACTTTCTTAACTTCCAGCGACAAACTAAAAGATATCAAATGCTAAACACTTCTTTAACATAATTGGGAACTACTGCTTGATAACAACCGTAGTGCAGAAAACGGCGATATTTCGACATCAGAAATATATTCATATTAAATTTGAAAAGTGAGTCTACTAAACAGAATAAAGGTTTAACTGAAATTATTAAACTGTTAAGAGTAGAAAGATCGCTGTTGTTAAATTCACAAATATATTTGTTTATAAATGTGTCTGCGTTTTTGAACTTACATACTTTTGCAGGCTCATAAGCCCTTGCCGAAATAAAATACGCATAGAATCGGATTGGTGGAAAATATCAACTCTTAAAAGTTCGCAAAGCATGAAAAATGTTATTGGCCCTTCAGTGTAAGAAAAATTGCCGACTTGGTCGATTATCTCTAGAACTATTGGTATGAAATAGTGGTTGCAGAATAAACAAAAAAATGGGTTAATCGGGTTTATGGTTCCCTCTTACAGATATACAGGCCTTGCAGCGTGATTTCATACTTGAAATACGGCAGTTTATCAATTCCTTTGGCGATTTCATGCCTTCCGACTCCAACGATTGTTACGCACGATCATGCCTGTGTATTACAATTGTTGATGTTGTTGTAGTTTATTTACGTCGCACGAGAGCTGCACAATGGGCTACTGGCGACGGTCTGGGAAACATCCCTGAAGATGATCCGAAGACATGCCATCACAATTTTGATCCTCTGCAGGGGGGATGGCACCCCCTCTTCGGTAGCCCAACGATCTGCAACTTGAAGTCAAGCACTTTAAGGTAGAACAGTTTAGCGAGGACCAATACCCACACTCTCGGTCCCTACTCAACTCAGACTGATACAAGTGGTCATCCACCAGTGCACTTCGCTTGACTTCGGTGATAATGCTTGACTTCGGTGATAGAGCCAACGTTGAGAGAAAAAGGGAACAAGGTTAATGAGTTTTTCTCTGGGATCCACCAATCTGGTTCTCATTTTCCCCCAAAGGTGATCGGATTCGTGCAGTGTAAATGGCCCTTAAAAGTTAGAATACTGTCCTGATGTAGTTGTAGTCTGGGGCCGAGATAGCTAGTAGGGCTTTAGTCCCATGCCCGAGAGGTTGCGTTTTCGATCCCCTCTGAACAAAGACTCCTCATGTATAAAATGCTGACTGGCGCTATCTTAATTTGCCGGGGTCGCTAAGTCCTACAAGCTCCTATAGCAAATCAATAATCCTGGGTGGTACTGGATCGGAGATTGATAGTGCAAATTACGTTCAGGTCAAAATTATGATCTGAGAATGGATGGTTTTTGAATGTGTCCTCCGTGTAAAACGGGATGTGACGTGTGTTGGATATCTCCGGATCATCTTCAGGGATGTTCTCTAACCGTCACCAATAGCCCACTGTACAGCTCTAGTGCGACTTCAATAAGAGTACCGTACCGTACCTCAACGAACTGTATTAGTAATCTGTTTACGTCACACTAGTAGTAGTCTGTATACGTTACATTAGATTTGAACAGTGGGTTATGGGCAACAATACGGTGTGATGTTGCTAGTAATGCCTGACTTCAGTGATCAAGTGATGAGATATTCACATTGGTACTGGTAGCTGTCAGGAAGCGCGAGGATGACTATTCTGATCAGCCTGCAAAGAAATCAAGGGTGTGTGATATCTGGTTTCGTTAAATTGTTCTTCCGTTAAGTGTCCGACTTCAAACTAAGGTCATCAAGGCATTAAAGTGATGAAACCATTTCCTCTGCAGAGAATCAAAATTTTAATATATCTTCTTGTCATTATTCAGGGATGTTTCCCAGACTATCTTCAATGGACAAAGTTAGTTCTAAGTCACTTCCTGACGTCACCAATGACACTTCCCCCAAAGCGTTCTAATTGTAAGATAGAGGTGTAAAGTTTAAAATGGCGTTTCCTACTATATAAGTCGACACCTGAGTTTGAAAAATAATAACCTAAAGTAAAACATAAAACACATCACGTTAGCAAGAAGAAAACAACCTATCCAACTGTCGAAAAATAACCTTGAGGTTGATCTATAATAACTTGATGTGTAAAATGACCCACCTTAAGTTGATAAAAAAATTACCTCTACAAGAATAAAAATATATATTTGAGGTTGAAATATAATTACCTGGGGTAGAACACAAAGCACATCACGTTAGTAAAAAATTACCTTAACAACTGTTAAAAAATGCACTTGAAGTAGATTTAGATTAACATGAAGTGTTAAATGAAACATCTTTCATAATAGTTGTTGAATAAATACTTCCACATGTGTAAAAATATATGGATGGTGTTTTCTGCACTAGGGAACGCTGCAATCTCGGTACCGCCTAAATTTCCGGGTTACTATTTCCGTTGTATTTTAAAGCCATTTGGCATCATTGTGTTTTGAGATTCCTGCAAACAATGTATTTGATTACTTATAACTTGTATTTACAATGTTTACAATGCTAACAATACTTGTGTTTGCAATGCTAAAAGTATTAACACAAACGTAAGATGGTGCACAGCTTGCAACAAGAACAAACAGTAGTAAACTTATGGAAAGAGGCCAAATCAAGACTTCAAAAAAGCGAGTTATTTAAAATCTAGCAAACATGTCACCTTTTTTAACAATATATCTCTAAATAACTAAAACAAATTTTCACTTCCAACTCCCCAGAATTACATAATAACATTAATATCTAATGAAATACGGCAGATTTGAGCTTAGAAATTATCTAATTTATTTCCTTTATTAAAAACAAAATTATCCGTTTGAAAATATCGCCTCGCAGAACAACATGTAGTTAGCAGCTGTAAACTTTCTAACCGGAACTAGAGCAGGCATACAGCTCGAGATTGTTATTGTTTACATTTCCACTGACAACACCATCCATACTTCAAGTTAATAAGTAATAACCTGAGTTTGAAACGAAACATCTTAAAGTAGTAAATACCTACCTCTCTATAGAGAGGTAGGTATACAAATGTAAGATGAAGCACCTCAGATTGATGCTTATATATTTCTGGAGGTATATTTAAGGTATATTTGCTGTAATTTTTGTATTTCGTATGGATGGTGTTTTCAATATAAATGTAAACCGTAACAATCTCGAGCTCTTAACCTGCTCTAGTTCCGGTTAGAAAGTTTGCAACTGCTTACTACAACTTATTCTGCTAGTCGATATTTTCAAACGGATAATTTTGTTTTCAATAATAGAAGTAAATTAGATAATTTCTGAGCTCAAATTTGCCATATTTCATAAGATATTAATGTTATAAGCAATTCTGGTGAGTTTGAAGGAAAAGTTTGTTTTAGTTATTTATGGATATACTGTTAAAAAAGGTGCTGGAATTTGAATAACTTGCTTTTTTGCCAGTCCTGATTTGGCTTCTTTACATTTGTTTATTACTGTTTGTTCTTGTTGCAAGCTGTGCACCATCTTACGTCAGTGTTGGCACCTTTAGTATTGTAAACACAAGCAATAAGTAATCAAATACCATGTTTGCAAGAATCTCAAAACACAATGATCACGTTGTGTGTCAAATAGCTTTAAAATACTTCGGAAACAGTAACCCGGAAGTATAGGCGGTATGGAGCTTGCAGCGTTCCCTAGTGTAGAAAGCACCATCAATACGTAAATATTTCGCATCCAGTCGAACAGTGAGAATAAAATATTTCTATATAACTTACCGCAAACGTGGTCGAATTTTTTTTTTTGTTCTCCAAACAAAATTAGCAATCGAAATGGGCTACTGGTGGCACAAAGTAGAACTATCTGATGTCTATGGCAACACTTCACATGTAGCGTGTGGATAGTCATAGAAGGTATTACGTTAGTTTTTGTCTTGATTTCTAAATAAACTTAAAACTTTTAAGTTAGGAAACTAATTGGAACTGAAAAATGCATTGAACATAGTTCTAAACGAAAAGTTTGTGGAAAATTGTCGTGTATTTAGCTGTTCGAGGCTATGTTTACGAACTATCACGCCTACGCAATCGAATTGGGACTTTCCCTCTAAAAGTTTCAGTTTGTATTCCTCATCTGTTAGCGTTGCGTTAAGACGCATCTTTTGTATTCTAAATTCTAAATGTTGTAATTAATTAATAAATAGTGCTTGTTAGATATAAGAGTGTTATTTCCTAAAACCCCACGCTATGGGACAGCACACTGGCGACGAGTTGGTGAATTTTATTTTTCATTGATACAAAATATCATCGCTTGAAAAAGTTTCGTTTCATAACGAAACTAATTTGGATTAAGGTTTCAAGTACCTGAAGATAGGTAATATTTTTGCTCTTGAAGACTGCTCCAGGTAGGACAATTTATTTCTTTTTCCAAATGGAGGACCTCATCTCTCAATTAGTTGAACAAAATAAATTGTTAATGTCGGCGCTTCAGCCGAAAGACGAAACCAGAAACAAAAGTAACGTTACTGGTGTGA
>NC_092215.1:35100038-35189236 GCF_043381705.1 Parasteatoda tepidariorum | reverse complement strand
AATTCTGCGAAAAACTGTTTGGACTGTGCTAGGTTCAAAACGGACCCAGCAAAAGCAAAAGTTCATCATTGGGAATATCCCAGTGCACCATGGGAAAGAGTGCACATTGATTTCGCAGGACCTATATTTGAACGGATGTTTCTACTTATTGTTGACGCACATTCAAAATGGCTTGAAGTTTACCCCATGAAGACAGCCAACTCATTCAAGACAATTGAATGCCTCCGAGATTGCTTTTCACGTTTTGGACTACCTGTAGTGTTAGTTTCCGACAACGGCACACAGTTTACTTCACAAGAGTTCCAAACATTTATACGAAGCAATGGCATTAAGCATAAGACATGCGCCCCTTTCAAACCATCCAGCAATGGACAAGCAGAGCGCTACGTGCATACATTAAAACAATCTCTCCGTGCCATGCAGAACTTTGCAGGAAATACCCAGCAAAAGGTTAGCACCTTCCTCATGCAATATCGCAAGGCTCCTAATATGACAACTATGATTAGTCCGGCTATGCTTTTCCTTAAGAGAGACATTAGGACTAGAATAGATCTTGTTCTCCCTGACTTGGTCGGAAGAGTCAATGAGAAGATCAGAAAAAGCACGTATGATTTTCAAGATCGTATTTTTCACGAAGGTGATAAGGTGGCTATTCGAGACTATCGTTCACCCAACGCAAGGTGGAAATTTGGAACAGTTATGAGCAAAGATGGAGCTCTTCATTACACAGTTAATGTGCAAGGTACATTGTATAGACGCCACGTAGACCAAATGCGAACAGGAGACCAGATCTTGGATAAGACTATTCACGTTCCACGAATTAGTTTCAGCAGTGAAACTCCACACATGGGCACCGCGGATAATTCTCCTGCACCCACTGATCCTGGCGGAGATATCCAAAAACACTCTGAATCTGTCAAATCAACACCAGAAACTCGCCAACCATCTCCAACTAAGAACCCGAGTTCAGCTGTTTTGCCGAGAAGTACTTCAACTTCTCATCAAACTCCATTTCAGCCGAGGCGATCACAAAGGATTAGACGGCCCCCTAAGAGACTTGACCTTTAAATCTCCATTTTAAAGGGGGAGGAGATGTCGTGTATTTAGCCGTTCGAGGCTATGTTTACGAACTATCACGCCTACGCAATCGAATTGGGACTTTCCCTCTAAAAGTTTCAGTTTGTATTCCTCATCTGTTAGCGTTGCGTTAAGACGCATCTTTTGTATTCTAAATTCTAAATGTTGTAATTAATTAATAAATAGTGCTTGTTAGATATAAGAGTGTTATTTCCTAAAACCCCACGCTATGGGACAGCACAAAAATTTAGAAACTATTTTTGACAATTAAGTACGAAAACTATTACGGAAGGTTAAAATATGGATGGTTGACCGTATAAAGCGAAGCACGGGTGTTGCTAGGGGTTGAAATTCGCCGTAAGATTTCCGGGTTAAAATTTCCAATTAATTTTTTTTTCTTCTGAAGCTTGGAAACGTGCGCCATTCAGTACTATTATATTTGTAGTGCTAACAATTACACATTCTTTAAATTTAACTTTCACTGAAACAAATCACAAATATATTTGAAAGACCTCACATGCCTGCTATGATGCTACCCAAAAAGTAACAACCGCCGATATTTTCACAATTATAGCCAAGTAAGGGATAACACTGAAAACGTCACAAAATAAAGTACTTTAATAATGTCGCGATATTAATTTTTATCAGTTTGTTTTCGGCCTACGACCTGTTAGAATTTTTAAATTACAGAAGACTTAAGGGTTTTCTTTATCAAATTTCATGTAAATTTGATAAAAAATTACAATAACAAGACTTCCTAAAATATCAAGTCTGTTTAAGCAGAAGCATAACATAAAGACCTGTTTACACGGTCCAATTTCTTGAATCCGAGAAATTGGACGGATTTCTCTGTCCAAGAAATTGGATGATTCGTTGACACTATCCAAGTTCTTGAATGTCACTGATTCGTTGAAAGAAAAACTTGCGCATGCGCATTGTTCATATTCAACATTATAAAATAATACTTACATAAGTTAAAAATTACTAAATAAATTCAAATAAAATCATAATAACACAAGTAAACCGCAACAGATCAATTTGTTTGGACTAAAATATATCAAAACAGACAACAAACTGACATAATTTGCTGCCTGCTTGTTGAAGTCACAAAACCTAAGACGCTGATTGGTTAGGGGAGAAAAAAATTTGGATAGAAAGTTGAACATGCTCTACTATCGTCCAAGAAGTTGGACCAAGTTCTTGGATGGTTGTTTACACGATCCAAGCTCAAAGCGAAACAAGTTTCCATCAATATTAATCAATCTCTGTCCAAGAAATTGGATCGTTTAAACAGGCCTTATGCGAATATGGATGGTGTTTTATACACTTGACTGTCTATACTTCCGGGTTACTGTTTTTGGCGTATTTTGAAGTCATTTGGCTCACAACGTGATCATTGTGTTTTGAAATTCTCTTGAGTAGTATTTCTTGTATACGTTTACTTGTTATCCGATTTATTATTTGTGCTTAAGAGAAGAATCGTTATAAAAATAGTCATTTGAAGACTTGTCATTTCAAAAAGTAAGAAGTGTCATTCAAGAAAAAGAATCGTTATGAAACACTTCCTACATTGTAAGCAATACACCAACTTCAAAATTTAATCCTAAAGGATAATTTGTAAAATGAACTTAATCTTCCTGCTCCATTAAAATGTTAAGATTAAAGTATGAGGGTGCACAGCTTGCAACAAGAGGAAACAGTAATGAATAAGTAGAAAGAGGTCGTGAGGACAGCCAAAAAACGAGTTCCTTCTAAATCTAGCAACCATGTCACATTTTTTAACAATACATCTCTAAATAACTAAAACAAATTTTCACTTCAAACTCACCAGAATTGCTTAATATCATTAATATCTTATGAAGAACAGTAGATTTTAGCTCAGAAATTATATAATTTATTTATTTTATTAAAAACAAAATTATCAATTTGAAAATATTGCGTCCCGCAGTGGACTGATCGTTAAGACACGGTTCCCAGCAGATCACCGAAGTCAAGCATCACTGGCCGCGGTCGGTGTGCGGGTGGGTGACCACTTGAATCAGTCTGCGTAGGAACCGAGGGTGTGCGGTATTGGTCCTCGTTAAACTGTGCTACCGTAAAGTGCTCGACTTCGCGTGCAGGTCGTCGGGCTACCGAAGCGGGGGTGCCATCCCCTCTGCAGAGGATCAAAATTGTGACGGCATGTCTTCGGATCATCCTCCGGGATGTTTCCCAGACCGTCGCCAATAGCCCATTGTGCAGCTCTAGTGCGACGCAAATTAACAACAACAACAACAAAATATTGCCTATCAGAATAAGTTAAAGTAAGCAGCTGTATACTTTCTATCCGGAAGTAGAGCAGGTCAAGAGTTCGGGATTGTTGTTGTTTACATTCATTTTGAAAACACCATCCATTTAAAGAGTTTCTTACTTCTAAAAAATTAAAAATAAATTTAAATAATCTTTATTAAGAATATATAACTTTGAGATAACTAAAAAAATACTTATAATAAAGTTTCTAGAAATTATTTTGATGGTTCAACCTATCTCATTTTATAATGGGCTATATAAAGTAAAGTTCTGGATTTCATAAGAGGCAGCACTGATTTTTCTTATTCTCTTATAAATTTGCTTAGTTGCAAGTAATTATTAAGTAGAATATCAAACCTCCTAAAATAATGTCGATTTATTATTTTATTCGTATCGAAATAAATTTTAGAAGGAAGAGTAGTAGTGTTCTAAAAATTACTTAGAAGTGCTAAACTGCAACTTATGAAAAAAAATTATGCTCTTTAACTGAGCCTGTGTTACTTACATAGAATTTGTAATACTACTGAAGCAGCACGTTAATTAAAAAAACAAACTTATTTAATATCATTAAATTTATTGAGTCATGTCCAAACTTGACCATCTTAACATATACTGTAAACTTAAATAGTAAGAAGTAGTGACATAAATAATAATATCTCAAAGATAATATCTATGATTATAATGTCTATGATTCAAAGGATCATTTTTACTGAGTGATAATTTTAAGGCATGTGCACGCATTAATTCTGAATGATCTGAATGTAGCTCTAAGAAAAATCTATGCGTTTCTTATATCTTTCTATCCATTTTTATTTCAGGAAATTTTTTTATGTCGTGAAAGTAAAAATCAAACATATCAGGAGTATTATCTTTCTATTTTATGTGCTTACAATTGCCCAAACGACTATTAAAAGAGATTGAACCATTAAACCTCAAAAAACAATAAATTATATTTTTTTTAAAAAATGAATAACCTTGTTTTCCGTTATGGAATTTAAAACAGCATAATGATTTAATAAAAGCATTATTTAAATTTGAGTAGGACATTTACTACGTAAATTTAAAAATTGTGTAAAATATATAGTTTATTAAAGAATGTTTGAAATTTTTATTAAATTATACATATCAAGTAGCGAATTCATGAAATTAATAAAAGCCTGTGACATTTCTGAAAAATCAAAAGAAAAAAAAAGAAAAAAAAATTGTTCTTTTAAGGGACCCCCAGATCGACCTAACAATGTTTGAAAACTGATGTTCAATCAATTTGGAAATATTGCAATAAACAAAAAGAGATTCAATAAAATATTCTAAAAAAAAATTTTTTTTCCACCGAATCCATAGTATTGAAAAACAAGTAAACGAAATAAAATCCTAACTTTTTTTTAGAAAGATGTAAAACGAAAATAAAACTTCTGCGTCAACAATATTTCTACTAACAAAGGTAGGCTATTGGTGATCGAAATGGGCTGCAGGTGGCGTAGAGCAGAACTCTTTACCTATGGCATCACTTCACATGCTTTCCCCATTAGCGTGGGGAAAGTCATAGAGGAAGGAAGAAAGTTAGTTTCTCTCTCGATTTTCATATAAATTAAAATCTTTTAAGTTTGAAAACTATATGGAACTGAAAACGACATTAAAGATAGTTCTAAAGAAAAGTATCACGGAAATTTAAAAAAATATTTTTAGTGAAGAAAAAGGTAAAATACTAAGAAAAGGTAAAATATCGTAGTACATTCCTATGGAACTGAAAAGAGGAGGAGAGGGNTCCGGGGGGCGACTTTACACATTGTCGACTCCCGGGCACTTCTTTGGCACCGTATTTTGAAATTCGCCAATCTTACATTCGCCAAGTCGGGTTTCAAATTTTCTAGGAGCGATTAATTCTCACTTGGGCCGGATCACGCTATTGGTCGAAAATGACATCACTGTTTGGGGGAAGGGAGATGGTGGCTGTTGGCTNATATTAGGCTTGTTCACACATCGCCTCGTAGTTATAACACGAGCGATTAATTCTCACTTGGGCCGGATCACGCTATTGGTCGAAAATGACATAACTGTTTGGGGAAGGAATATACTGTGTATTGCATAGTATTTTAACGACAGATCTTGATTTGGCGACAAATTTTATATTTAGTTTTCAAATGCGCTCTATTCACACGTGGTATTAATGTTGAGTAATAAAGACAATATTCACATTTTGCACAGTTTTGTGGTAATTTTTTATTAGAATCTAAGTAAGTGAAATTAAGCTATACTGCTTTTACGTCATTAGCAACTGGGGCTGTTCTAGAAATGCAGGGGGAGGGGAGGCTAGCCCAGAATTTTGGTCATTACTTTAAACTAAATTTACGTGTTGCTTGATTATGAAGTTTTTAAAATTATTCATAACACAACTAAATTGCGATGTATGAGTAAATTTGAGGTTATGTTTATTTCAATTTTTGTTACTTTATAACTGCAAAAGATAATTCTTACGGAAAAGCAAGCAAACGAAAAAAAAAAAAAAAAACGTATTTGTAATTTTACTATACCATCTTATATTTGTAAAAACATTCATTATTTTTAGTGTTTTTAGCTTTGATGAATTTAAATCAATTAAAACATAAATATTGTCTGAAATGCTGAAGTGGACATTTACCTATCTCCCCACCCTAACGACGACATAATATTATGTAAACATTTGCAAGGAATAAATAAATTCCGAGCGAGCAAGCGTGCATACGAAATTTGTCGCTAAACTCATACAAACACCAGCCAACAGCCACCATCTCCCTTCCCCCAAACAGTGATGTCATTTTCGACCAATAGCGTGATCCGGCCCAAGTGAGAATTAATCGCTCGTGTTATAACAACAACAATATATAAGTGGAGGAATACACCGGAAATTTTCTAAATTTCTTCCGGTTTAAGGACGCTTGTTATTGTTTACATTAACCACCCATCCATACAACTGAGAAGAGGAGGAGAGGAAAAGGACAAGGGCTAAAGGCATGAAACCGGTCTTTCCCTAGATGGCGTATTCGAGTGTTGCAACCGCCAATAACTTTATGAAAATTTTATAGATGTCGCCCTTATCGTACAGTTTTAAGTTTTCAATGTAAGTATTAAGCTAAATACTTTCTGGTAAGGTAAGATAAAATACTAAGATAGTATACCAACTTACCGCTTTTGCAAGTGCTTATTTAAATTACACGAGATTAGAAATAATACCATTTTGCTGTTATAAATTAGAAGATTTCCAATACTTTATCAGAATTAGTATTGTTGGAAGTTTTTACGTGCTTAATAAGTATATTTTCTTTCTTTTTGCTCTTCTATTGTATAATCTCACGTTTTTTCCTTTCCTTTCCTTGAGTTTCCAAATATTGTTGGAATGTTTATAGAATATTTTAACTTAAAAGTGTTCAATCTCTCAGCATAATTTATACATTTTTAGTGTTTGTTTCCTATTAAGTATTATAAAATGCGAATGCTTAGAATTAAAAAAAATTATAATTGTTTAAGCATACAGAACACAATGTAAAGTGATATCCAATATTAATAAACCTTCTGATGTAATCGGTGATGTAATGTAGATCACTATATTTAATTTGAACATATTTGTAATCGCCTAATACAGTTTTGTCAAAAAAAGGACAAATTTTAAAAACCCTATGAGAATCTATAGTAATAGCTGTCGGAAATGCAGTCAATAAATCCGCTTTGATTTTTATTAATGAGAGTTTTCTGTATCGTAATCTTGGGCAGAATAATCGACAAGTCTTGGTAACTTCTGAGCAGCTGCCCATGAGAGTGTTTGTTACTCCTCAGGGAAAACCAGGAAAATGCTGGCAATTTAAAAATCACCTAAAATAAAGGAAAAATTGTAGGGAATTTTGATTTTTTCTTTACAAGCTGGGAAAATACAGGGAATTTTGTTTCTTATTTTCGTCTTTTGAAAAATGGTGACCACTCAATACATAATCTATGGGATATTTAAAGATGGTATTCCAACTATCAGTGTTTTCATTACAGAAAGAAAATGGGAGAGAATTTCTCTCCCTTTCTCAAAAACAGGGTGAGATTTCAAAAAGTTAAGTGAGGTTTTTAAAAATTAAAAAAACACGAATAGAATTGGAAAAAAATTATTTCTTTAATTATAATATATATTTTACATCTTCTAATTGAATACTTTTGCTGCATCATCATTTGGAAAATGTTCTATGTCTACTTTTTCATCAGCTATTATATTTATTTGACTGAAAAATATCTGTATTTGTTTCGTTTTGACCGTTTCTACCGACATTTGTTTCATTTTCATTTGTCCGTTACGGAGTAGAAGATGTTGCCTTAACAAGGTATTTGTCCATCTTACATTCATGCACAAGAAATGTAAACATTTTACATGAAGAAACCTTACCTACGGTGAACACCTGGTTGCAGAGAAATGNCGGGGGGGGGGGGAGGTGTTCTGCTGTTCGCACCAGTTCTGACCAATACTGGTAAATAGGGAAGCTAGATAACAATGGCCGATGTTCAAAATAATGCAAGATCAAGGAAGAAAAGTGAAACAGATTTTATTCAAAACGACAAAAGACGAAATTTTTTCCAGAATTCGCTCATTTTGAAATTGATTAATAGAGTGCACGAACTTCTCGCGTTAATCTTTTTTTTTATTTCGAGAAAACAAAAAAATATGCGAGACTCTCGCGTTTTCACGCTGTAGTGAAAACACTGAATTATACTAAACTATTTCATTTATTCTAGCATTATTTAGGGATGTTCAGCTGTTCTTTTTTTTTTTCAATTGAAAGTTTTTTTTTAATTGAGGAAAGTTTTTATAGCATTTAAAACTTGTATAGTTAACACAATATAATTCATATAAGAGAGCAGTAATTGTTTTTCCTCTTAATATGCAGTAGAGAACCAATTATCCGGGATGCTCGGGACATCGCCATCCTGGATGTCTGAATTTCCCGGTTTTCTGGATCGACCAAAAAGTGTCGTTAATCGATGTTTTATCAAACCCCAATTACAAGAAAAAAGTGTAATGCATAAAGTAAGAGAAAAAAGAAAGGTACTCCTAACTTTAAAAAGAAAAGAAAAATGCTAGAAAAATAGCATTTAAAGGAATAAAAAAATTTACAAGTTTAGGCAAGAAAAACAAGTTTAAAAAATACAAAATTCTCCTATTTATTTTTTAAAAATAATTACAATTCTTAAATTAACTAATATAAACAAAACCAATGATTAAATAACGTAATATATTTTATACCTAATTATACAGGGGGAAACGATAAAATAAAAAGAAAACTTATTAATCTAAATAAAAAACACTTGAAAATTATCGAACCGAAACGATAGTTAAAAAAAACACTAGCGTAAATATTAAAACCTGGAACAAGGCAAGATCAACGGAATTTAAAAAAACCCTAATGATAAAATTTATCAATAAAAAGAATTTATTGAGTGCGAAATTTATCATGAAAAGAAAAAAATATCAAACGTAGTGGAATCAGAAAAACAAAACTGCAATCTGCTTCATGAAATAATCCTATGTTTAAATTAATAAACAATTATCTTTTTATTTTATTTTTTTGTTGATAAGAACACGATTTTTAATTACAGCAGATGTGATTCCACATCAAGAAAAACTTGCAAATGATATCGCACTTCCAAAGAATGAGAATTTATTCAAAAGAAAAAGATTTTATTTTTATTAATCGATGTCAAATAGATAAATATATTTTTCTCTTTCATCTTCTGTTCACTGATATGCATGCAATGCATTTTCCCAACCCCCCTCGTAAATCAAACAGAAAGCGAAA
Organism: Parasteatoda tepidariorum; assembly: GCF_043381705.1. Taxonomy (NCBI): domain Eukaryota; kingdom Metazoa; phylum Arthropoda; class Arachnida; order Araneae; family Theridiidae; genus Parasteatoda; species Parasteatoda tepidariorum. The sequence goes on along the minus strand of NC_092215.1, from coordinate 35,180,063 downwards.
TCAGCATGCCGCACCTTTGACTTTGATTGACAGAGAAAATGAAACATTCCTCCCTTCCCTGCCTTCAAGGTCACGGAGGAAATGATGTTTCTCTGGGTAAACGGGGAAAAAAATTCTCCCCTTCCTTACATTTTCCTCTACTCAACTTCAAGGATGAGTCCAATTTCCGCTTTTTCTTTCATAATCGTTCTAGTTTAAAATGGCGGGAAAACCGGGCAAAATTTTTCCCGGTTATCTGGATACTGGATAAATGGTTCTCTACTGTATTGTGTTTAATTGTATAGGGAAAACGCTGAAATTAATTTTTCTCCAGATTTGACCGGTAACCCTGGAAATTAAAAAAAAAAAAAACATGGAAAGGGACCAATTTGAAAGGTATAATCTGTAGTCACCCCTGGTCAGACATCTATAGGTTTTTATTTTTAAAAATTGCAAGTTTTAAATCTATTTGTCATCTTTGCAAGTGTAGTTGGCACGTCAGATCATAATAAAATCAAATGGAAATTTGTGTGTCATAATAACATAGCATTAAAAATTATGATGTTTTTAATTGTCATACAAAAATCCGCAACCATAACAATGTAAACCATTGGTCAGTGCCATGTGAGATGCGATTGAAGAATAAATGTTTTGCAGAGAACTGAAATGCATGTTTTGAAATTCGTGTGTTATAATAAAATTGAAGTAAAAATAAGGATTTCATAAATCATGTGGAAATCCATTGCAATTACAGTCATTAGACTAGACCACATAGAACACAATGGAGTTAATGTGAATTAATCGTATTATTACAAGTGCACGATATGTAATTTGCTTGTAATAAAAATTAACAAGATAGCCAGAAAATTTATAAGATCATGGGAAATATTAACGTAGCTAAATAACCAAATTATAAATGTTGAAATCAGTTTGCCAACAAAAAGAAAAAAAAAAATCATTGAAAAGTCACATATTTGCACTTAGGCTCAATGCGATTTGAAAATCATAGTGTTGAAGGGTATAAGAAAACATGTGGTTTTAAAACAATTGCTTGATTCAAAATTTGTGTGTGGCTGTAAAGTCATGCTCAATTAATTCTATTTTAACCAAATTTGAAATAATCGGGGAAACAAATATATCACTCTGACTGAACTAATTATTCTTTTGTTACTAATTTGAATTGATTACAGCACTCAGAGGATGTTATATTGTCAATCCAAAATTAGTCTCATTGCATCATATTTTAAATGGAAGATAAAATTAGGAAAAGAACATTATTTTTAGAGCAAACGATTTTTTTATTTCGTAATAGTGGGTCAAAATTTCTGTTTGAAATAATCAAGAGAAGAATTTTTTTTGTTCTAAAATAAAAAAAATATTGAATATTTTATTGTTAAATAATTCAGTTCTTAATTTTTATAAATTTACGTAAGAGTTTTGAACCGCATGATATATCCTGCATTTTAGTCATTTCTTCTGAATTTTGTAGTGAATTATCTGCAATTTAAAAAAAAAATTAGGATTGGCCGGTATGCAGAAAATATAAAAGTGGAGATGTGGATGCCATCACTAATATATGTAGGATATATATATAGTTCTAGAAAAAAGATGAATATTTACGTGGTGTACTATCATTAATTCACAGATTTTATTAACCAATTTCTTGGTTGTAAGTTTATTTTACTGTTACTACTAGGCAGTTGTTAGTTGCAAAACCAACTCTACTCAACTTAAAACAAGAAAAGGTTGGAGGTCTGGTAGTACATGGTGCTTGTTTTCGATTTTCGTTTTTTAAAATCTCATAAAGTGCATTTTTCATTGGGTGTTTTTAAAAAGTGCTTAATTTTACCTTTTCAAAAAAGAGATTTTTTTTTTACCATGTTGATTTTCACCCCATATTATGCAAAAGAGTGCTTTTTACATTGCTCTATTCAATGTTTTCACAATTAATTCCACCACGATCTATTTCGGCATCCCGTCGGTTCATTGGGTATGAAAGCGCTAATCATTTTAGATGTTTGATGAAGTATTTGCGAGTCTGCATGTGCGTCTACTGAGCAGGGTTCAGTGAGATAATTGCATTCTGCTGCATTTTGCAAGATATTCTCAATTTCAGGCTTCATTTTCCACCCTCAAATATCAAACCAAAAATATCTTGATCATTTTATAAAGAAAAGAGTTTTTTGTAAAGAACTAGTTATTTTATCATGATCACGTAAAGTCTGGAAATTTTGCATTTTGTTAATGTAAATAGTGCTTAAAAATATTTTTTGAGTGCTTAAAAGGTGCTTGTTTTTTGTTGAGAGATTTGGCTATGCACCCTGTACTATAAGATGAAGGTTAATTTTTAAAAACACAAACAGCAATTTTCTATTTTGACATAATAACTATATGATTTTCAAATTAAAAAAAAGTAAAGGAATTTATTATTAAACAGGTGTTAGAGTAATTGTATAACTATATATTAATTGATTGAATAATCTTCAAGCAAAAGATTGTAACAATTATTCAGAAAAGCTTGGCAATGTTTTGACTTATGGGATTTCTTTCCTCCCATAGAAACTGTATTCTAATAAAGGATTAAAATAATATGTACAAACATATTTTTAGGGTCTTAATAATATTCCACATTGAACAAAATTGTAAGCTGTAAAGAAATTGCTTTGAACAAAGCTTTATGGAGTTAATTAATAACTCTCCCTGATGATCTTGTACTATTTCTATTGAATTTTAATTTTGCTATCTTATTATTATTTACATTTTTATTTGTTTATAGAGAAAATGCCTGTTGCACCACCTTCGTCTTATTCTCAAGGTCCCAGTTGTTTTGATAGAATGAAAATGGGATTTGGAATTGGTATGTGTGTTGGTTTGGCGTCAGGAGCATTGTTTGGTGGATTTTCTGCCCTTAGGTAAGTACTTTGATTTATTATTAGACTACTTTCTAAACTTGCATCTTTATACTTATATTTTTTCTTTAAATTCATTCAATTGTTTCATATGAACTTTTTCATGCACTGTTATTTTATGTTCATGTTATTTTATATTTTATATAATATTTATTTTTATTATAAAGTTGCTAAAATATAAACTGAAAGTGTATTGCTTGATGATTTCATAAACTTGATACAGTTCCTGTGAATAACTTAGAAATATTTAGATATTCATTTTTATACATGGTCATAAAAGTTGAAATTATAGCAGAAACAATATGTTGTAATATAATAGTAACAATATTATCGTTGCTTATTTATGTTAAGTTTTGTTATGCTCTTATATTAAAAAAAGTGATGTAGTTTTTGTTTTAAAAATGTTTAAGAAAATATTAAAAAACTCATCAGGATTAAGCATATAATTTCTATATATAAACAGGTTTCGCACATATTATGATATTTATGTAAATATTAAAATAAAAATATTTTTGGTGGAAGCTGTACAAATTCTGTAAAACTTTGTTAAAATAATATTTTGGGGATAAAATGAAGACATTGTTGGAAAGGGGTATACTGTTATATTAAGAGGTAATAAATTTATAAAATAAAAAGCTTAAATTTTTATTATTTTAATGTCTGGTAAAAGAAAATAAAGCACTCCCACAACAACAAGTTCTTGGGCAGGAAGGGTTTAGAAGTTAAGGCTTCAAAATTTTTAGATCAGCAACATGATGGTCACAAAGCATGATGGCTAGCACACACCTTTACATCTCCAGCAAGCTAGTAATTATAACCATGGATCTGAAGCTAGGTGCGCTTTAAGCTGCCACCAATGTAACCATGGCTATCAACCTTAAGATATACTTCCACAACTGATTTTATTCTGCTGACAAAATGTGTTGATATGATGACTTTAATGTGTGATTGTTCATTGTGTTTGTGTTTTTTGCTCTTTTCAAGTCTTTTGATAAAAATAAAGGGTAAATTTTAGAATTGTAAGACTGGTTCTACTATATTAGAGTTTAAGTGGGCCCAGCCTAAAAAAAACCCCATCTTTTCACCACTTAAAAAAAACCATCCTTAAACCCACTTGGTGGATTTTTCCACATTTTACTTGTTCAAATTACATTTTTAATTTTGTTCTCTTTTTAATTATCAAATCAATTTGTTCTTTGAAATTATAACTTATATTTTTTTATAGATGTACGAACTCATAAGTGTACAAACTTATAAGTGTGCAAATTTATTTGTTTTATAAGTGAACAACTAAACATACAAAAATATCTGAAATAAAAAAATCTTTCTGTTTTATTTATAAAAGCAAAATTTAGTTTAAAATAACTAAATATGTAGTGCTTCATAAAAAAAGAAACTGTTTTGTAAATTTTAATTAATCACTTTTAAATTTATAAATAAAATTATGTGTAATATATAATTATCATGCGTCAAATGCTCCATGTTTTTCAAATGTCTTAAAAGTTGCTTGTCCCTATGTTATTTTTGTTCAAAATACTAAAAAAATATGCACAAAATTTTATTAAATTAAAATGACATTTAGGTAATCCACCAGTCCTACGAACATAATATGGAAAATTGAAATTCTGAAAAAAGCATGTAATAAATAAAATCAAAGTAATATATTTTCTGATTAAATATTGAACTTAAATCTTTTGAAGGATATAATAAAATAATATAATATAGAGTTAGTTTTAATTTTCCATTGAATTTATACAATTACACTCAATTTAAGTTCAAGTAAAGTTTGATGGTTTGGCAGATATCTTAGTTTTTGTCAATGTTGCTCAAAGACCTACAGAATATATTTTGTTAATGTTTTTTACATTTTGTCAATCCTATGTTACTTATCCTATGTTTTATTAATCCTTCTCTAGACTCTTTGTTCCTCATAGTCATAGACATATTTTTATAAATGATATGGTATAAATTTCAGAATTTATTCATTCGAAAACATCTGTTAAAACTTTGAGTCAAGTTCTAGTTTATAAATTAAAAACCAAAATTCTGCTCCAGATAAATTAGAAAGAAAGATATTTGCACTGAAATTATATTTTGAAATTTGGGTTTTCTAAAATTCATTCTATATATTTACAATTTAAAAAAAGTATCAGTGAAACTGTTTTTTAAAGCATTCTGTTTCCCCGGTGAAACTTTGCTGCCCCAAAGAGCAAGTGGTAACATCTCTTCGGTAAGATAACCAGTAGTGATTTTACAAAAGCATTAATTTGACTTTCAGATATAATGGTAAAGACAAACTTGAGTTTTATAAGGGAGCAAAGTAATAGCATGTCATTCTAAGGTACATTTATGGTAGAACTGCAAGTTATCCACCTGGAACTAAGTGACTAAGTTGGTAAAGTCAAGTCAGGCAGTTTTGCAAACTGTTGTTTTGAAGTTATTGTGACAGTTAGTAGTTGTTGTATTTGTTGATCACAGAAATTTTAATTGTGTACAATAGTTTGGTGCTTCCTACATTCAGTGACTTTGTCATATTGTTTCAATTTTGTTCATCAAAATTATCGTAAAATTGTTTGTGCTTTGTTATGTCTGGTGACTTAGAAGACTCAATCTTTAAGTCATCAAAAACATGAGGCAAAATGATTTTGTCAATATGACAGTGACAAGCTTACCAAAAAAGTGCTTGTCCCAATTTCCATTGCAGACTGACATATGCAGCGGGGACATGGCTACTATAGGAAGAATTTGTATCGAATGTAATATTCAAAATTGTTTGTGTAAAATGCCAAGAAGTGAGCAGTTCATATATTAAGTTGACAGTTATGGACTTACCTAACATTTTATAGGGTCAAGGTTTCAATTCTTATATTTATTGTACAATAGTACATTCTGTATTTATTGATCAGTGTTATTGGAAGTTTTGAATCTCATTGCATACGAGTATTTAGGAAAGTACCACTCTTCCTAGCAAGTAGTTATAATCTTCTTTACAGTTTGCTTGCTGTTGCATAAAGATCTTGCTATAGTAGCTGTCTGCCTTCTTTGTTTTGTAATTGGTGGTTTTATACATACTACTGTCCTAGAGTCATATGTAAGCATGTGACCTATAAAGCAATATTAACTTATATTATAATGCTATATAGGACTTAAAAACTTGTTCTTACTCTTTTATTTTAATGATTTATTCAAGTACTTGCTTGAGGGTTCTTAATGCAAATACTACTAGTTTCCTGTTTTTATTAAATTTTTTTTTTTTTTATCAGTCAAATTGGAAATATCATTTGTTATTAGGTTGGAACTAACTTTTCTCTTTGCAATTTTCTTTCATCTTTCTTGTAGCTGTAACTATTTTTCTTTTAATTTCAGTTTTCTTTTAAGAATTATGTCATTTGGTTCAACTGTTGTCAAATGGTCATTATGCATTGACCAAAAGTTTGGATGGATTTGGATTTTTCATTTTGCATTATGGCAAAGAAGTTTTTTTTTTCCCGCAAGCTTTTCCTTTATTCATCATTGGAATGTTTGCTTTTTCACAAAATACTTTTATTTGGGAAAGCAGTAGGTTTGAGGATTGCCATGTAGTTCTGTTTTCATGGAGGCCCTTTTTAATATGATACACCTTACACCTCAAAATTTGCAAATTAGTTAGCAGTCTAGTGCTACTTATTATTGAATCATAAGTTACCTTTCTATCAAGAGTAAAAATATTTGGAAACTGTCTAGTTTCCAAGTTGAGCCTTTGTGGCCAAATTAAAATATAAAGCTAAATAAACATAGTAAATCTTTTCAAACTAAAGTTATGTACTATTATAATCAAAAGTAAAATAGCCCTTCAAGCCAAAGGTAGAATGTCTATTTAAATCAAGATTGGAATATAATTTGAAACAAAAATTAGAAAGTTTGATCAAGCCTTATGTAAGATACTTATTCAAATAAAATATAAAAATCAGTTTTAAATAAAATTCCAAGTTAAAACAAAAAAGAAACACTACATTATATATAAGTTTCAATTGTAGTCACTTTTTTTTTAGCTATGTCGATAACTTTATTTGAATATAATTGATGTAAATGCTGCTAGAGAACTATATTAGTCATTGATGCAAATAATTATTATTACTAAAATGATTATTATTAAATTTTTTTTAATAAAATATTTATGTAACTGAGTATAAAAAATTCTGAATTTAATGATTAATCAAAATCTAAAATTTTGATTTTGCCATGGATACCCTAAAATTTCTTAGATAATTGAAATCTTTTATGTGTTAATCTTTTTAAAAAAAGAAATGGAATATGTTTAGATGGAGGACAAAGTGATTTGTTTGTAGAAGGGTGTTTGATACACCCTACTATGCATACCCATTATACACACTGCATAGTTTATTTGGATTGTAATCTCTTCAGTATTTGTTAAAATATATTGACGGATATTTATCATCATAATACATATCATGATATGCAACCAATTTTTATTTTCAAATAAATATATTATGTGAAGTATTTTTAGATTAAGTATGCAGAAATTTTCTTATAAGTTTTTTTTAGAGATGGGCATATTAAAAGGTTAGAGCAAACTATCCCCATTTCATTTTAAGATTTTACTTTTACACTATACTTTTTTTCTTTAGACTCAGGGTGTCCAGTGATAGGAAAAACCGGGGATTATCAAGGAATTTTTTAATTATGGAAATATCAGGGATATATCAGGAAATTTTTCTGAAATCTTTGTAAATCAGGGAAAAGTATTCAAATAGCCAGCAATCGCCGAATGCTTCAAACCGCGGCGTTACGCTTCGTAATGGATGACGTCACCAACAAGTTTTCTTTCCCGTGCGGTAAGTAGCTGTCACCCTGAAGTTGCTGACGTCATTTCCTATCCAACATCGTCACGTGGAACTTCTACATGCAGCTTTGCATCTGAGTCAGAAGGATCGTGCATGTGTTCGCGTCTGTTTCTAAGGAGCTGTGGTAAGTTCTTTATCTTATTTTTAAAAAAATTATAACTATTAAGCATTTATTTAAAATTATCTTAAAATATTTGCTTAATTTCATTTTTAAGGTCTTATATACATAATGTCATTAAGAAATAAGTTCTAAAGAATGTATAACAGAAAAGCTAATTTTTGCGTAATATTAACTCCGCATGGAAGATTTTTGTTCGTTACGCTCTTATAGCTTATTTTATTTTTATTCTAATAAACTTTATTTTATTTTTATTCCAATAAATTTGTGTTTATTTTAACTTATTTTCGTTTACGGCAGGTTGATTTTTCGATAAACTAAATTTACAATTTTCACGTGATGGCATAGTTCTTTATTTAATTAATATTCTTTCTTATTCTTTTTCAGAAAATTTTAAATATTGTTTTTGATATTTTAACTACAAAAAAAAGTTAAAATCTTTAGGAGTATAAAATATAACTAACGGCTTTCCAGCTTCGTTGTCAGGAAACTGACCAGTTCTTAAAAAATTATTCCTGCAGCCGTTAATTTTATTATCTCTAATATTTAAATATTCATTTATTTAATGAAAGGGGGATTAATGTTTTTTTTTATATATATAATTTTCAAGGACTAATTTAGTCACACATGTGATTTTGGTTGCTGCATCGACTACATTTTATCTATAAGTAAAGCATCACGATTCGCTTTTCTGCAAATTATAAATCATTAGTCAAGATTATTTTTTGCGCTTTTTAAAACTTTTCACAATTTGTACTCACGTGGTTTAAAAATCCAGCTAATTCGTATTTACAGAATTTTAATAAAAAACTCTCTGAATGAACAAAGAAAAAACATTTTTTTTCATGTATTAAAGACAAGAAAAAATTTAATAAATTCTTACATGAAACCATCAATATTTTATTTAATTTTAGAATTGTAAATATGTGTTTAATAATTTATTGCTGGGTTGACTGGTTTAAACCATTACTCAAACCACTGTTTAAAACCTAATGTTTTTTTTTTTTTTAAAATCCAAGCTTTTTTAAGCATCTTTCTTGTAAAAAATTAATTTTTATGATAAGATATAAATAGTTTTAGTTTGAATAGAATGAAATGAAGTTTTATTATTAAATACAAACAATAATAATTGAATAAATGATTTCAATGGTAATGATGGTATTTTACTAATACATATGATAAATGCAGTATGCATGTAAATGTATTCAATAGCATATTTCTTTCATTATTTTATTAGAAAAAAACTATTGATTTAAATCAATCATCATTTTTTTTCTAAAAAAATTATTTAAATAGATTTTTTTCTAAATATAATTTAAAAAATATATCAATGATAATGATGCTTTCTCCAGAGAAATATAAAGAATATACATGCAAATTAATATTTGCTTGAATGTTGCTTTCATTATATCATTAAAAAAACAATGATTTAAATCAACAATAATTTAAAAATACTAGAGTGGTATTAAACAAGGGATATACAAATATCATCTTATGCAATGAGTATTCCATTTAATAGTAAGCAGCATAGAAAAAATAAATGATTCTCCAAACTACAGAGTTTTTTTTTTTAAAAAAAAATTCTTGCTATTTCTTTAAAATTATACCATACACACAATATATGAGCATTATATTGAATATTTACTCTATTTGCAGATAAAACAATTGTATGGCTGCTCGCTTCCAAGTGGATTGGCTTCATAATCCAGAATTCAAAGACTGGGTTAAGGAGGTTGAATCAGACAACCATAGAGCAAAATGTGTTGTTTGCCATTCAACATTTTCACTAAGTAATATGGGCCACCGCGCTCTTAGAAGCCATGCCAAAAGCGCACAGCATGTAAAAAGAATGAAAGCAATGCAAGGAACATTACCATTAAAATTTTTCACTTCTGACAATGGGAAAGCACCAAGCATAGAGTCTTCTAATAAAACTATTGAGAGTGGCAGCAGTTCTGTCGAATCCCTAAATGATCCAATATTGTCTACCCCTTCTACAAGACAAGGTCTTGAATCATTCCTTTTAAGAGATGATGTTACGAAAGCAGAAATTTTATGGTGTCTTCACACCGTTGTTACTCATAAATCTGTTAGGATGTTAGAGAAGGATGTAGAATTATTTCAGCTTTTATTTCCAGATAGCAAGATTGCCAAAAGCATTAAACTTAAAAAAAGTAAAATAGCATATTCTATTTTATATGGTATTGCTCCATATTTCAAAACAGAACTGATAACAAATATTTCGAAATGCGAGTTTTTCACTGTTGGATTCGATGAATCTCTAAGGTTTCCAAAAAGACTCAGATGGACATAAATGTAAGGTTCTGGTGTAATGAGCAAGAACTTGTTTGCACCAGATATTTAACTTACGCATTTTTAAGTCGGACCACAGCAGACGAAATTAGGCGCAATTTTAAAGAGGAATTTTATGGTGTCTGGAAAGCATATGGAAAGCAGAAATTTTATGGTGTCTTCACACCGTTGTTACTCATAAATCTGTTAGGATGTCAGAGAAGGATGTAGAATTATTTCAGCTTTTATTTCCAGATAGCAAGATTGCCAAAAGCATTAAACTAAAAAAAAGTAAAATAGCATATTCTATTCTATATGGTATTGCTCCATATTTCAAAACAGAACTGATAACAAATATTTCGAAATACGAGTTTTTCACTGTTGGATTCGATGAATCTCTTAAGGTTTCCAAAAAGACTCAGATGGACATAAATGTAAGGTTCTGGTGTAATGAGCAAGAACTTGTTTGCACCAGATATTTAACTTACGCATTTTTAAGTCGCACCACAGCAGACGAAATTAGGCGCAATTTTAAAGAGGCTTTGTCAATTTTGAATATATCAAAAATGGTGCAAATTTCTATGGATGGCCCAATTGTCATAAATTTTTTAAGGATTTAAAAGCCGAGATAAGAGACGAAAGCCAGGACGGCCATCTGATCATTCTTAATATGGGCAGCTGTGGATTGCATGTTTTACATGGAGCTTTCAAAACGGGAACCAGGATGACAAATTGGTCATTGATTTAGTTTTTGCGGTCACTGTACAACTTATTTAAAGATGTTCCGCCACGTCGTGCCTTGTTTGTACAATATACGGGCTCGAATGTATTTCCAATTACATTTTGTCCTGTACGATGGCTGCAGAATGGAGATGTTGCTCAACGTGCCATAGATATGATTCCCCACCTGAAGAAATTTATATCTGGAGTGAAGCTGAATAAAGATAATTTATGGACTTAATCGTTTATTAATGTTTGTGCAATTATTAAAGATCCACTATTAGAGGCAAAACTACAATTTTTCAAGTCTCTTATTGCTGAAGTAGAGCCGTTTTTAGAGGAGTTCCAAAAAAGACACCCCACTTGTTCCATTTCTCTATAGTTCTCTGCATTCTATTTGCGTGAATATTATTAGTAAAATTGTTAAAGATAATATCATAAAAGAAAATTACCTACATAAAATAGATTTTAGCAATAAAGAGAACTTTTTACCTGCAGATAAAATTGATTTAGGCTATGCTGCACATAATGCTTTAAAAAAGAGGAACAAGAAAAAGAAAATTGCTAATACTGAGGTGTCACAATTTCGAAATGATTGTCTTGCATGTTACAAGTCCTTTGTTGCAAAATTATTTGATAAATCACCGTTGCTTTATCCACTGACTAAGGCAGTGACATGCTTCAATCCAGATGCGGCAATTGTTGTCGACTTGGCTTCGTTGAGAATAAAGAATCTCTTTACAATTCTCATGGAAAATGGTTGGATTGATGGACCAACAGCTGATGAAGCTGAACGTCAATATAAAAGTGCGTTGAAACAAAATCTTGTTATAGAGCTGCTGAGAAAATTTAATAGGACTGACAGTCATCTCGATGTGTTGTGGAGAGATGTGTTTAAACTCCTTAAATTCCACCATGAAATCACCAAAGTCATGAAACTCACCATGAGTTTATATAACGGAAATGCAAGCGTTGAGAGAGGTTTCTCTGTAAACTTTCAATGTTTGATAGAAAATTTAAAAGAAGAGACTTTGATATCACAGAAAATGGTATATGATACTATTATTTCCATGGTAAAAAATGTAAATTCGTATAAAATTTCAAAACCACTTGTACATTCCTTCCGAAATACTCATTCCTTGATGAAGGAAGATACAAAAAAGCGTAAGCTTGCAGATGAGGAAAATTTGGCTATTGAAGCCAAAAAGAAAAAAACAGCGATGATCAAGAAAGAATTGGAAAAAAAATTGCTAAAATTAAAGATGCTACTAAGGAAATTAGTAATGTAATGGAGCAGATTGATTCTTTGTGAAATAATGTGAGAATAAACGTTTTTGTGATACAGTGATTTCTTGTATTTGTTTATTCAGTGTTGAAGTTATGTAACATTTTATGTACTAGGAGAAATATAAGTTTGCATTACTACGTATAATATCTACTTTATTTCCAAATGCATAATGTTTATATGTTTATATTATAATTATAGGTTATATTATATTTTAGATTATAAAATTTCTTGTTGACAAAATTGAAAATTAAACATCATCTGCGATACAGGGAAATTATGGGACTTACTGGGAATTATCAGGGAATTTGATAATGTCTTCTCACTGGACAACCTGAGACTATACTGGTTAATATTACATCTCTTGCATAAATATCTATGTTTGATGGTGAAGTTTTAAATTTGAACCCATAGTTTTGCAAAATATTATTAGAATTTTAGTTGAAAAACAAAACATCTAAACTATTAATCGCTTATTTACTGCTTTTCTCATGATAATTTGTCTTGGAAAGAATGTTTTCATGTTTTTGATTAGTTTGGTTTAAACAATGCTTAGGGACTAAAAAAAGTCTGTCATGTTTAAATAGTTCTCTAAAGAGAGAATTTCTGTTACTTTACATTTTAGTTTAATAAAATTGTTATGACACATAAAATAAGCGTATATTTTGCTTTTTAATGAGTGGAAAAAACATATTTAAGAATATTTTTCTGCTTGCTAATTTTTTTATTTATAAAATTTTGTTAATTACTCTAAGGAGTCATAAATTACATAATGAAATTATATATTAATAAATTGTGAATGTTGATTGTAGATATTGGTTGTACTTCATATGCTTGTGTTCTAACAAAGAATAAATTAAATCATATTAATTAAACTAAATAAATTTTTTGCGTGCCTATTAAAATCTTAAATGCTGCTTGCGTGCCTATTAAAATCTTAAATGGAATGCTTGAAAGTACAAGCGTTAAATATTTAAATTTTAATGTTTAACACTATTTAACCATCAAAAATAAAAGGTACAAGATAATTTTTTTGCATATTATCAGCCTTATAAAGAATATATTTATGGTAAAATACAAATGAACTCATAATGTCCTATAAATACTTAATATATACATTTGCAGCTCATAATTATATAATTTCTCAAAAAATATCCAGAAATTTCCTAATTATCTATCATGTTTATTTATGATTTAGAGCTAACCTTATATTTTGTAAAGAATCATTTTAGTTATTTCATCACTATGCAATTCATTGTACATTTATACTGTAGATAAAAAACTCATTCTCTGACAGAATTATTTCTTTTCTTAATTCCTTAGTAACAATAAAATATACTAGTATATCTTATTCTTATTTAGTATATATAACTATGAAGTATGCATGTGGAATAGTAGTAGAAGCCAGCAATTTTTTTTTAATGCCAAACACACATGCATAAGGTTTTTTCTTCAAAACCTGGGTTTTGGTTAACCATGTTCTATGCACATCTTAAAATAACTATTATGTAGAGAGCATGAAAGTGTGAGGACATTTCTCTTCCAGATCTTATTCTTTTCTTTTATCTCTTAGACCCCTTCTACATTTTAAACAAACTTATTTTTCCCTCATTTTTTTCTCTCGATATTTATGTTAAGTGTTTATTATGAAGCAATAGCAGGTTTATAGAAAGAAACAAATTGTAAAAACAAATAAGCTTCTAATTTTGTTTACATGAATTGGATGATTTTTGTTTTAGTCACCAACTCAAATTTGAAAATTAATATATCATTTATGGAGAATTTAAACTTGCATGTTTTCTCATAAAAATTTTTTTGACATCAATTAATATTTCCAATGCATATAAAATCACAGGAATGTATCTTTGTTATTTATTTATACAAAACTATTCTTGTTTTACAAGTAGCTTTTTGCTAGTTCAAGTGAAGTACATGTCCGCTTTTGACAATGCACTCATTTTCCTTTAAGAGTCATCTGCAGGGATGGTAGGTAACAGTAGAGAACTACAAACTAAAATTTGCAAATTTTTGGTTGCTTTTTCTGGGTTTTTAAAAGGCGCAACACATAAGCTTTTGAATTATTTAAAAGTAGTGGCGAGTAGAAACTTCATAAATCGAATTTACTAAAATCAGAATCATGCATTAAAAGCCTATCTCTTGAAAATATTTTCCATTATCCAGAGCCAGTTGGCATCTCTGCAACTGCCACTCTTCTTAGTGAAATTATTTATTTTTACTATGAAAATGAAAATCAAACATGCAGCACTTTGAAACTTCTATAGATCAGTTTTACTACAATTTATTTAGATTTGTGATATCTGATGACGTTTTTAATATAGGGTTCTGTTTTAAATTTGATTATTAATTACGTGGTTTGCGTAGGTTTAACAAACTTTGCTTTTTAAACAGAATTCTGTCTTGATTTGATTGTATACCTTTTAAAATTTTTTTCTTGCTAATGTGAACTATGCAGGAAGAACAAACTTCTGACATAAATGTCTCGGAAAATTGTGAACTGGCCTGGATGCAGATTTTTATTTGATATAGTTTGATCTTGTTTTTATAAAAATATTTCTTCAGTTCAGTAACTGCCAAACTCAATTTTATCTTTAAATAAAGATGATTAAACTATGCTGTCAAGAAAATTTATATAGAAGCTTTAAAATTTTTTAAATGAAAGATATCTCCTCAAAATCAATATCCAGCATTTATATTTGAAAAAAATAATTCACTTTATTTTCAAAAGAGTTAACATTAGTGTGAGCTATTGTTAACTCCATAGGAAAAATATGATTGAGCATTTGATATGTAGTCTTCATTAGTAGAATCTGTTCTTGACAAAATGTACTGTGTTTTAAGGTATTGTAACATTTCCATTGTGTTCAATAGCTTTAAAATAAAATAATAATTATTACAGTGCCAAATACACGAGTGTTTACTTTTCAGATATGGAATAAGAGGAAGAGAACTTATCCAAAGTGTAGGAAAAATGATGCTTCAAGGCGGAGGCACTTTTGGAACTTTTATGGCTATTGGAACAGGAATCCGCTGTTGATTTTTTTAGTTTTTTTTTTTTGGAAGTATATAATAGAAAATATTGAAGAATCTTATTTGAGCTTTATAAAATAAGAAAGACTTGAAAATCAAAACAAGTAAGCTCGTATGAAGAAAATGTTTGACATAGATTTGGTGCTATAATTAGCTTGTATATTGAGTCATTGAGTTTCAGAACAACTTTAATTATATATTCTGTAAACATAAATATTGTTTTAATAACTTAATTTCCTTTCACCATTCCTTAATTTTTTTCGATTAGTTAATAGAATTTATATTGTTTCTTGCAATTGAATAATATTTGTTAAATTTTTATATGTTAAAGTCTGTCAATAGTTTCTAATTAATTATAATTAATTTCGCAAGTGAAATTTTTTTAATCCTAAGTAATTGTGATTTAAAAGATTTCTCATGCTGTTTAAAGCTTACTCATCTTTTCAAATTTATTAATGAATATATTTTTAGTAAAAAAAAATTAAAAAAACATATATATAAAAGTTGCAGTGTCGATTCTTTGCTAGTGTATTAAAAAAATATTCTTTCATTAACATCATTGTTTAATTTTTTTAAAGTTATATTCCCTGCATTTCTTTTGCAAAAACATTGAGAGAATGAAGATTCTGACTATTTAGTCAGATTTAATTTGAATCTTGTTTTTCCATGTTTGTTTTCATCTTTTATTTGTTGTAATAGTGTTCTGCCTTGATTTGAAAGAGAATATTTTATATTAATATGAATTAATATTTAAATTTAAAGCTTAAAAGTATAAAGTTTTATATGCAAGTTGCAGTAAATGTACTGTCTTTTTCAATTTTAAACCATGTTTAAAAATATTACAAATTTGTTTAAAAAATAATAAATATTGGTTATTAATTCTCAAATTTTTTAGATTTTGTAATTAATTGATTATTTGTATTTGCTTTTTTATACTTTAACCATATATTGTTTTTTTTTATAATTAAAATGTAGAAACGCATTCTTGAAAAATAAATTACTGTCACTTGAATTTTGTTGTCATATATTGTGTGTTATGTGCTATAATTAAACATAATCATAAATAATAATATTTATGCAATTTTTAAACTTGTTTTTATTTAAATTTACTTAACTGCTTGTATTTTCCTTCATCAATGGAGTATCCTGACCTTATTTTAAATGTAATCCTAATGACAGACAAAGTAAATCAATTCTTTTTCACTTTTCACAATTCTTTTTCACTAAGTAGATTATTGAATTTTAGTGTCAAACCTCAAAACCCTTAATACAAGTTTAAATCAAAAATTTTTTTTACACTATTGTCTCATTTAATAGCAAATAAAAGGCTTGTATTGTACTTGGTGGCTCAAAATAGCTAAATATAATGCAAATTTCATTCTTGTTATCCCATATTTTGTTCTTAAATTTATTGTAATATTTTTGTTTTGCATTTTTTTAAACACTTTATGTATTAATTTGAATCAAATTAGTGGTATTTACAAACCTCTAAATTAACTAATAAGGGAAAAGGTTTCTAAATATATGCTGGTTAAAAGTAAAACCAAAGACACTATTTGTTTCATACTGCTTATTTTCTTTATGCATATAAAAAAAACATGGATTCAAAAGGTAAAAATTTATATACAGTATCATTCATTTTGTATATAACAATAAACTTTGTACCCATTAATATTTATTTACCTATAACTTTAATAATCAGCATTTATTTTTGTATAAAAAATCCAGTAAATAAGGCAAAGGCAAACAAAAATGACAGGAAATACAATACGACATATTCTATCAATTTGAACAACATCAATCTTTTCAAGCTTGGAATGAAATATATAAGTAAGTTTGTAGCATCCTGAATCTTCTTCTAAGCTATGTGCTCTCTGAAAGAAAGTTATAAAGTGTCAATTAAAATAATGAAAATACACCATTTATTTATGTGTATGACAGCAATTTCATGTTACTTAGTATTAATGTGATTAGTATTCCTTAGTCCTTGTATAAAAATCTGTTTCTTTTTTTTTTCTTCCCATAACACAAAGATGTAACTACTTTATTTTTTAGAATAGTATCCAAAATGAAGTGCAGTTTAATTCTCAATTCTTATAAAATTTTTATACATCAGGAATTGTAATGAGGGTTGTATTTTCTTTTTGTTGCTTTTTAATGAAAGAATTTTAAACTTGTTGCATATAAAGCTGTCCTGATGTTTCTGATAAAAAATATGTTGACCTTATTTATTCTAATTTATAGCTTTTTGTCCTGTAATTCCTAATTTTTGTGTGTTCTCGGAAAATCCCATTTTCTAACATACAATTTTCAGATTTTAAAATAAAAAATCTTAAGTATTGGAAAATCATGATTTTAGGTCCAATATTTTTATTTTAATTTATAATGCCAGTAAAAATCGCAAAATTTGATAATTCAAACTTAGATACAGTCCATCGAGTCTGTACATGGTTCAGGCATATAGCTTTATGAGCATGATTAATAGTTTCAAACTTTTTAGGTATTCAGTCATTTTGTAAAAAAAAGAAACTTAATTAACAGTTTTATATCATTAAGTTTTTATGGTAATGTATTCATGGGTTACAGATAAAAAATACCGGAGTTTTTATAACTAATACTCTGGACAATTACCCTGGTAAATATCCAAAATTCATTCGTTTTTCAAAATTATGATATTTAAGATAGTTAAGTTTTGCTTACATTGTCAATAGTTAATTCGTTATCTACTGCAAAGAAAAATTCAGTCAATTGAACCTGTAAATTATTGAAATCGTAATTTTTTTTTATATCTTCATTTGAGAGCAGTTATGTGGTTTAATCTCCTAAAGTTGACATTTCTAATCATAATTCCCAAAATTTGTGGTTTTGAAAATAAAATCTAAATTAAGAAAGTTTTGTCACAAATATATTTTTGAAATTGAAAAAATTATTATTCAGGTTTTAAGTAGTTTATTTTAAAAAGTTAATCATACATAATTCCTTATCTGATCCATATTTAGTTGTGAAGTGATGACGTCTTTCTGAATAATAAATAGTGCACGATGTTTGGCTGTAAAATTTTTTGAGTTTTTACATCTTTATAACTAAATTAAAAGAAATATAGCTTAATATTAGTTTGATTTTCAAAGAGGTATAAAGTATATGCTTGCTTAAATCTTTAAATATTTTTGTATACTAAGTTTAATGAGATTTTATACCTATGGAAGGAAACTGTTATAGGAAAGAAAAGAAAAACTTCATTTCCCCCCATTTTAAATTGTATGTTTAACTTATTGAGTAACTCTAAGCTAAGATGAACATATTTAATTTGTTATGTTAATAACATAATAAATAAAATTTAGATTTAGTTTTATCATTTTATTCCTAGTGTCTGAGTGAACCAAAATGCAATAATTCTTACAAGTATTTAGAAAGAAATTTTTTTTTTTGTTAATTAAATATATATAATTTATTGTTTTTCAATTGAAAAAAAAAAGTTTTTTGTTCATCAAATGCAATTAACTTTAGTCTGAATAAGACATAAAAAGCCAAAATATATACAACAAAAGCATGTTAATTAAAAATAATTGATTGAAATAAGTTTTATTTGCCTTAAATATCTTTTATTCCTAATCGATATAAGTAAAGAATAATACTTGATAGATTTAGCATTCATAAAGTTAATCTTCCTTAATTTTTTTAAATATAAATAAACATTAGATGAATAAAATTTTATTTATAAAGCTAAAATATATACAGTTGAGATACATGTTATTTTTTTCTTCTTCTTATACTTAAATTAATTTTTGAATTGACAAAACTTATCTCTAAAAATTTACCAATATTACCAATTACAAGATGTGTTTTTAATACAAATCACAAGATATTTTAATTTCAAGGAATACTTCATTAAATTTTAATATTGTTAATTTAATTAAAAACATAGAACAATGCTTAGGAACAATATTAATAATGATCATCTTATATAGAATAGAAAACAGTAAATAAGACTACCTTTTGTTTAATTGTCTGAATTGCCTTGCATTTTAAAGTTAGAAGGAAAAAAAAAAAACTCATTAATATAAAAGTTTACTGCATAATTCAATATTTCTTGTGCCTAATAAAATTTTTAAATTTCACAAATATGACTGTTTTTTAAAAATAAAAGTACTAATATTTTTTTTAAATAAAATAGAATCAATATAGAAAATTAAAAATTTTAAACTAATTGCAGTTTTTTTCTTTTTGTAAAAATAGACAAATGAGGTTTAAATAAAATAGTTAAATGAATAAATTTCTTTTAAAATTTAGATATCGAAATTATAGTTTTTGTTTCATCATTTAAAGTTAATTTACTAACTAAATATGAATGAACAAAACTGATTTAAAAACTTAGTTTCAACGAACTTTATAAATTTTAATCTTAATCTCTGTATTATTTTAATCCAGTTTATTCCATTGCACTGAAAAATATTATTTGTTCTTGAAAAATGTACTAACTTGAACTTAAATGATTTAATATAATGTCTACTAAATTACATAACACATTGCAAACCTTTGTACATTGCTTTTTTAATGCAACAATGTATATTGCAATGTAATGCAACATTATAACGTCTGCAGTGTTTTATGAAGTATTTCTTCTTAAGCTGACATATATAGTTTAAAGTTTATTTTTTAAAATTAAAGATAAAATTATATTATTTTCAGAGATATAAGCAAGACAAATCATGGTTATGCTTTAAAAATAACAAAAAGTTATAAAACCCTGATTTGGATATTTACCCAAAGCAGGGGTAAATACTCATTTATAAATACCATATCCACAGAGTGTTTACCTGACCCACATCTGTATTCAGGGGTGATAGACTCATTTATTTTTGCAGCAAATGGAGTAACAAATCAAGAATGATGGAATTTTGTAGTATTGCAATTATTGATTTGTCTCTTTTATCTTGATTAAAAAATGCTCGATTCTAATCAAAAATACGATAGAATTTCTAACTAGAATAGAATTTAGGGGATCATCCGCTATATTATTTTTGCAGAAAAACGTCAAGCGTTCACTGTTTTCATTTTTATATTATTGTAACCTTACTTTAAAATAATTTAATTAAGGAAGTCTTGAACTCCATTACAAATTTTAATTAAATTTTGGTAATCAGGAATCTTAACTATATGATCCTGGTTATTTTTCTTTAATGAGTCAGTACTGTAAAAATTTTCTATCATAGATTTATCATGAATTGTTCAGTGCTCCCTTAATAAAATAATACTGGAAAATTTCCGTTCTAAACAAAGTAATTCTGAAATTAAAATATGTATTAATTATATATTTTTTAAAGTATATTATTGATATATTAACCCTATGTATCACCTCATTGTATATCTGCAACATACATAAAAAGTCAATGTTAATCCTATAATGAGCTGGATCTGCCTATAAAATCGGAACTAGTTTTAAGTAAAGGAAATGTTGACTCAGGTAGGGGGGGAGCAGATCTTGGTGCAGCTGCTATTAATGTAATGCATTCTGCAGGAATTGTTCCATGACATATGAACACCAGGATATAGTTTGATAATTTTTTTATAACAATCTCCTTGATTGTATATTTGGCTGAGGGGGATATTCTGATGTTCTAAGCTTGGGAACAATACGGAGAAACCATGTACCTAACTGCAAATCAAACAAAGATCTGAAGAAAAAGAACAGGAATCATCTACTGAATACTGTACAACAGTTGAAGGAGTTGATGTTCAACATCATGGAAAAATAATAAAATTGTTCATTTGGCATCTTTTATTGCTGGTGAAGAACCTAAATCAATGGTTCAAAAGTATAACAAATCTACAAAATCATACATATATATTGACCAACCCTTTGTTGTATCTGAATATAACAGAAGCCTGGGGGGAGTAGATTTGATAAACAGCATTCTGGGAAGTCAGAAGATATTACTGAAAAACAAAAAAAAAGGCTTATTCACATGTTTTATCTCTTTCTGGATTTGATCATGTTTAATGCTTGGCTATTGTATAAACATGTTCATGGAGTGCAACAAAAAAACTGAAAAAAATCTTGACTTCTGCATTAAAGTGGCTGAAACTCTTTGTAAAATGAGCACTAAAGCGAAAGCTAACAGGAAAAGGATAAGTGATGTAGAAAAAGGCATTCAAGAAAAGAAGCATAGAGGATCTGCTCAGCATATCCAACCAAAACCAGTGTGTCTAGATGAAATGGGACATTGGCCTAACTGGGTAGAAAGAAAGATAAGTTGTAAATATCCGAGATGTAAAGGGTTTGCACAAACTGTATGAGAAAAATACGGTGTGGGACTTAGTTACAATAAAAACAATTGTTTCAAAAATTTTCACATAAATTTAAACCTTAAATATATTGGAATTTTTATGGTATTTTGCAGCAAACACTTTTTTTTATCAATAAATTTTATCTATAAGGTCTTAATTTTTTTTTTCAAGCTTAATATTTGTATTAATATTGTATTCTTTTTTTTGTGTAAAAATTTCTTAAATCGGAGTTGTTGAGTTGCAAAGGGTTGAAACATTTATTTAAAATATATTTGATTATACGCTTTATCTCAAAAGAATTTGAGATAAAATTTTTCCTTTATTACATTTAAGTGCAGTGAGTTATTTTTCAGTTTGTCCTTAGCCCTTTTTAAAGTCTGGTATATGCATACAGTTCCAAAAAAATGTCTTCATTTTTGGTCCGATTTTTTCTTTGGTCCACTATGAGGCCTACACTTATGATTTCCATTTTATATGCTTTTTATTATTATTTTTAATTGGAATTTAGGATAATACTTACTTTTGGTAAAACAGATGTTGCTTACAATTAGTTTATACAGTTGAACCTGTTTATCTTGAACCTGCTTATCTCGAAAACCTGTATTTCTCGAAATTTCTTAGTTTCCCGACATTAATGATTTAATTTTAATGTATTTTTCCAAGTTTATCTCGAAAAAATTTCTTTCAAAACCTGTGTTTCTCGAATTTTGAAGGAGAATGTACATCATCGTAACCGATGCCTGGACAGCAGAACTTGTTCAAACAAGCTACATTAGAAGAACCGAAAAATTCCCTAGCCCCATGGGAAGTAAGAATGAGCAGATTGGGGGGTCGTTTCTTGGAATTTCCGGTTACTATCGTCACACTCTCCAACCAATTGAGTGTATTCGGACAATGAAAAGTTGATTGATGAGGGGGGCGTCACCACTGGGCATCAGTTTCCACACATGGATAAGAACAACACAAAGAGAAATTCATTTTATCAGTAGAATTTTTTTAGGAGGTCGTTGGTTTGAGCGTCTCAGTCTTTTTTAAAACATTGTTCAATTGAATTTTGATTAAGTATGGCAGGGGCTAAACGTAAATTGAATGTTCTCTCCATTGAAGAAAAAATGAAAATTTTAACATTCTTGGACGGAAATCCATTAATGAAAAAAAACGAAGTTGCGGTGAAGTTCGGTTTACCAGCAAGCACTCTTTCTACAATTATTAAGAATCGAGAAGCTGTGGAGCAAAAATTTCATAGCAGCAACAAGAATGCGAAAAAAAGCCGAAAATGCACTTTTCCGGACGTGGATGAATGTGTTTTAAAATGGTTTACACAATGCAGGAGCAGCGGTATTCCTATCAGTGGACAAATAATGCAACAAAAAGCTGAGGATTTTGCTAAAGAGCTTGGCCATGAAGATAATTTTAAAGGCAGTAACGGATGGCTAGAAAGTTTTAAAAATAGGCACGGTATTATTTTTCGAAAACTTTGTGGTGAAAGTGCCTCTGTTCCGGAAAGTGTATGCGAAGACTGGATTAAAAACATTCCTGATTTAGTGAAAGGCTATGAGCCAAAAAATATTTTCAATGCTGACGAGACAGGACTGTTTTATCAATGTTTGCCAGACAAAACTGCTATGTTTAAAGATGAAGCATGCAGGGGAGGAAAACAAAGTAAAGCTCGTTTGACATTGCTCTTAGCTGCAAATGAAGCAGGCACAGAGAAACTTCCTCCTCTCATGATCGGACGCTCAGAAAAGCCTAGATGCTTTTCTAAAGTAAAATCCTTCCCTTTTCCATACAAAGCAAATAAAAAATCTTGGATGACGAGTGAAATCTTTGGAAATTGGTTAAAGTCCTTAGACAAATCCATGCGATTAAAAAAAAGAAAAATTATTCTTTTTATAGACAACTGTAGTGCGCATAACAATCTGCCTGAACTGAAAAATGTTTGTGTTAAGTATTTTCCCGCAAACACCACCTCAAAGCTTCAACCTATGGATCAGGGAGTAATCAGAAGTTTTAAAGTTAACTACAGAAAACAGTTGATCCGCAAACTCGTAGATGCAATTGATGAAGGAAGTACCCTTCCCAAGATAAATGTACTGGATTCTATCAGAATGACAGACCACGCATGGAGAAATGTAACACAGAAGACCATTCAAAATGGTTTTAAAAAAGCTGGGTTTAAGAATGAGTGTGAAGAAGAGATGGGGATTATTGAAGAAGAGACTGAAATTTCCGAAAAGGAAGCTGAAGAAACTTATATCACTGATGAAGAAATGATCGAAATAAATTCACAAGATTGGAATGCAATAAAATCTGGATTAAAAGTGAACATTTCCTTTGAAGAATTTTTGCAAGTGGATGACTCCTTGGCCACATGTGGAACTTTGACAGATTCGGAAATTGTCGATAATGTCAGATGCATTTCCGAAGACGAAAATGAAGTAGACGAAGAGCATATAGAAGCACCGAAAGTGACAGTAAAGGAAGCTGAAAAAGCTGTGGAACGTTTAACAAACTTTCTTGAATGTCAAGAAAACGTTGGACACGAGGGGTTCGCTGCTCTCTCCAACATTCGAAAAATTATCGAATCAAAGAAAATCCGACGTCAGAAATCATTAAAAGACTACCTATGAGGTGCGTATGACTGTTAAAAACTTTTATTAGATGTAATTAATATGTAATCATAATTAAATTCTTTACAACATAAATGATTTAAAGTTTCTTTTAATTAAACATTGCTGCTCGAATTTCATTTTTTAAACTTACCTGTATATCTCGAAACCTCTCTATCTCAATTTTTTTTCCCTTTCCCGCGAGATTCGAGATAGGCAGGTTCGACTGTATTAAAATTCTTCTGCATTATTCATAATGCATTTCCCCCCCTTCATTCCTTTAATTTGCTATATAATTTTATCTTTGGATTAAGAGATACAAAATGTTGTGGTTTATTAAAAACTATTTTCAATTGACATAAAATTATATTTTTTTATTTTCAACTGTTTTCCATGTATGAGAATTGCATTCTGTAAAATTAAGTCAATTTGTATCTTTTAATAGGCAAGCTTCTTAAGGAAATTACGCCCAAAATTTCCCTAACAAGCCATTTTGCCCTTGTACCAAAAGCTTATGAATATTACTGAACAATCGTGATATTTTACAAAACTTACTTTTTCTTTTTCTACTCGTTTTTGATGACTGAGAATTGCTACAACAGCTGCATATTCAAGTAAACTACAAAATACAAAACCAATACAGACTGAGAGCCAAACATTGAGTGCTACAACATACGAAACACTTGGCAATGCAGCTTGGTACTGTTTTGTTATGATGGTCAACAGTGATGTTACTCCCAAAGTCACTCTTCCAGGAACAGCATCAACAGGTATCCAAAATGTTAGCATTGCCATAAAGACAATTAGAATACTTGGTATATAAATATTGATGACATAATAGCCAACTCTTCTTGTTAAATGAATCACTCCTCTTAGACATGCAAATTTGCCTGAAAAATTTACTTTGTATAGTGAATTATGAATATTTATTTAAAGTTTCAAAAACAAAAGTTGAATGTTTTATGAAATACAATGCTTTTATAACAAATATTTTGATTGCAATTTGAGATTAAACTTGCATGATATTTACTATGGATATCTAGTGTTCATTCATAAAAATGTATTTTTATTTATTATTAACATTTAATGATTAGAAATATATGCATAAAACATTGTATACTAGACTTTCAAATGATAATGATAATTTTCTGAAATCAATAAGCATTCCAGCTAATGTTGTGTCAAATGATATTCTAATTTTGCTCTGAAAATTTTAAAATTATATTAAAATTAACAAAATGCTCACTGGCAGCATTTTTTTTACAAATTTATTTTAAAATATACTTCATGCAATAATGTAAAAAAAAAAGAATTTATTTTCTCTTCTGTTTTTTATAAATTTGTATTTCTAAAACAATAAAGAATTATAAGCAATATTTAATAACACAGTAATGATTTAATCTGGAACCTAGGGGAAGGATACCCTTCTGGGTACTAGTTTTCTGAATCAATACATCATAAAAGTTATTGATCATTCACGAGACTAATTTTTTCTGCTAGGTAATAATTTTCAAAATAATTTGAAAAATACAATAAAACTTGTTTCCGAATGTTGATTATATTGAAAGAAATTATTTATAATCCTAAAATGATTTTGAATGAATCTCAAACATGATCTAGTTGCACATCCCTACTTTTGTACAATCTTTAGGTTTCCACACTAAACTTTACGAGAACTATCGTCAATCAAATGTAAAATTTTCCCGGTCTATTTCCCAGATACGAAAAGTCTTATATCATAGGGATTTTCTTTCATTTCCTTTGCAGTTTAGGATTGCTATACATTTATATTGCTGCAATGGACCCTATTTAGAAGTTGTTGAAAAGACAAGAGCAGTAAAAAAATTAAATAATTTTAATATGTTGTTAAACTTTCGTGGGAAGAATAAATAACGAAGATAAATGAATCTAGTTATTAATGCTGTTTAAAAAAAACAGATTCTTTTTGCTTCAGATTCAAGTGGAAATGTTTTTATCATTACCAAGACTACTCAATTCTTTATTTGTTTTTTTAATATTTGAAGTTTTTTTTCTGCTCACTTTTATCTGAATATTTGATCCCATTTACATTTATTTTATTGTGATGTTGTATGCTGATTCTTAACATCAAGTGAAAAAAATAAAATGTGTGTGTCCATTCAAGTGAGAGTTGAACTTATGGAAAGACAGGATAGGTATTTCATTTTGTCAGCTTATTTTTTCACGTATTTATAAATTTCTTTTTTTTTATCAATTGCATTTACTTTATCATAATAAACATTTTATGTTTAATTAACCTTCATTTAAACAATAACGTTTCAAAATTGACCCTATTGTTACTTTATCCTAATTTACATTTTATGTTTGATTAACCTTCATTCAAACAATAACAAAATGTTAAAAGTGATCCTAATTGTTTTTTTGATTTGTTTGTTGAATAATGTTTTTTTTTCTTCTTTTTTCTTTTTAAATTTGTTTATTTTAAAGACCTATTAACTGGTTAAATCTATTTTCAGGGCTCCAACAAACAAGACCAGAAAAGTTCAATGTTTTTAAAATAATCTATTGAAGTATTTAATTTGAATTCTATTCAAGATAGGACTTTTTTAGAATATTAACAATTAATGTTTAGTATAGTTCATTAAAACTGTATTCTTATATTTTATTTATTTAAAACTTATAAAATTGAATATATAAATGCAAATGAAGTCGAGCATTGTAGGAGCAAAATGATAAACTTAAGTGAATTTCTTTTATGCATATATTTGTGATTCAGTGTTTATGTGCTTTTTTAAACTAATGTTGAAATGTGTGTTAGATTTCTTACCATGTTTCCCCATCATGTCTTTCTTTGTGCAGTTTGATGTTTGAGGATCCATAAACTCAAACTGAGGTAGAATTATGAAGTCACTTACACTAAGGGAGTTAGCATCGCGCCAGTGAAGATTCATTTCACTCAAAGTGTGCGTTACTGAAAAAAAAAAAATTTATAATTGATTATTGCATTGATATTATTTAGAAAAGTAACCAATGTTATATTTCGACCTAGAGAAACATTTATTTCATTATATTTATGCTATGATATGCAATGATAATAATCAAGCAATTATTTCAATATTTGGATTTTATTAGTAATACCATAATTATGCTAAGGAATGCTTAGATATGAAGAAAATATTTCATTATAAGCTAGAAAGAATCAGGCTTATTGTAGTCTTTGCTCCTTTCTAGTTCTGTTTGTTTTCAAATATTATAGATTCAAAAATTAGGTATTTAGAACTATTTAATATTGTGTTACTGTCAGTGGATAAAAACTTTAAGAAGCAAACGTCATTTATGATTAGATCATTTTAATTTGTGATTAATCATTTTATGATTAGAAATAATACCTGTTAATGCAAAAGAATTGGCAAGAGCCACTCTTCACCACAAGATGTTTTTTCGAATTTATGAGGTATTATGATAATGATCTGAAATACCTATCTATTTTAAAACAGGGAAATTAAGTTTTCTTTTTAATAAAGTTGCGTATTTTATACACATTAGAGTGTTTATACCAAATGTTTCAGAAATATATTTTTTAAGAGCCAACTGCTGACGCTTCCAGCACCATTTCCCACTAATTATATCACATTTCTACATTAGTTAAAAATTATTTTTATTGACAAGTTATTGGTTCCAGCTAAACTAACTTAGTTCAGAACTGTGAAGTTTGCAATGAAAGTTAATCTTTAAAAATTGCTAAACATTCTTGGGAATATCCCTTTGTAAAGACTGTTTATAGACTATGCAGATCTCTTTATGGTAAAAATGTTTTTCGTAATATCTGATCCTTACGACAAATTAATTAATCTATAGGTAATGAAAATCTTTTCATTAAAGCTTTAAAATCAAGTATTTTTGAATACTATTTAATAGGTGTGGCTTAAAGTTCATTTTATGGTTACACTATCCTGCCTTGCAACAAAGGAACAAGTTTAGATGATGATATAAGGTTTTATGTGTTAAGAAGTTTTGTATAACTTTTCCAGATTTTAAGAATTCAACAAATTGTTAGCTAATAGAGAAAATGAAATGTTTTAAAACTATTCTTCATGCAATTCTTAATTCCATGTTCAATTCTTAATGCAATTCAATTGCATAAATCATGAGATAAGAAATGCTATATTATTCTACTAAATTTAGTAAACTTTTTTACAAAAGTTTGATTAAAACCTTAGAATATAAAAAAATTGTAAATGTAGATACTCAAACATAAATATGTTTAGTATATTTTATATAAATATTACTCATTAATAATATTTTGGAGGTTGGATAGACTAAATAATTTTTAATTATTGAAGTTAATATTTTGTTTTTGGTCAAATCACCAATAACACTGATTATATACATTTATTAATGTAAATTTGGGAAATAAACTTTACCAAAACATATATATATATGTGTGTGTGTGTGACATAACAAGCTTCAGCTAATCTTTTTATGTTATTTCTCTTATCCCCTAAAACGAAACATTTTACGAGATTTTCCCTAACTTTTATTAACCTTTTTGGGACGGGCTAGTCATAAATGTATTCGTACGGAATCAGAATCAGGATAGTAAAAAATAAAAAGCAGTAGCTTAGGTTTGGCCATAGCTAATTTAATAGACTTATTTTTGCTTTCACTTTAAATCTAACGCATCTAATCCTTGTGGGTTAAAAGTGTAACTATACAACTTTTAATTCAAACTAAGTGGTGAATTAAATAAAGCAAACTATTATTACCTTGCCACCAAATAAACTGCTGTTAAAATAGTTTGCCTACCAGTTTTATCTTTTTTACCATGATTATCGACACCCTGAGAATTCATATATGACTCCCCCGCCTTGAGGTTAAGGAGCGCTTCGATTTTGTATCACTTGGATGATTGTTCTCTCTCTAATAACTATTAAATAAATATTCTGCCCTCTTCCCCAGCCTAAAACCTGTTTTAAACCTTACTCTCGGAAACAACTTAGATGTGTGCATATATATATCTATATATATGTATGTAAAATGTGACAGTCGGACCGAGCAGAAAAACAAGACACAGAATTTTAATGAAAGCAAATTAATTTTATTTGATCATTCTTTATTGAGTGGCGAGCGAAAAGTGTTGTATACTCTATTGACTATCAGTTTTTCTGGTAGGGAAAATCTTGCAAAAAATCTGAAAATGTCTCTATCTAGGGAAAAGAGGGAATTATTGTTGGTTTATTAAATAGGTCGTGCGATTCCCACAAAGAGTAAAGGGAAAATGTCTTTACTTTTAATTAATGCATACTTGAGCCAAAAATAGATTTAAGGACAGGATGTGAATCTAAAAGTGTGAGACAGCATTTCGATTAGAATAATAAAATGAAAGAAAAGGATTTACAGGAAAGAACTAACATAAAAAGATTAATTGAAGCTTTTTATGTTACACACAGATTTATATATATATAAATGTTATACTTACAGCTTTTTACAACTATATCACAAGTTTGAGTATCATGAGGGAAGTTATGAAGTGACATGTCACAGCTAAATTCTAGTGATAATCTGAAATAATGTCACAAATTTAAAAGTATGTAAAAATATAAAAAGCATTTTTTTACAGAAAGGTTGAAAATAATCACTGAATTTTCATCATACAAGGGATATAAAATCATTTCATTTAAAAACTTCTAACCTGTTTCGAAAGATGTTATCAATTCAGAAAAATTGAGATGCTTAGAATTGTAACATCAAATCCCAACCACCTAATTCTATATTGTATAAAATGGCCTTATCATCAACCATTGAATTGAATTTATCACATAGGTCAAATTTTGGAATCAGGATATGCTAGTTTTAGCATATCCCAATTAATTATATAAGTCAGCATATGAACTATAGTTGGCACTAGTATACTGCAGCGATGCTAACTTTCTCCTCTTAATGATAACATTTTTTCTTGTGGTAGCCATGATTGCCTGTTGGACAAAATTTTACGTAAATAGTTTTGCCTTACAACTATGTGAAAATATTTTAAATGTATATAGAATGCCAATTCATCTTAACTTTTCATGTTGAGGTTTTTAAAGTGTTTGAATCAATGAAAGAAATTCACGTAGCTTTTGTCTTTAATTTTCTACCACTTAATGAAATATTTGACAGATAATGGTGCATTTAACATCCCTAATACATTTCAGTCATTTATGGGAAAATTTGTGGTCTGTTGTGCTGTTTCTATTCAGAATGCTTCAAAGTACTATTCATGATTTTGAAAAATTACTATTCAAAATACTATTCATATTCATAATTTCATGAAGTAATAGGGCTATTAGTTTTCTCCATTAAAATAGCTATTTAAGTAAACATTATCTATATATAGTGAATTCAATTTTTTTTACTAGTACGTTAAAATGATGGCATTAATATGCCTATAATTATTTCCTATTTTTAGAAAGAACTTCCATATATTCCAGTGTAAATGTCGCCTTTTCGAAACCAAAAAATTTTACGAAAACCAGTGGGTTAGACTTGCACACCAGTAATAAAATCTGATATTCGTCGATCATAAAAAATCAAGGCATTATTAACAATTAGGTGAATATGATTAACTACTCATCAATTTACTCCATTCAATATCTATTTTTAATATCATTACACAGTTAATTTTGCATCATATTTTCTTTACACATAAAGGTTTTTTTTTTTTTAGAAACATTGCTTTAAATTTGTTTTCAAAAAGAAACATTAAGAAAAGTTAAGGTAGTTTATTCAAGAGTAAATTTAAAAATATTGCATAATGTAAACTTTTAAAACATGCTGCATTGCTACAAATTTAAGGATTCCCGAATATCATTTGTGTCGGCTTCAACAATGTACAAAGTATTGTCCATAAGGCCCCTGGTATTGTCATATGAATCCCACTCTGCAATGGATTCTACTTCATCCCCATCTGCTGAGTTCTGTAAAAAATCATACATCTATCCAAAAAATTCGAAATTCCACTCTTTTTAAAAGTTTTATAATAGCATTTAAATCTACATTTTTCCATACATATTATTTGACGTCGCCTCACAGCATGCATCTTTATTTGAGGCAAATGCATCATATCCACCAAGAAGAATGTGAAATATTTTTAATTAGAGAAAATTTTATAGACTTAATTTTTTTATTTTATGAAATTTTCATTTTTGAGTTCTTCAGTGGTCGACTTATACTTCCGATATGCCGGAAATTTGCTATTTCATAATAAAAAATAAGGATCGACTTTTACACTAAGATATACAGTATTTTTTTAATTAAAACGAAGACAGTTACTTTTTTTTTAAAGTAACTGTCTTCGTTTTAAAGTAACTGTCTAAACTGTTGTTTTAATAAGTTTTCAAGCTAAGCAAAACTCAGATGCATATCTTTTACAGAAGCTACTCTAATGTTAAACAAATTTTTTTTGTGTTCAAAAGCAACCTTTTACAATCAATGAGGTTGCTGGAACCTGTTGAGATAAATTAGTTTATGCTCTTACTCTTTTAATTTTTGGTCTGAAAGGATCAGAATTTGAAATCTTATCTTAATATTTCAAGCTCCAACAATTAATTTTATTATTTTCAAAATAAATAATTTGTTTATTGATTTATTAGAAGTGTAAAAAACAAACATAGATGTCAGTTTGAAAACATTAAGAAAAACATTTTAAAAATTTTTTCTACTGCGATGTATTTTCTACTGTTGGCCTGTGAAAAATTTTCCCATAAATTTTTGGTCTGAAAGGATCAGAATTCGAAATCCTATCTTAATGTTTCAAGCTTTTGCAATTAATTTTATTATTTTCAAAATAAATAATTATTTTATTGGTTTATTAGAAGTGTAAAAAACAAACATGGATGTCAGTTTGAAACCATTAAGAAAAAAATTTAAGCTACGATGCATTCTCTATTGTTGGCCTGCGAAAATTTTTTCCATAAATTTCGAGGAGAAATTTTAAACGTTCAAGGCTTGTGATTAGATTATCCTTTCATATATTTAAAGCTAAGACACAGTGGTTTAAAGGATAGAGTGTTCGCCTCCCAATAAAGTGACCCAAGTTCCAATTCTGCTTCCGGCTCGCATCAACTACAATGCAGACGTAAAATATCCTCATTGGTAGATGCATCATTGGATATAGAATCCCCTTGTCGTCGGGGTTTTCGTGTTATTCCAACGCAAATGTGGGTTCATTCCATCAAAAAGTTCTGCGTGAAGGGTAAGTTTTATCCCACTGCTTGATCCATGAGTTGCATTGTCTTCTGAGTTTGGTTCAAAATTACAAGGCTACACAGTTGAACATTGAGAGTCGTAAACTGAGAATTGGATAGGATGTTTAACATGGGTTATAAAATAGAATATTTAAAATTCATACTCATTCTCTTCCTTTCCTTTTCTCTTAAAATATAACTTTTTATATGATACTATTGAAGATATTTTTGAGCACTAAATATTATTTGAAAATTAAAGTATTCAAAAGATAGAAAAATGTAGACAAACATGTTTATTCGTATTTTATGTTTTTAATAGAATATACACAAAGTAAACATAATATATATTAATAAAAACCTTACTTTTTTTTGTAAATTTGAAGTTCTTAAGTGTATACAAAAGCATTTTAAAACTGAATATGTATTTGCTTTGCAAAATAAAAAAAAAATAACGTAAAAATTCGTAATGTTGAATAATGATGATAAGTTATGTTAGATAATGATAATAAGCAATTTTGAATAAGATATTTATGGCAATCCTTGACTGAGTGAAAAATACCAATGTCACTAATGAAACAAGCTTTATGGTAATGAAATATGTCATTTTTGCTCTTGATATAGAGTAAAAGTTATATTTTATAGTAAAATATTTAAAAAAAAAAAGGCTCACAGCCTTGATTAAACACATTAAAGTAGATAGGATCAATGCATACTATGGTAATGAAATAAGGCATTTTTGCTCTTGACATAGAGTAAAAGTTAATTTTACAGAATTTATAGTAAAATATTTAAAAAAAAAGCTCACAGCCTTGATTAAACACATAAAAGAAGATAAGATTAAAACATACCTTGCTCCAAAAATAACTGTGGAATCATTCTTCAGCCAAAGATAAACATAAGGAATTATACTATCTAATACTTTCCCTTCAATTGCATTGTGAAAGTAAACATCTGGTGTCCATAGATGCTGCCTCCAGTCTGGATTTAGAGCGATTTTCTCTAAGCTTTCATTAACTACTGGGAACATAAGTCTGTGATCTCTCCAAGTTTTGTATAAGAATATGTCGATTACTAAAGACTAAAAGAATATAAAATTTCAAAGAATAAGAAGTTTAATAAGTTATCTAAGTTAATTCAGTCTAATTAAAACATCTAAGTTATTTCAGTTTAATAAGATATTAAGAAGATTAGTAGAGCCTCATCTAGAAATGTCTGTGGGAGGGATCTGTCAGGGGTCCCCTGGTCGTTACTTTAAACTAGATTTTCATGTTGTTCAACTATGAAGTGTTTTTTAATTACAGTAGAGTCCCGATTATCCGAGTTAACGTGGACCATGACTAACTCGGATAACCGAGAAACTTAAAGCCAAGAGTATAAAAAAGGAAAGAAAAAGAGTAGGTATAAATGTAATGTATTTTGCAAATACTAAATTTATACGAGTGCACCACATGCAATTTATATTATAATTAAAAAACTTATTTAAAAACACTCAAAAAGCATACTTAGCGTGAATGAAAGTTTTTACTTTAAGTCCTTAATTGTTTTTTGTTTTGCATTACTTCGGCGTTTTTTTTTTGCAGCAGTTTCGCCATTTTCTTAGGGATAACAGGAAATTGGAATGCTAGTGTCGCTTCTTCTTGTTGTTTTATATATTCAATAGCACTTTTGATAGCTTTTAGTCCTTATGTATGAGAGATTTTTATATGTTCAGGGCTGATTGTGCTCCGGAAAAAATCCGGATTTTTCGCTAACTGTGATCCGGAAGTTTCCGGAGATCGAAGGTCCAGACGTTTCAAAAAATTATTGATCACAGAAGCTTCCGGAAATTTCAAACAAAAATTCTTCCCGGAAATTTCAAAGGTGGAACTTTGTTTGTAAGGGAGAGCCAGAGATATACTTTATAAGCTTATATTCATGCTTAATATAAATTTTTTATCAGTAAATAGTTATTATCATAAACTGAAGAAAAAAGACATATTTGTAAATTTTAATTACTTCTCCAGGTCATCATAGGTATGTGTAAAATTTTAAAAATATTTTAAGTAAACTAAGAAATATTGAGAAAAAGGAAAAAAACCTTATTTAAATTTTTTTTTCAATTTAAATTTTTTGCTTTTAACTCAAGAAATTTTCCGGAATTTCGACTTGGGCTCACAATCACCCCTGCATGTTGACTTTCATTGTCGCTGTCTTCATCATCTTAGCTAAATTCATTTTCATTATTGACGATATTAACGTTCAGATCAATTTGTTGGATTTTGTTTACCTGAGTATTTGGAAGATAAAATTCGGACCTTTTTTCGGTGGAGTTTTAAAAATAAACTAGAACAAATAAACTCCTTGAAATATTTGATAGGTCGATTAAGCGGAAACTCGGATAATCGGATCTCTACTGTATTTATAACGCAAGTAAATAACGATATATTAGTAAATTTGAGCTTATATTTTTTCAACTTTTGTTAACTCATAACTCGAATATTTATTTGCTAAGGAAAAATACAAAACGAAATTATTTGTGGGTGCCCCTAAAAATGTGGGGGTCCTAGGCTTGGGCCTCCAAGGCCTATGATAGTTAGCCATTGAGGATTAGTGATACGGTAAATACTTCCCACTATTGCTTGTTATCAAATTATAATAAAAAAATATTAAGTTGATTAGTGAGCAAATAAATATTTGCAAATGTTGCATGCTAAATCAGATATAAAATTTATTATGGGAGAAAATGGTTAGAGTGAAAAAGTAAATTGATCTTTTGTGGGTATTTTAATAACGTAAGGAACTGTTAAGCATCTAATAAAAAATAAATTATTATGTAGCACAGTGAAACATGCTTAAATTCAACAAGATATTACATTCTCCTAAAAATTCGTGCCGATTATTCGAAAGTGGCGTATGGATTGGTCTGATTGATTCAGAATAATTTGAAACCAAATAATCTGTGTACAAGTTCTATAAGACAGTGAGGAAAAGCGTTGTTCCCAATTAGATGGATGTATACAGTAATTTATCAAAAGCATCCAGAAATATCGAATCAAGTCTTTGCCAATTGTTCTTGGGCCTCGGTTAAGATTTTCTGTGCCATCAACTGTCAATTACAAGACTTTGCGCCTTCAAATTTTCAGTTGTTCTGATCATTACGAAATTATCCTCATAAAAAAAACTTCATCCCTTTGGTCGATAATAATTATATATTTTTCGAAAGTT
Organism: Parasteatoda tepidariorum; assembly: GCF_043381705.1. Taxonomy (NCBI): domain Eukaryota; kingdom Metazoa; phylum Arthropoda; class Arachnida; order Araneae; family Theridiidae; genus Parasteatoda; species Parasteatoda tepidariorum. The sequence goes on along the minus strand of NC_092215.1, from coordinate 35,144,563 downwards.
GGTTTAGGTCTAATTTTTGCCATAAAAAATGATCATAATAAATTCTCTAGTGAAATAAGTTAATTAACTATAGGCGATCGCAATGCTCGAATATGCCATCTAGGGATAGACCGGTTTCATGCCTTTGGCCTTTCTCCCTTCCCTCTCCTCCTCTTTTTAGTTGTATAGGAATGTACTACGATATTTTTCCTTTTTATGTAATGAAAATATTTTTTAAAATTTCCATGATGCTTTTCTTTAGAACTATGTTTAATGTAATTTTCAGTTCCATATAGTTTTAAAAATTAAAAGATTTTAATCTGCATGAAAATCAAGACAGAAACTAGCGTACTTCCTTCCTCTATGACTCTCCACACGCTCAATGGTGAAAGCATGTGAAGTGTTGCCATAAGTTCTGCTCTACGCCACCTGCAGCCCATTTCGATCGCCAATCAAGAGTTGCATTAATTTCCCACTGAATTTTTACAATTCATATGTATTTTTATTTATCATTAAAATTTTTTTATTTAAACAAATAATTAAAAATTACAAACACTAAACGGGGGAAAACTTTAAAAGAATAAGGAAATAACATAAAAAATTCTCCGTATGATATAAGCTTTGAACCAGACATCTTGTATATTGAAATAGCGTCACTGGGATTTTTACTATCCATTTCTTCTCATAGGATAAACTTTTCTTGGGAATAACTTAGCCCTTTAAGTAAATTTAATAAATAAAATATTTAATGATATTCTCGATAGCATATTTGACAAGGAATAGGATAAAACCCCAGTTTGACTCTCTTAAACTTTTAAAATGGAAGCAAAACTTTAATATCTAATCATATATACTATTCTTTTTGAAAAGAATGATCTAAGTTTTAAAATGAACAAATAGCTTGAATAATTAAAAATAATAATAATAATTTGGTGATTGCCACCAACTTAAAAGTAATGAATTATTTTAAACTTTTGTAAATTTTTATGAGCTCGAACAATGCAGTGTTGAAAAAAACTTTTCATTTTCACAAAATTTGCTTTTTTTCATGTAAGCATTCTGCGCCGTTTTCGCAATTAACGTAGAGAGCACTGGCTGAGAATGCACCACTCTTAACCTTATAGTCATGTTACAGTTATTTAAAAGTCATGTTAAAATTCACAACGCGAATGGGGTGGAGCCTCGTTACTGTTAGGGTTATGTTTACCCTATAAGTAGGTTGATCTCCAAACATGAAAACAGGTTCAATCGGTTCTGTTTTGTGCATGTTTGAGAAAGGGTCATCAGGGAGGTGACCTCATATCAGAAAGGTAATGGGTTCGAATTATGGAAAAGGCATGGATGTCCTTCATTATCTGTTCTTACTGTGGGAGCAACGTTGGCCCACGTAATAAGGTGTCCCTGAAAGAGTGGCCAACAAATCTGCCCTACTGATACAAGTAGTCAATCGTAAGCGCATTAGGGAAAAAAATATTTGAGAAAGGAAAAGACCGCGTAGTACGATTCAGAACCGGTTTTTGTATACATGCAGAGTTGAGTCTTGGTGGCTCAGGGGATAGAGCGCTTAACTTCCAATGAGGTGAACCGGGTTCGAATTCCGCACTCAGCTCACACCGCGCACAGTGTTGACGAAAAATATCCTCAGTGCTACCATATTGGTAGTCTTAAACCCAAAATGTGGTCGGCTGTTCAACGACAGTTATAAAATAAAATATATTTAGAGCTATGATAAAGAAGCATTATGAGGAAAATATTTACGTTTTGGCTTAAGCTCGGTTGACAGTTAACTTAGTGTACCATAAAATGGAAATTTGTCTATTTCATAGCATATTATATGAATATGACATCAGTACCTTCGAAAAATATATTCAAATCTACAATTTAAAATCTATAGAAAATGCTTTGTGATCAAAAATAGGTTATACTTAATGCTATCTCTTCTTGCTAATTTTTTTTCTTTCGAGTAGTCAAAAAATAATAAATTACACTCAAAAATATGAGTTTAAGCTATACTAAATATGTTCTTATTGATCAACAAAGATTCTATATCACATAAGCTAAAGCATAAGTTGAGTGGAATTAAAATGTTTAGAGAATCTAGTCTCATATGCAAATTGTTGAAGGATATACGTGCTTCCTCCCTTACACCAGAAATATCGTATTACCTCAATATTATGTGTATGTTATGGATAAAGCAAAACTAAAAGATAAATCTAGGTTTTACTAGTTAAAGTAAGAATAACTTATTCTAGTAGATAAAAACCCCAAAAATGTCCGACGCTTCCAGCTTTAACTGGCTAAAACTATGTCTGCCTAAAACTAACCAAACCTTTTTCATTTTAAGGCCTTTTTGGATGATTACGTTCTTGGACTCTTATTGAGATTGATGGAATTTTATTTTACTTGGATCATGTAATTGATCATCCAAGTTCTCAGCCCAAACCCTTGGGTGACAGTAGAGCATGTTTTACTTGTCATTCAAGTTTTACATACCTTTACCAATCTGTTTCTAAGACATCAGGGATTCTGTATATGGTTATTTCATTTTGATGTCAGTTTTCATATATTCTAGTCTAAATTAAATTATATGTTAGGATTTATTTGTGTTATTTTGATTTTATTTTGTAATTTTGTCTTCATGCAAGTAAGACTTTTATTATCTTGAGTCTGAACAATGCGCATATTCAGGTTTTTCATCTCTCCAATAAGTAACATCTCAATAAATCATAAAATTTCTTGGACAGAGAAATTCCTCCAAGTCCTCTGATTGAAGCACTTGGTCCCTATAAATAGGGCTTAAGTCTCGTACAATATTTGGATTCATTTCTAATTTGGATTCAGTTCTCTGATTCAAGCACTTGGTCCCTATAAATAAGGTCTAACCCTTTCGCTCCGACTGTCACAAATACGTGCCAGTATAAAACCTTATCGACCAGGGTAAAAAGATAAAACTGGTAATCAAAGTAATTCTTTAGCAGTTTATTTGTGGGCGGAGTTATAATTGTTTGATTTATTTAATTCACCATTACTTTGTCCAAAATAAAACTATTTAGTTATACTTTGAATTAACATTGATTATATATATGATTAAACTAACAATAATTAAAGTAAAAGCAAANTATAATTTTTTGATTTATTTAATTCACCATTACTTTGTTCAAAATAAAACTATTTAGTTATGCTTTGAATTAACATTGATTATATATACGATTAAACTAATAATAATTAAAGTAAAATCAAAATAAGTCTGTCAAATTAGAAACGACTACATTTAAGTTACCGTTTTTTATTTAATTACATCCTGATTCTAATTTTGAACGAATGCTTTTGGGAATCACCCGTCCCCAAGGGGTTAAGTCTCATGCAATATTTGGATTCATTTCATCGATGTTCATTTAAAGTTAAGGACAAAGGCTTTTCTACACTGATGAGTTTTGTTTCAAGGTTAAGTGCTAGTGCCCTTAATCTTGCATTGTTAATAAATTGCAGGTATTGATTTCGGGTTTTAATCAACTAGGTTGGCAACCCCCACTTCAACCAGATAAACTTAGATTCATTTTTGCTTTATTCGTAGAATATGTGCGAAATAAAGAGTTTTAAATATTTATTCCTACCTTAAACTCAACAAATTGTTGCTCATCATCCAAAGGTGGGTAGTTTTGGCCGACTTCCCCGAAATTCAGACGGCAGGATTTCGTAAATGTATTCTCATCCTTGAAGGATTAAGAAAATTTTCTGTATTAAAAACTATTTTGATGTGAAGTCTAAGGAAAAAAATTTTCTTGGTTAAATTACTTCGCAGAGGTCTACTCAACTTTTTAATTTATGCGGACTAATTAAGTTAAAGCTTTATCGAACCATAAACAAAGTGTTTTTAATTTTATAAAAATCTATGGCACTGAGCAGTTTTTTCTTTTAATTTCAGCAGTTGTCTTTATGATTTTATTTCATGACTAAGCAATTTTCACTCTTTATATTCGCGATGTGCTAAATGTTTATCTAGCAAATAATGGAAACTAAATTATTCCCAATAAAATTTTCAATTAATTTTCTTGATAGGGGAAAGGGATCCTTATGAACCCGAAATAGAAAACCCGTAAAAATTGTCAATGAATGGCAGTACCAGACCTACTCTACAAAACTTCCATAGCAGTCATAGAGTCATTTCTTTATTTAACCTGGTGTTGCACTTTTATCAACGATTTCTTCAAGTAAAAACATAGCTTAAGCTAACTAATAATCTGAAATCAATTATTGCAGAATATTATATGAACATTCAAGTAAATTTATATTTACTGGATTAAGAATTTTTGTTTTTGCATATTATGCATGATGGAGCACTTGTGTACACTATACCTTCAGCAGATGTAGACAGTTTACATGTACCCCTCTATTGTCCCTCCATATTATTAAACTTTCCTACTTTTTGCTCACATAAGTAACACCCATTGGCTGTAAGCATTTACGATTGGATTTATTGATTGGTTAACTAATACCGAATAAAAAAAAAACAATCTATTCATGAAGATGTTGAGCTCTCTATGGCAGCATGTTATCAAGTTTTTACCATTCAAAACATAAGATGATTTTTTTTTAAAAGTTAGACACTTGGCCCTTCTCCAAAAGTGTTTTCTCTGAGGTTGATTTTCTTGCTGATAAATGCAACAGACCAAAAAGCAAAATAGATTCCCCTGCTCTGTTAGAAATTATTGATGATTTTAACAACAGTGTCACCAGTAGTAACTGTCCTTCAATTGACCCACTTCCAAAATGTAAGTAACTTTAAAAAAAAAAAAAGTGAAAAGGGGAATCATGCATGCTAACTTATACAATTGGGGAAGAATTTTACATTCTACAAAGAATTTCAAAAGCTATAAAGAAGTATTAGATAAAACGAAGAAAAAGCATGAGCATAAAACAACAGTATTAAAGCAAAAAAGAAAAGAAAAAAAGCTCATTACAACATTTGAGGAAAAGAATGTTTCTATTACCCGGTAGGTAAATTACAAAACAGCGGCCATCAACGATTCTTTGATTTTTTTTTTCTCCGCTGGAGAGTTTTCTCTTGACTGTCAGTTGATCGCAATTATGATGTAAGCCAAACAGAAGAGCGGGCTATAAAGGTCGCTGGATTGGAAAATCGCTTCCCAATTGGCAGTTCTGTTAACACAGGGTTGTTAACTACTACGCTTTTTGCAAAATACCTTAGAGAGTGGTAAACAAAAACTAAAATTTAGAATACTAGGCGATTTTGTCCAGTTTTTATAAGCCTCACCACGACAGACTAGGGCGAAGTGGCGTTTCGTATGAACTTTTGAACCATTTTGAAGTGGTGGTGTGGAAAATAAGTATAAATGAATGAAAAATAATACATTGCGACATATACATAGCTACCATTATAATAAATATTTACAAAAAGCGTCGAAAGTTGGCAGCACTGCTTACATACAGCTTCCGAATTTTTCCGTTTTAGCAGGGAAATCTTTCCAAATGGTAGCGAATTGTTACTTAAATACTTATGTTTTAGTTTAAAAAATGCGATTAGCAGTAGGTTTACGGAACGCGTCATTTTGACGCATTTCGAATTTTGTAAGGAAAATTACAAAACCCGTTTACATTTTTATTTTATCTCCTGTAATGACTTTTATTCATTGATCGAGGTAAATATATATTGAAGTCTATTTTCTTTTAAAAGCGTTGAAATATTGAAATTCTCTTTGTGGTATACCTATCTCTACGGATATGCGTCAATTTCGACAAAATTTTGAGTAAACATGCAAGCATCAGATCAATAATAAATAGGAATGTACCGACAATACTTCGATCCGATATCGTCATCTTAAATGAAACAAGCGATAAGCAACTGTTGCCGATAAGTAATAATAGAAAGAACAAACGCAGAATGTCAGATTTTGAAGGCTTCAGTTGCTTAGTTCCAGTATTGAAAAATAAAGTACTGGAATATTTCATAAATATCTACCTCATATTTTAATTTTTTTCTTATAGTATATAATTACATTGCTTTCTAAGTGCAGAGATACCAACTGGTCCGGACACGCCATAATAATTAGAAAAAAAAGATAAATAACTACTAAGTTACAGCAAGGGGGATAAAAGCGGAGAGCATAGATCCCCCCCATCACTATCATCATCATCAACTACTAACTCCATACCTGCCAACTCTTCCGGATTCTCACCAAAGCCAAAAGTCATAGTCGCCCAAGGGCACACACTAAGAGATGAAAAAGTCAGATGCCCGCTTCGCGGGCAGGCACTTTAAATAACAATATATCTAGTCTAGTCTAGTCTTCCGGATTTTCCGGAAGATTTAATTTTCATATTTAAAGTGGTAGTAAATATATACTATTTTTCTTTTATAAACTTAATTTTTTAATGATTTTAATCACCACTATTCTTACAAAAATTAAGCAGATATATTAATATGCGTTACTACTCATGGTTGTCAACTCAAGTTTTCTCAAATACAACGTATTTGTTTGATTAAAATTGAAGTTTTAATTCCATTTTAATACCACTGGGAAAAATGATAATGGAAGGGATTAAAAGTTGGCAGGTATGTAACTCATTTTTGTAGATGTAAAGTGGTGATATATAAGCCTACGAATTATTTAGAAATAGTGGTCGAAAAAAATTTTCTAAATTGAATTTACTAAACCAAGAATCACAGTTGATAAACTACCACTTAAAATATATATTTGCTTTCCGGAGAAAGTTGGCATCTCTGTAAGTGCTGTTATATGTATTCGTTAATGCGTCAAATTGACGCGTGTTCGTAGAGATAGATATATAAGAAACGTCCGTAAACCTAGTGGTAAAAGGATCTTAACCATAGTGGCATATATATACCCAACCATATTTAAAAAAAAAACGATTATCATTCGGGGAAGTTTTAAATGTTAGCTGAATTGTACAAAAATATCTTTAACACGATGGGCATGGGGGTCACCGGTGACTGGCACTGAATTTGTTCGTAGCGCCACGTGGGTCACCGGTGACCGGCGAAGCCAAGATTATTAGAAACACATAATTTGAGTAAATTTTTAATTTTTTATATTATTATCGATAAAATGGTTTGAAAAAATTAATGCAAAATAGAAGACACAAAAATAGTTTTCCTTATATATCACAGAGATGCCAACTTGCTCCGGACAGCGAATAAGTATTTTCTACTGGTAGTTTATTAATTGTGATTCTTGGTTTAAAAAATTCAATTTAGTAGATTTTTATTCACCACTATTTCTAAACAATTCGTAGGCTTACATAATTCACCACTCTTTTCAGATATGGCATGACATACCTGCCAACTCTTCCGGATTTTCCGGAAGATTCTATTTTTATATTTAAAGTGGTAGTAATTATATACTATTTCTTCTTTTATAAACTTAATTATTAAATGATTTTGATCACCACTATTCTTACAAAAAGTAAGCTTACAAAAGTTCCATTTTAATACCACTGGGAAAAATGATAATGGAAGGGATTAAAAGTTGGCAGGTATGGCATGATAAANACACCATTTGAGGATTTTACATTACACCATTTGAGGACAAAAAAGTTCTGTTTTTTTTTCGATAGAGAGTTTTCTATTGACTGTCAGTTGGTCGCAATCATGATGTAAGCCAAACAGCGGGCTATAAAGGCTGCTGGATTGGAAAATCGCTTCCCAATTGGTAGCTCTGTTAACATAGGGCTGCTAAGTACTATACACTTTTTGCAAAATACCTTAGCGAGTGGTAGACAAAAACCTAAAATTTAGAATAGTAGGCAATTTTGTCCAGTTTTTATTAGCCTCACCCCGAGAGGCTAGGGCGAAGTGGTGTTTCGTATGAACTTTTGAACCATTTTGAAGGGTTGGTGTGGAAAATAAGTATAAATGAATGAAAAATAATACATTACGACATATACATAGCTACCATTAGAATAAATATTTACAAAAAGCGTAGAAAGTTGGCAACACTGCTTACATACAACTGCCAATTTTTCCGTGTTAGCAGGAAAATCTTTCCAAATGGTAGCGAATTGTTACTTAAATCCTTATGCTTTAGTTTAAAAAATGCGATTAACGGTAGGTTTACGGGACGCGTCATTTTGACGCATTTCGAATTTTATAAGGAAAATTACAAAACCCGTTTACATTTTTATTTTATCTCCTGTAATGATTTTTATCCATTGATCGAGGTAAATATATATTGAAGTCTATTTTCTTTTAAAAGCGTTGAAATATTGAAATTCTCTTTGTGGTATACCTATCGCTACGGATATGCGTCAATTTCGACAAAATTTTGAGTAAACATGTAAGCATCAGATCAATAATAAATAGGAATGTACCAACAATACTTCGATCCGATATCATCATCTCTAATGAAACAAGCGATAAGCAACTGTTGCCGATAAGCAATAATAGAAAGAACAAACGCAGAATGTCAGAGTGTCAGATTTTGAAGGCTTCAGTTGCTTAGTTCCTGTATTGAAAAATAAAGTACTGGAATATTTCAAAAATATCTATCTCATATTTTCATTTTTTTTCTTATAGTATATAATTACATTGCTTTCTAAGTGCAGAGATACCAACTGGTCCGGACAGGCCAAAATAAGTAGAAAAAAAAGAGAGTAAAAAACTACTAAGTTACAGTAAGGGGAATAAAAGCGGAGAGCATAGATCCCCCCCATCACTATCATCATCATCAACTACTAACTCATTTTTGTAGATGTAAAGTGGTGATATATAAGCCTACGAATTATTTAGAAATAGTGGTCGAAAAAAATTTTCTAAATTGAATTTACTAAACCAAGAATCACAGTTGATAAACTACCTCTTAAAATATATATTTGCTGTCCGGAGAAAGTTGGCATCTCTGTAAGTGCTGTTATATTATGTATTCGTTCATGCGTCAAATTGACCCGTGTTCGTAGAGATAGATATATAAGAAACGTCCGTAAACCTAGTGTTAAAAAGATCTTAACCATATTTAAAAAAAAAAAACGATTATCATTCGGGGAAGTTTTAAATGTTAGCTGAATTGTACAAAAATATCTTTAACACGATGGGCATGGGGGTCACCGGTGACCGGCACTGAATTTGTTCGTAGCGCCACGTGGGTCACCGGTGACTGGCAAAGCCAAGATTATCAGAAGCACATAATCTGAGTAAATTTTTAATTTTTTATATTATTATCGATAAAATGGTTTGAAGAAATTAATGCAAAATAGAACATACAAAAATAGTTTTATTTATATCTCACAGAGAAGCCAACTTGCTCCGGACAGCGAATAAATATTTTCAAGTAGTAGTTTATTAATTGTGATTCTTGGTTTAATAAATTCAATGTAGTAGATTTTTATTCATCACTATTTCTAAACAATTCGTAGGCTTACATAATTCACCACTCTTTTCAGATATGTCATGATAAATCTTTTAAAATACTAGCAAAATTTGCTAATGTTTGCAAATTTAGTTTGCAGTAATTTACCGTTTGGCCAGACGGGCAAGCCATGTAAAATTAGCGTGGCACTCAACGTGTTAACTTTAATTAGTACTTTAATACCAATTTTAATTAATTATAATTATAATAAAAAAAATTTCTCATAAAAGAGGAACAGTTCGCAGCTTTATATCTATGGAAATATTATATATTATTAGAAATATATTTAAATGTGGAGTACATATATGGAAATATTTCTTCACGGAAAAAAGTAAATATTAGTGAGTAGTTTCTATTTTACTTTCATTTTACTATATTCTACATGCCAGCTTACTCCGTGATAGCGGGATTTTTCTTCAACTTGTAAAGTGGTAGTAAATTTTATGCTTTACATTTCATTGAATTACTTTACATTTCATTGAACAAATTTGATTTAAAATGATTTCGACCACCACCTTATGAAAAGCAATATAATCGTATGTATAAAAGTAATATAATCATATCTATATTGAAGCTTAGGAGTGCTGGTATAATCAAACAAATTAATCTTATCTTATTCGCATATATTATGTTAGTTTACTATTTTAAATATCACGAAGAGTTATAAGGACTTCTAGGTTAGCATCCATGTTTTTAAAATTGATTTGACTTGTTAGCGTGCATGTTTTCATTGTCGTCTTACTACATAAATATTTTACGCTTTGTGAAAACAAGCTGTAAATGAATAGATCTTACTACCAGTTTTTTTCTTCATCTTTTTATTCCCTCTGTGTATATATTAAGGACTTTTGTCCTATTAATGATAAGCGTTATCTTGAAACTTTGAAGAGAGCGTTTATTTCGTGAAAACGCCAATATTTTCATGTAGAGACTTGTTACCTTGTGGAAATTCCAAAAAATAGCGATAACCTATCGGTAAAGCATACTCATCAGTTTGATGCTAAAACGTGATCTTAGGAAAAAGACATTTCAATTTATTCATAATTTTTTTTTATTATAACCGCAAATGCTATTGCAAATGCTCCGGACTCTACAAACTAAAATTTGCAAATTTTCGGTTTATTTTCTCAACTTTTCAAAAAGCTCAATACGGCTTAACTGTCTTCTTCTTTATGTAACTTAACTGGGCACCTGGGTCGCACAGCGACCCCTATCCCATCCATCATGATTTTATCAGTAGATGTAGTGAAAACATTTTGTGTTCTGCAGACTGTGTGGTGGCTGATTTCAAAGTTCAAGCACCTTGCTTGTGAAAATAACACTAATGGAAATTATATGGAGCAGCTTGCTCTTAACTAAATGTGGCTGTATGCAGTTTGATGGTACGGCTTAACTGTAGAAAAGTGGCGTATCACATAAGCCTTTGAGTTATTTAGAAGTCGTGGTGAGTAAAAACCCTTTAAATCGAATTTGCTAAACCAAGAATCATGCATTAAAATACTACCTCTCGAAAATATTTACCCACTCTCCAGAGAAAGTTGGCATATCTGCAGGACTAAACTTTAATTTTAGGTTTCTACCACTTTTGATTTACCATAAATTTCAATAAATTACGGTAGACTATCCAATCACTCCTGTAAGATTTTAAATGGTGTCAGCTTTGCACATGTGCATACCAGTTGCAACAGCTTGCTGCAGTGTTGGTGTGCAGATAATATTATATGAATCGTTGCTTGTTATTTACATGGCGGAAAGCCTATAAATACTAAGACGGTAAAGAGCTGAAACTGGTCAGTAAGGCATGCTAAATTTCTTTTCGAGAAAAATAAATTTTTTTTAACTACCAAGATTTTTTTTTACCATTATAACATACATTTAATTACTCAAATGAGCTACTCAATTAGATGACCCAAGATTGAATCTCAGCACTGACTATTTGATGCGAATTCTGCTCTCGGCTCTTACTGAATACAGTGCTCTTGCAAAATATCCTCAATGGTAGAAGGATCATGGGTTAAAATCCTCCTGCCGCTGGGCTAACCATGCGAGTTTTTTGTGGTTTCCCTCTCAATGTTACGCTCATGCGGGTTAGTTTCATCAAAAAATGCTCCAAGAAGGCTAGTTCCAATGCTTGATCAAAGAGTTCTTTTGCTTCTTGGGTTGGGTACGAAATTACTAGGCTACGGCGTTGAAGGTTAAAAGTCATAAACTCAGAATTGAGTTGGCTGTCCAACGTCAGTTATGAAAATAAAGTAAAAACAAAGTATTCTTAAGTTAAAGAATATTTACATTGTAATGATCTAAACCTTCATTATTAAGTACATTTAGAAACTATAACTTATTTTTTGTCAAACGTTTATCTGTTAAAAAATGTAGTTTGCTAATTAAAAATTTATGAAAGCAACAAATTTTAGTATTTTACGTGATCAAATGCACGCTTCTTTTGGTTGGATGACTAAGTCATATTCTTCCCCCTCCCCTCTGTCTGACACAAGTAATTTGCTTCTGTTGTAGTAGCAATGATAAACAATACTTAATGCTTCAAATGAGCATAGATAACTACTGTTTAGAACTAAAGGAATGAGTAATTATTTTAGAAAAAGGAATCTTGGCAATATTCCCTAATGAGACAGGTGAAATCCTTAGATTTAACATCGTACGACACCAATAAATATAATCTTCTTTCATCCACTTCAAAAGTGTCCCGGCAGAGAAAAAAAATCTCGTAATTAATCAAGTTGCCAGTAAGTTTGAGTTTACCTTTGCGGTAAAGTGATTAAAATTAGTATCTTGTGAAAAGTTACATGTTATGCATCAACCGGCGATGTAAAAGATTCTATTTTAACACGGATATTTTTATGAATAATTTGAAACTATTTACAGAATGACGATTGCCTTAATTTAATATGCTTTAGTTGTCCAGCAACAGAGAGAATGAATGCCATAAACTTTCCCCCTTGAACAATGAACAATTTGAAGTGACATGAAATTTTTTTTGTTAGTTTATTGATTGGTGATCTTTCTTTCCTTCCTAAAAATTATAGATTGACCAATCAATTATTTCATTGTTAACATTAAGTATTGTGAATACACGGAAACAATGAATTGAATATTTTTTAAGAATAATTTAAAGTTATTGACGGGACGATAATTGCCTTAATTTATAATGCTTTAGTTGTCCAGCAACAGAGATAATGAATGCCATAAAATTTCCCCCTTGAACAATGGACAATTTGAAGTGACATTAATTTTTTTTGTTAGTTTATTGGTTGGTGATCTTTTTTTCCCCTTCAAAAATTATAGATTGACCAATCAATTATTTCATTGTTAACATTAAGTATTGTGGGTACAAGGAAACATGGAAATAAATATTTTTATGAATAATTTGAAATTATTTGCCGAACGATAATGGCCTCAATTTATAATGCTTTAGTTGTCCAGCAACAGTGGGAATGAATGCTATAAAATTTCCAACTTGCAATGAATTGTTTGTAGACATTGAAAATTTTTGATTGTATATTGGTTGGTGATCTTTCTTTTTCTTCATCAGAAAGTTAAAGACTGATTAATCAATTATTTCATTGTTAATATTAAAGCAAGCGGATATACGGAAATTAATATTTTTATGAATAATTTGAAATTATTTATCGGACGTTTAATTCCTGAATTTAAAATGCTTCAATTGTCCAGCAATAGAGGGAATGAATGCCGTAAAATTTCCCCCTTGAACTATAAATTATTTACAGACATTGAAAGTTTTTTATTGTATTTTGATTGGTGATCTTTTGTTTTCTTCAAAAAGTTAAAGACTGATAAATCAATTATTTCGTTGTTAACATTAACCATTTCGGGACGGGTAAGTCATAAATGTATTCGTAAGGAATCAGCATCTGGATGTTAAAAAATAAAAAGCGGTGGCTTAATTTTGGGTTTTGGTTAGTACCATTAAAAAGTTTTCCCCGAAGTCTAATTTGTCTCAATGCTTGATACAAGTGTTCCCTTGTCTTCTGGACTGGTAATCGCAAACTCAAAACTGGGTCAGTTGTTCAAAATAAAGTATCAAAATACAAGTATATGTATTATTAATATATTAGGGTGAGCACGAATGATTTGTTTTTCTAAGTCAAATTTTAAGAGTGAAGTAATTGAGCTATCAGTCTTCATCTTTTTGAAAGAAGTTCACACGATACAGCTATTCTTAATTTGTGGAGCCCTGAAAAAACCTTTTTTGTAGTATTCCTGCGTCTTATAAGCTGACCTTCAAATTTTTACTCTTTCCGAGGAAGTATTTCCTAAGCTGTAGTGAGCGACTGATTGAAATGCAATTGTAGATAAATTTATCTTTTCACGATTGGTATGGCTTGCACACTCATTTTCGTTTCTATAACTGGCTCTTATATACAGGGTGTCTCAGTTAAGCGTTTCAGAATTCCTAAGAGTGGTATAGAGCATCCTGACGACTCGAAATCATACAGCAATGCGGGGTTCGGAAATGCTTTCCTGAAGCGGTAATGTACACAGAAGCACCATAAAGAAAAGAGACCGTAAGTGAAAAATCGTTTTAATAATACATTGAAATAAGCATAAGGTACATGGGTCAAAGTAAGTGTTCGAAGTTTCTGCCACCGGCTACAATGCACACCTCACATCTTCCGCGCATGGACATCCGAACATTCAGCAATACTCCAAGCATATCTCGAATTTCTCCGGCAGTTACTGCAATTCTTACAACCAGCTCCTCAGCATTGTCAACAGGGGTGCCACAAGCCAGCGTTTTCATATGACCCCAGAAATAAAAAGCAAGACATGATAGGTCTGGTGACCGAAGAGGCCAACGCACTGGAAAGCTCGGAACTTTCGTACAACGCCATCTGCCGCCTCTGGAAAGCAAATCCGACCCCGCATTGCTATATGATTTCGATTCGTCGGGATGTACTCTACCCCTCTTAGGAGTTCTGAAACGTTTAACTGAGACACCCTGTATATTTATTTGCATTTAGTGGTAGTCAAAATCATATTAAATTTATTTTATTAATTCATGAATTAAAAAAAAAGTACAAGATTGGTTACCACGATAAAAATAAAATACTACGAACAATTCGTAGATGTTGGCAGCTATCTTTTGCCAAGCTCTCAATTCAGGACAAGACAAGACAGCTATCCTGTGAGCAACCCCACTGCTTGCTCTCTTCAATGTCCAACCTAAAATAGCACTGAAATTTTGTGATGAATGGGATAGGGGGCGCTTCGTGTCCCAGGTGCCCAGAAAAGTCAAAACACTTGGACTAGGCAGCTATCTTGTCAAGTTTTTTTTAAAGAAATGAAAAATTATCTTACCATATCTACCACGTTTATTCCCCGTATGTTCAAAATTTCTATTTGAATGCTGACATCAGCAGGAGAACCTGTATGGAATCAAAGGAATCATAATTAATGAGACTGATTTAGATGATATTTAAATTTTCATCAAACCCTTATGTAAGAGACATTATTTTGAGCTTCAGACAAAGTGTGGTTGTTGTACTTTTTAATTGGTTTGATTATTTTTTATATTTAAACAGGTTTTGAAAAATGAATATGAATATTGCCCTCCTCGGTAGTAAATTTGAATGTTCAAGGTCATTCAAGATCATTTCTTTAAAAGTGAAATCTAAATATGTTTTAAGGGGTTTATCTAAATGAAGCAACAACAACCAAAGTTTTGCTTTGCTATATTATTAGCATGTCGCTGCCTACTTATGGACACGCACTCTTTTTCATGGGGCAAGGTTGCTTTAAAGAGTTATGCTGCCCTGAAAATCTAGGTTGAACAATTGCACCGCAGTAATTTCTTTACTGAATATTAACCCCTTAACGCACAGATTGTTTGAAAAAAACCGCCCCCCCTAAATTTTTTTTTATGTAAAAACACACACTTTAGAACATTGTCTTTTCTTTTAATGATACACTGCGCTTTTGTTCCACGGTAAAAGGCTACATTCAGAGATGCCAACTGCTCCGGATTTGCCAAAATAATAACGATAAATAACTAAGTATATTTTGCAAATATTTGACTATTTTTGCGTGCTTTTTAAAAGGTATAGCATGACATAAGTATTATAAGTTGTGAATTATATAAGCCTGCGAATTATTCAGAAATAGTTTTGAATAAAAATTTACTAAAGTGAATTTGTTAAATCCAGAATCACAATTGATAAACTACCACTTTAAAATATATATTTGCTGTCCGGAGCAAGTTGGCATCTCTGTATATTTTATTCTTGAATAAATAAGTGTCATAGTTTACAATCCTGTGTAAGTGATAAATATCAATAAAACGATTTTTTTTCTTAGCTTTCACATTGTTATTTTCAATTCTCGATTATATTCGAGTGGGAAAAATTATAGTAGCATAAAACACAACGCCGCTTGAATTATCTCGAGTGTACACAGTTGGCCTGTTTATCGCGCTCGAATTAACTCGAGCGCACAAGTTAAGGGGTAAAAGTTCACTATTAGGACAAGTTCTGGCACTTTCATGAGTTATCGATGCTTTTTGTTGATAGAGTCATTCAAACTTCCAAACAATACAAAATCTGCAATTTTTTATTTAGCTTTTCTCAAAACGGCATCGTTTCTCAATAAATAAATAAATAAAGAACTATATCAACTTGTAGGTAAATGTATCTGCAAACGCGTGGAAAAGAAAATCAGCGGAATTGGCTCATTTTCAAGAAAAGAAATACCCAAGTTTCATATAAATGCTATCTTAAAAATCACATCCCTCATCCTTTTTGAGACAGAAACGATTTATGTTCCCTTTCAAAAAAAGCTGAAATAAAGAGTTGTTATAAGAACTCTACAGAAACAATTTATGTTCCCCTTCAAAATAAGCTAAAATAAAGAGTTTTGAAAAGAAATCTATCTGCAATTAAAGGTATAATTGTGGAAGAAAAACACCAAGGCATTGTGCCATAAAAGAACTGGAAAAAAATCATGGTTTTTCTAAGTAATGAATTTATAATTGTATTTGTAACTGTAATTGCATTGTATTGTTAGAAATGAACAATAAAATATAAACCCTGTCTCTCTCGTTTATAATTAACTCGTTCCTTAGTGTAACTTAGTTACAGTTTTAAAATAAAAGTTAGGGAGTTTAAAAAACCAACATTTAATGGCACAGGAGCATTTTTTTTCCACACAAGATGTCTTCGCTCTTTTTTCCAGCAATCATCTTTCCTTTACTGTATTTCAGGTGTACATAAATCTTAATTTTACTGGATAATAAAGTATGTCTTAAACAGCCCGATGTAGGCCAGGGAATTTATGGGTTACACAATTTCGTTCCCAATCGTTCGACGACGTCATAAGCATTGCCTACAGGCTACCTTCATTTCACAGATGATGCCAATCGATGTGAAGCTGGGTGGGTTTTAAGCTGCTGCTGGGGATCGAACCACAGTTCTTCATATTGACAGTTCAATATGTGCCATAATCACTGAATCATCGTGGCTTTTTTAATGAGCTATGCACAAATAGAAAGAAAACAAATTTTTGGGATAAAAAATTGCAAACATTTTAATTGCTTAGTGACATCAATGATGTGATAGAAATTATTAATATATCTATGGATATGATAAATCGATGCATGATAGCTAGAAACATTTTTTTTCCTAATGCCCGCCTGTGTTAACATCCGTCAATTCAGGCATCTACAGGGCGATTTGTTGACCTCTTACAGGGGCACCATATTAGGTGGGCCAACGTCGCTCCCACAGTAAGGACAGATAGCACAGAGAAGGAAAGAACCCAGGATTCGAACCCAGTACCTTTCTGAGGCAAGGACAACTCCCTGCCCTTACACAGACCGGTCGGCATAGCAAGAAACATTAAATACCATTATTTACTAATACTATAATGTTTACAAATGAAAAACTATTTTAAAAATATGCAAAACGCAACTTGTATTACCTTCTGTTGCTGGTGTTTGAAAAGACTCATAGTACGAACCCCTTACCGAACTGATCGAACAATACATGATAGCAAGAAACATGAAATACCATAATTTACTAATGCTACAATGTTTAGCCTGGTCGGTAGTGCGCTGGGCGCATGTCCAAGAGTTCGTGGGTTCGATCCCAGCCGGCCAAAGGTGTAGTAAATGGTGACTGATGCACGTTAAATCTCTCGAGTCAAAAAGTCCACCATGTTCCCATAACAAATCAATACCTCTGGGGGTACTGATCCAGGAGTTTCCTTGTCTTCTGGATTTGTTCAAGATTACAAGGCAACGGAGTTGAACATTAGTAGTCTTCCCGAAAATTGGGTTGGCTGTTCAACGACGGATATATAATACTACAATGTTTACAAATGAAAAACTATTTTAAAAACATGCAAAATGCAACTTGTATTACCTTCTGTTGCTGGCGTTTGAAAAGACTCATAGTACGAACCCCTTACCGAACTGATCGAACAATACATGATAGCAAGAAACATGAAATACCATAATTTACTAATGCTACAATGTTTAGCCTGGTCGGTAGTGCGCTGGGCGCATGTCCAAGAGTTCGTGGGTTCGATCCCAGCCGGCCAAAGGTGTAGTAAATGGTGACTGATGCACGTTAAATCTCTCGAGTCAAAAAGTCCACCATGTTCCCATAACAAATCAATACCTCTGGGGGTACTGATCCAGGAGTTTCCTTGTCTTCTGGATTTGTTCAAGATTACAAGGCAACGGAGTTGAACATTAGTAGTCTTCCCGAAAATTGGGTTGGCTGTTCAACGACGGATATATAATACTACAATGTTTACAAATGAAAAACTATTTTAAAAACATGCAAAATGCAACTTGTATTACCTTCTGTTGCTGGCGTTTGAAAAGACTCATAGTACGAACCCCTTACCGAACTGATCGAACAATACATGATAGCAAGAAACATGAAATACCATAATTTACTAATGCTACAATGTTTAGCCTGGTCGGTAGTGCGCTGGGCGCATGTCCAAGAGNAAAAAAAAAAAAAAAAAAAAAAAAAAAAAAAAAAAAAAAAAAAAAAAAAAAAAAAAATAAACAAAACTCAAGAAAGAAATAGATCAAAAATTTATTTTATAACGATATCATAACTGCCAATAAATACGATCATCGAGGGAAACTCTTGTTAAAAGTACCAACATTTATGTTTTTATTTTCAAATAAAAACAGGGCTGCCAACTAATACGCTTTTTGCAAAACATTTTATTGAGCTATAGACGAACGCTTATAGAATTAATGGTAATTTAGATAACATTTCAAAAGCCTTCTGTTGCCATAACCAAAGAGATGGAACCAGGTGCAGATCTGTCAACTTTCCACTCTTTTTTGGGAAAACTTCTTCTAGTGTTACGTTTATGTTTTAATGTAAGATTCTTCGTTTTGTATATTTGATTCAAAGTAACTTTCCACATCACTAAATATGAGTGATTTAAAAGTTCATATGCAGCGCCACTTTTTTTATTTTTATTAAAAAAATTTAAAATGGAAAATGTTTATAGATCAAATTAATTGCATATACTAGCTGATTGCGTTTCTGTAAATGAACAATACGCACTCGAATAAGGTGCCTCAATGATAAGGTACTTCAAGTTCATCATAAAAATTGAGCTAATTCATGTTATTTATTAAAAAAACTTTAATGAACTAAATTTATATATTTTAAATCGGAGTTGGAAACCATTTTTAAGTAATGATTTTAATTTAAATTATGTGTTAAAAATGAGTTTGATGAAACTAAGATTTGATTTGTCAATTCTAAATATAAAAATAAATTTAAAAAACTATAGGTTTTTACAACATAGTGTTGTTAATTAAATAAGATTATAAGAGCAACAGCCCGCTGTGGGCCAGGGGTTCATGGAAGTTTATTTGTCACTAATTAATAAGCCAGCATTAATTACTTCAAATTAATCACAGAAGATATAATAATTCATGCAATCTTTTTTAAAATATATAAATTAAAAAAAGAGGTGCTCAAAAAAAAAAAACTTTTAATATAAAAAACCAGTTTAAAGCTTATTTCTTTCAAAATCTCTTTTAAAAATGATCTTTATGAAATGAAATGATTTAACTTGTATAATCCCAAATACAAAAAAAAAATCAGCTTTTTTACAACATTCACAATATCCCTAATCAGTCCTAGTTATTAAACGAAAATTAATTTCTTGAAATCAATCATAAAAGTTATAAACATTCATATTATAGAGTTAAAAATTTTAATGTAATAAAAGTAGGCACTAAAATAAATTTTTTACTCTAAAAAAAATTTGCTTCAAATTTATTTTTGGATTCTAATTTTCAAAATCGTTATTTTAAATAAATTTGATTTTTAAATTATAATGTATAAAACATTCTTATATAATTACATTTTAAGAGCAAAAACTGAATCCACATTTCGGAGTTGTTCATTGTTTCAAATCGTAAAGATTACAAAAATACAATTTACTTAGTAAATAAACATAAAAGAACAAATGTAAAATTACTTACAAAAATTCCTTTTTTTTATAAAAAAAACTCCTATAACTGTTCTTTAAGCTGGACTTTTTTTAATTTAATTGTAGCTTTTAAAATAGGAAGTTAAAAATAAATTTGATAAAATGATATGTTTTAAATTGTAAACTCTCTAAACATAAAAAACCCATATCGATACAACAGATTTTTTTAAAAAAAGAAATAACAATTCCACTAATTATTAAACCGGGATTTATTACTTCAAAAACTCTTCTTATTAAAATGTTTAATAGTTGAAAAATAAATGCTAAGAAAACCCTTTTATATTATAAAAAAGAGCTTGTTTACAAGGGGGTTTTCTTTTACCACTCATGTAAAATATAAATTTGATAAAATAACCTGAAATTTAAACACAAAAACCATCTAAATAAAATTAATTCCTTCAAAATTCACATTGCAAATAATTAGTTGACCAGAATTAATTGATTCTAACCAGTTATAATAGTTATGAAATTTCATAATATAAATTTTCAATTCTAAATATTTCTAAATATTTAATTCTAAATATTTCTAAATATTTAATTCTAAATATTTCTAAATATTCAATTCTAAATATTTCTAAATATTTAATTCTAAATATTTCTAAATATTTAATTCTAAATATTTAATTCTAAATATTTCTAAATATTTAATTCTAAATATAAAATTCTAAATATTTAATTCTAAAATTCTAAATATTTAATACAACAAAAAACAAGCCCTCGGAAACATTTATAGTTTTTTTTTGTTAAGAAAAACATTAAACTCATTTAAACTTAAAATTCGGTTCCGTTTTTCAAATTTTTAAAAGTACAAAAACAGCACAATTTAAAAAAAAAAGAAATAAATAAATAAACAGTGATTAGTTATTAAGCAAGTATCGTTTGTTTCAAATCATGAAAATAGTAAGAAACAAAACTTACCCTGTTAATGAACAAAATAAAACAAAGATAAGTGTTTGAAAAATCCATTTTTTTGTCAAAAAAACACCGATATCCATTTTATTTTGATTCTACCTTTCAAATTTGATATTAGTTCTTTGAAGGCTAAAGAAAGAGAAGTTCTGGCATAGTTGAACTCTGGCTAGCTTCCACAGAATTGAATTGCATTTGAAATGCGAATTGTTGCGCTAGTAGTTTCACAATTCTAAATTAAATATCCTTCATTCCATAAACTTTTTCGTAGAAATAAATAATATTTCGTACACTAAAATACGGGATTAGATTGCATCGTGAATATATTATGATATGATTAATTAAAATTAAATATTCATTCCTTTTTTATGTTAGTTTTTGCGACCTCTTTCGTTTGTTATATTATGCAGAAATGTTTCGCTAATTATTGTTTGCATTTTTATGAGGGAACAAAGCATAACTTAATTTCATTACTTATTATGTATTAATAATTACGTAATTAAGTGTGCTATTATATGTTTTAATATGTATGTTTAAGTATTTTAACTGGACATTTCGATGCATATATTTGATTTTAAATACCTTAATAAATTAAAAAAATTTTTTTGAGAAAATAACTACGTTTTAAGTTTGCTTCTTCGAGAAGTGATAATTTGGGATAGATAGTTCCTTGTTTGAAATGGAATTAAAAAAATGAAATCTGTGAAAATATTATTAAAGCCGTAATAAGAAAGATTAGTTTTACGATTTTTCAGCTTGTTTTTAAACTAATGAGATTTTTACATCTTATTTTTTAACATTTACGTAGAAAATTAGTAATTAAAAAAAATCAGAGTATTTGTTCATGGAAAGTAGATAAGATCATTTTTTTTAATAAAGCAGATATTCATTGTTTCAGTGAAACAGTGGAAACTTATACATTGACTAGCAGCTTGATATATTTTATGAAAAAGAGGAGAGAGATATGGGATATTTTTGATGCAAAAGCAGTGGTCCGATTTCGGATATTAGCTCCATAGTGGTGCTCCGATAAATATAAAAATATAACTTAGTTTTTAGTTTGCTTCTTAGAGAAGTGATGATTTGGGATGGACAGTTCTTTGTTAGTGAGGAAATTAAAAAAAAAAAACAAGAAAAATCTGCGGAAATATCGTTATACCTCGGAGTAAGAAAGATTAGTTTTGCGTTTTTACTGCCCATTGAAAGCTAAGTAGATTTTTACATTCTGTTTTTGAACATTTACATGGAAAATTAGTAATAACGAAAAATCAGATTAAATGTTTATGGAAAGTATATTAGAACAACTTTTAATAAAAAAGATGTTCATTGTTTCAATGAAACAGTCGAAACCTATGTATTTAGAAATAGACCCGTGGGTTTCTTGAATAATAAATAAATCTTTAATTTATGTAATCTATTACCTCTTTGAGGCAGAAGTGACACCGGTGTCCCTTTTGCATATTTTTTTTGACGCTCTAATTAGAAGCAGAAATGCATTTTGGAATTTTTTACTTACTAAAAACATTTTAATAGTTACTAAATAAATCTATCAGATCATCAGAATTATATTCGTACTAAAAAATAAAAATCTAGAAAAAGGAGTTCGATTTTATTTTTCATTCACACTCAAAAATTTATTGATAATTGATTTTGTGAATGTAAGAAATTTCTTTGATGAGTAACTGTTTCTCTTTAATCCAAATAACTGCAAGTAATTTCAAATTTGAAAGATTATTGTTTGGATGATTTTACCATTAACGCAGAAAAAGTCACCGGTATTTTATGCGGTATTTCATATCCCTAAATTATTAAAATGTTAAATATAGTTTTTTCAAGAGAAAAAAAAAGAATTTTTTTTTGAAGAGAAAGACATCTATATTTCAAGCTGTATTTTATAACCTTAAATTATTACAATGATAAACTTAACATTTTTCACTTATTTAGACCTAAATTAATGCAAAATAATGAATAAAGTATGAAAAATATGTTTATTAAACGTTTTGCGTCAAAGGGTTAAAATAATCCTAGTAAGATTTTTTTCACAAATGAAATTTTTCAGATTATTAAATTTTCTTATTATTAATTATTAAGATTTTTTCACAAAAATTCTTAATTAATAGTACTTTACTTTCTCATCAAGATAATGTCACATTAGCTTGGGTTCTAAATTTTTTAATCTATATCTATTGAGGTTCTCTGTACGCATCGAAACTCCTGTGATGTTTATTCGCATTTTTTTTTCGAAGCATTTCTCGTTTTTGGCTTACTTTACTACTTTCTATTCTTAAATCGCTCTCGGAGTCGATACACAAAAGTAACAATAACAGACGCACGTGTTAAGTTAAGCAGTTATTTTTGTAACCTCAAGCTTTTATCTCACTTCTGATATATTCTTGTTGATACTCTGTCTAATCTTTTATAAGAAATTAAAATTCCTGCCAGTAGTGAATTGAATTGTTCAGCTGAATTTGGCTCTCTTTGAAAAATTTATTTACTAAAGAATTGTGTCCCTCCAAAACACATGAAAGTGTATACTGTTATGCAATTAAAAAACAACATGTTTCACGATTGATTTTGAAAAAAGTGGCTTGACAACTATTTTTTTCTCTATTGCTAATGCTATAAACACTAAAATAGAATTTTAAAGAACAGATAAAAAGAAATTTTTTGTGCAATAGGTAGCTTATCATACAAAAGTGTCAAGTATCTAATCGTCTCAATTTTGAATTTTTTGTCGCTTGCGTTGATTTTTCTATTGCACAACAGTATACTGCCGTACCTTTTATTTGTTTCTCTTTCATGAACCCTTTGCCTTTCAGAATTTTTGAAATCTAAATGATAAATAATGAAAATGCGTTAGTTATGTATTTTTTTATGGTCTAGTACATTATTTGCATTATTATATGAATAACAGTTTATAATGCTGGAACAAATGCATTTCGACTCAAAAACGCACTTTTTATATAAATAAAAATATACTAATTTTTTGTTATCCTTTTTATTAACTATTTGTTTTTTAGCAACTTTGAAACCTAAACGATAAATAATGAAAATGCGTTAGTTATCTATTTTTTTATGGTCTAGTACATCATTTGCATTATTATATGAATAACAGTTTATAATGCTGGAACAAATGCATTTCGACTCAAAAACGCACTTTTTCTATAAATAAAAATATACTAATTTTTTGCTATCCTTTTTTTATAAACTATTTGTTTTTTAGAAACTGTGAAACCTAAATGATAAATAATGAAACTGCGTTAGTTATCTATTTTTTATGATCTAGTATATCATTTGTATTATTATATGAATAACAGTTTATAATGCTGGAACAAACGCATTTCGACTCAAAAACGCACTTTTTCTATAAATAAAAACATACTAATTTTTTGTTACCCTTTTTATTAACTATTTGTTTCTTAGAAACTTTGAAACCTAAATGATAAATAATGAAACTGCGTTAGTTATGTATTTTTTAATTTTTTATGGTCTAGTATATCATTCGTATTTTTCTATGAATAACAGTTTATAATGCTGGAACAAACGCATTTCGACTCAAAAACGCATTTTTTCTATGAATAAAAACATACTAATTTTTTGTTACCCTTTTTATTAACTATTTGTTTTATTAGAAACTTTGAAACCTAAATGATAAATAATGAAAAGGCGTTAGTTATGTATTTTTTATGGTTTAGTATATCATTTGTGTTATTATATGAATAACAGTTTATTATGCTCTCACAAACGCATTTCGATTCAAAAATGCCCTTTTTCCATAATACAAATAATAAATAAAGAAACGTGACCCTTTTCTTGTTATCCTTTTTACTAACTTTTTACATTTCAGAAGCTTTTAAACCTAAATGATAAATAATGAAAATGTTTCAGTTATGTATTTTTTATGGTCTAGTATATCAGTTGTATTATTATATGAATAACAGTTTATAATGCTGGAACATACTCATTTCGATTCTATAATGCACTTTTTCTTAAAAAAAAAAAGAAAAGAAAAAGAAATAACATGCCTTTTTTAAATTTTTTTTTATTAACTCTTTGCCTTTCAGAAACTTTGAAACCCAAATGATAAATAGTGAAAATATGTTAGTTAGGTATTTTTTATGGTCCAGTATATCATTTTTATTATTATATGAATACTAGTTTATAGTGATGGAACAAATGCATTTCGATTCAAAAGCGCTCTTTTTCCAAAAAAACGTTCTCTCTTTTTGTTACTCTTCTTACTGACTCTTTGCCTTTCAGAAACTTTTTAAATCTAAATAATAAATAATGAAAATGTGTTAGTCATGTATTTTTATGGTCTAGTATATAATTTGCATTATTATATGAATAATAATGCAAAGATACTCTTTAAGAACCACCAATACTCTTTAAGAACCACCAATAGTTTCCTATATTTATATTATGCTGCATGTGCATTATTTTATTTGTCACCTTTCACAGCATAAATTAAAATTTTTAACCCCTTAAAGTTAAAAGTTTAACCCTTTAGGTCTCTGCTCATTATTATTTTTACTCCTAAAATATCACTACTATTTTGATCAATAAAAAAATATATCACAACTATGATAATATGTATAATTAACTATGTTTTAGTTGAATTTATGAACTGTTACAATTGACCCCGTAAGTGGGGACAATTGTAACAAGTGCACGACTGTCAAAAATTGTTAATAACTAATATAATAACATTTAAAATAAGGTATTTATTTTTTTTTCTAGTAGAGGTTAGTCTACTTTACTCGTCTGTCAATTAATACTAATAATATATTGGATTTTTTGTTAGTTAAAAATAGTTAAGTAAAAAATATTACAATTGACCCCACTCTCCCCTACTTTGTTTTTTAAAAGAAGCGTACCCCTCTCTTCTTAAAAATTCCTAAATTAATATTGTTTTCTTTATAACAAAAAGAATAGGGAGTTAAAACGTGATATGTACCCCAAAACTGAAAATGAAAATGCATTGAGAAATTCTTAGTCACGTGGCAAAGCATGTAACACAAGAATAATATTCTAGATTGGCAAGGTTGAGTTAACTGATACCGGCCAATGCTCTGATTTTACAAAACTAATTTCATTGGAATTCAACCTTCTACTGATAAATAAACATAACTCACATATCTTTTTAGTATCAAGTTACAGTTATACATTCAAATATTAATAAATATTTTTCAAACTGCGTTTGAAATTATAGATAATAAACCTGAGTGTTATTTATTATAAATTTTTGGATTCAAATAAACCTTTTTGGATTATATAAATTATTACGACCAAACATTGTGTTTTGGAATTATTTTATGAAGTAATGCAGGATTTTTTGAAATTGCATGAATCTAATATGACAGCAAAAATTCAAAATCGCTTTAAAAGTGCAATAAACATATGTTTAAAATATATTTTTTTGGAAATCTTCATTTTAGAATGCAATATAAAATAAGTTACGGAAAGTTTGGGAGTTTAGTTAAACTTTAATGCAGTGATCCCAACTTGCTCCCAACAGCGGATTAATATTTTTGAGTTATAGTCTTTTAATATATGATTCTTGGTTTAGTAAATTTTATAGGGTTTTTTTCTCACTACTACTTCTAATTAATTCAGTCCCGCAGTGGACTGATCATTAAGAAACGCTTCCCGGCAGATCACCGAAGTCAAGCATCACTGGCTGCGGTCAGTGTGCGGGTAAGTGAAAACTTGGATCAGTCTGCGTAGGGATCGAGGGTGTGCGGTATTGGTCCTCGTTAAACTGTTCTACCGTAAAGAGCTCGACTTCGCGTGCAGCTCTAGGGCGACGTAAATGAACTACAACAATCTAAATAATTCAAATACACTTATGTAATACGCCATTTTGTTATAGTTACGCTGAGTTGAGCCTTATAAAAAGTTGACAAAATTAACCAAAAATCTGAATTTTTTTTTGTGTGTTCTCTATCGTCTTTTAGAATATCCAGGGTTAACACGGTAATTACGGTATTTTTATGTGAAGTTTTTACAGGTATTTACTATAATTGGGGGGGGGGGGACATGTTTTTTTCATGGTTTTTACAGTCTATAAATTTTTTTCCCATAGTATTAACTGTTTTGTTGAAAAAATAAAAAAAAAAAATAAAAAAAAAGTTTTCTCTTACTCAGAATATTTTAATTTTTTTTTATCTCCGTCATTATCTTATATGCATGCATTTAGACGGTATTGATACAAGAATTTGGAAAATTCACGCATTTTTATGAGAGGTTTTTACCGGCATTTATCATGATTTTTAGCGTTTTGGGGAAAAACCTGTTTTTTCCATGGTTTTTACCGTCTATAGTTTTTTTTTCTTCATAGTATTACCGTAAAACGGGGCGAGTCTACCCATTTTTTCAGTTTGTCAACTTTCAAGTGGTCAAACTTTTGTAAATATTAAAGAAAAAAGGCTTTTAATAGGTGTTTCGGAATCGCTATTTATCCCTCTTTAAAGCTGTGAAATCGATTTTAGAAAATNGACTTCGCGTGCAGGTCGTTGGGCTACCGAAGCGGGGGTGCCATCCCCTCTGCAGAGGATCAAAATTGTGATGGCATGTCTTCGGATCATCCCCAGGGATGCTTCCCAGACCGTCGCCAATAGCCCATTGTGCAGCTCTAGGGCGACGTAAATGAACTACAACAATCTAAATAATTCAAATACACTTATGTTATACGCTATTTTGTTATAGTTACGCCGAGTTGAACCTTATAAAAAGTTGACAAAATTAACCAAAAATCTGAAATTTTTTTTGTGCGTTCTCTATCGTCTTTTAGAATATCCAGGGTTAGCTCGGTATTTACGGTATTTTTATGTGAAGTTTTTACAGGTATTTACTATTATTGGGGGGGGGGACATGTTTTTTTCATGGTTTTTACAGTCTATAAATTTTTTCCCATAGTATTAACTGTTTTGTTTAAAAAAAATAAATAAAAAAATAAAAAAAAAGTTTTCTCTTACTCAGAATTTTTTAATTTTTTTTTATCTCCGTCATCATCTTATATGCATGCATTTAGGCAGTATTGAGACAAGAATTTGGAAAATTCACGCATTTTTATGAGAGGTTAAACCGGCATTTATCATGATTTTTAGCGTTTTGGGGAAAAACCTGTTTTTCCATGGTTTTTACCGTCTATAGTTTTTTTTTCTTCATAGTATTAACTGTTTCGTAAAAAAAAAATATATTAGTAACAAAAAAAAAGTATCTGCCCCATACTCTAGAAAAATTTCTAAATGCTTCCCTTATCTCTGTGATTATCTTATACGCATACATTTAGGCAGGCAGTAATGAAACAAGAATTTGGAAAATTGTTAAATTAGTCTTGTACTAAACATTGAGGTAAAATGTATGATCATTTTAGGAACTGATGTTCTAATATTCTTTTTGCAAGTGCTGATATTTTCTTGATATTCCTTTTTAACTTTTTTTTCTTGATTTTTTTCTTCTGTTTTAAAACACTATTACGACTCCTTTATGTTACTGAATGTAACAAGTGAGGCATATTATGATATCCTGTTCAAAATGCTAATATTAAATACTCAAAAAATGTTTGTTTGTAAGGAATTAAAATTTATCAACCTTCTGCTATATATGTATATATTTTTTCCTTTCTAAGTGAGCAATATTACTCAAAATTAAGATGAATAAGATATTTGTTTTTATTTTTGTTATCAACATAGAAAAGTGAGAAACAAAAATAATTTCAATTTGTTTTCTTCTTAAAATCTTAACCCGAAATGTAAATGTGTTTGTAACAATGAATTTAAGTCTTAAAAAAAATGAATACATTGTGATAGAAAATAGTAGAAAGTTTGATAAGTATTTTATTCTTAAATATGCAAATGTTGAAATTATGTTAAGATAAACTATCTGAAGGATTATTTTTTATCAAGTTTAATAAAAATTATTTCAAGTTCGGTGACCACAAAATAATGTAAGTTTTCAGTACTCTAAATGTTGAAATAGGATACGAACTGCCATAAGGTCATTCTGAAATTAAAAAAAGTTTATTAAACTTTTGGAATAAAATTTAGTTTATCAGTTTTGATAAAGTTTAGAAAATAAAAAACGTTTCCTTAAGAAAACGATAAATTATAACTTTTCAGATAGATGTTTAGTTTGCTAAATTATAACTTGTTAATTAGTTTTCTTCTTGCTCTATGTTTTTTAAAAGAACTTTCTGTGCTAAATTTATTTTGATTTTGTCTAAGCTTCTTTGTAATATTTTCTCCTGATTTTCTATTTCGAACCACTATGAGGTCTGTTTTAGCTATAGAAATTTTTTAATGTTTATCACATATTACTTACTTTTGACCAAAATGTAACATTTGTGTTTTAATATATTGTCAGTGGTTGTTAATGATATTTTTATCATACTTCCTTTGATTTCTTAAAATCTTCGTATATATATATAAAAAATTGTACTTTTAATTCGTTTGAACAAATGATTATTTTATAGAAATTTTGATCTTAGAAGATCTTAGAGATCTTAATAAAGTGGAATAAGTATAACCAAATAATTTTTTTTTCCTAATCTAATTTTATAAAAATAAATGACGAAAGATTGGTTTTAGAGTTTTTAACCCACTCACAAACCCAAATTACCCTGGTAGTTTCTTTCAAAAAAAATTTTTTTGTCAAAAAAAGCATAAATTTTTTTTTGAAAATTTATGTAATTAACTTTATATACAATTGTAACACTTTTTGAATCTCGAATCATATAAATTTTAGATGTATGAGTAAAAGTATGAAATTAATCAGAACAAATAATAACGGAATAAATTTCTTTAAACATGTTTTTTATTCTTTTAACTTATACATTATAAGCAAAATATTATTCATAAATTTATGTTTTCTTTTCATTGCCGTATTCTAATCAACACATTTCGGATTAGTTTTTGCAACAATAATTAGGAAACATCATATATTGTGAAAGTGTGTCTAAATGCCTTTAGTTACTTCGGAATGGGTTTCGGATAATCGAAGAATTCTATAATTGAGCTCCAGATAATCAAGGTTCTATTGTATTTATATTTGACCTAGTTTTAGCTGAAATAGATTAGATTAAAATCCAGGCACGTGATTTGAATGTCTCAAATTGTTCGAGTCAACTCTTTTTCCCGCTATTTTCATATATTGTCTAGACAATTGTTTCGAATTATATACATTTCCCTAAATAACCTTAAATTTTGTTTCTTAAATTAAAAAGAACTTGTTTTTAAGGAACCAACGAAACTATCAGCCGATCTGTTTTAGAAGGGAAATATTGTGTGCATTGAAAAAACAAAGCGTGAGTATTCCAGTTTTTAAATTTTTCTACTTTTGATGCTTCTTAAAGATTTTTTTTAAATAACTAGATCTCAAATTTTTTTTTAAATAACTACATTTGTTGAACTACATCACATCTTACCAGTACAACTTTTGCTTCATTCTTATTCGAAATTTCTGTAATTTTTTTAAGTGATTGCCTTTAAATATTTTGAAACTGAAATGATTTTATAATTTAGCCGCAATTTAATTTCTATTTATCGTTAAATGCATATGAGTCAACAATATTTGAGGATAAAGTACAAGATGATAGACGAAATTGTCAAGTCATATTAATATGACTCTCGTGTTTCATAATAAAACTGACGGTAATTTTTTTCTCACGAGAAGAGAAAAAAAAAGATAAAAGCTTGATAAAAACAACCATAGCAACGACTTATAATTAGAAACATAAAAAGGAAATAAAAACCTCAGCCATTTGTTCAGAGCTTATTGTTTTACTTTTAACTACAAGCAGCTTTATCTGGTCCCAACAACTTATCGTGATAAGATAGATTAGCAGCTTGTTCGCTGCTTCCGTTTCAACAAAAATTCATAGAGAGCATTGGACTTAATGTAAACAACGCCATTTGTGAGAGAAGTGTTATCATTGTTTGATAACTTCAGTTTTAAAAACATAACAGCTGATGTTGGACTCAGGTTTTTAGTGTCCTTAAACCCACTTTTTATTTTAAACATGTCTGAAGGTTGCACACTTGGATATTGGGACATACGAGGTCTTGCTGAACCAGTAAGGTATTTATTACATTATAAAGGAATTGAATTCGTCGACAAGAGGTACTTGAGCTACGATGGCTGGCAGAATGACAAATTCAACTTGAATTTAGACTTTCCCAACTTACCGTATTACATAGATGAAAATGTGGCTCTTACGCAAAGTACAGCCATACTGAGATACCTTGCCAGAAAGCATGGTTTGGATGGAAATACCGAAGAGGAAAAGGTGCGAGCAACTTTGGCTGAACAGCAAATTATTGATTTTCGAACCAGCATGATTCGAACTTGTTATAATCATGAGTTCGAAAAAATAAAGCCAGAGTTTGTGAAAAATGTTCCAGCTCAACTTAGATTGTTTGTTGCATTTTTAGCTGATCGCAAATTTCTTGCTGGTGATAATGTGACTTATGTGGATTTCATGGCGTATGAAACTTTTGATTTTTATCGGCTTCTAATACCAACTGTGCTAAATGAATTTCATAGTCTTAAAGCTTATCAAGATAGAATTGAAAATTTACCAGAATTGCAAAGCTATTTACATTCTACTATTTACAAACGATGGCCAATTTTTGGTCCTGTTGCGCATTTTGGCGGTAAAGGTACGGAACCAAAACGTCTCTAGTTTCAAGATTTGATAACCCTAAAATGATTATTAGAAAAGGTAATTAAATAACAATCCTTATTAAAGCATGCTATAGAGTAATTTTTTTAACAACTGCTCAGAGAATATAATGTATATTAGATAAAACTATTCTCGAAATTTACCATATTTGTATTGATATGTTTGTAACAACTAAAAATTTACTTGTATATCTGATAAATTACTTTCTTTTTTTGATTCTCTGTCTAAAATTTCTTTTATTTAACAATGTTATTATATTTATTGAACTAT
The DNA here is from genome assembly GCF_043381705.1 of Parasteatoda tepidariorum. NCBI lineage: Eukaryota > Metazoa > Arthropoda > Arachnida > Araneae > Theridiidae > Parasteatoda > Parasteatoda tepidariorum. The sequence goes on along the minus strand of NC_092215.1, from coordinate 35,112,832 downwards.
TCAAGTTTTATGTTTATAAAGCAGTTTTGCATTAAATTCTGCAATAATATATTATTATCGAATCAAGATTTTGGCATAAATTTGTGATGAACCACATTTCTTTCAAAAACAATTTTTCATTAAACTGTTCCTAAGTATTGTTTTCAGGTATAGGCTTTATAAGTTTCTGAAATTTCCACTGGATGACATCATAATACAAATAAATATCTTATTTTCTACATTATTTCTCTAAAAGAATTCTTCTGAATGTTGTTTATCATTATATTGCTCCATATTCTACAATACTTTTTTTAAAAAATTTTTGTTATTATATTTCATACGTTTTATTTTTAATGATTTTCCTTCACTTTAATACAGAACTTTAATAGAGGTGTACAATTTGTATCAGAATTTATGTATGTAATTTAATTAATATTATAATTTTGAAGAAAATAATATTTTGTGGATTGATGCAGTTTGTTATACAAAGAAATTTTAATTGCTGTTTAAAACATTTTATATAGTAATTCATATCTATATAAATGTTCAAAATTACTTCATTACATAAGTGAGGACCATTACTTTCATTTCGTTAAAATTTTTTTAAACATTTTGATGCATGCTACTTTTTGCAAATTCTATATATTTTAACAAAATAGCAGTTTATAATTTTTATTCTATATTCTATATTCATTTTATATTCTATATTCATTCTATATTCTATATTCTTACGATATTTCCTTTATTTTCAATAACATTTCTATTCAGCACATGGCAAAAATCTTATGAAAAGTTATGTTTTAAAAGTATATGTGTGATTTCGATTCAAAGTTTTGTTATTTAAAGAATCAAATATATTTATTTTGTTTTAAAGGTTTTAAATAAATGATTTTTTGAATATAAATTTGATTAAATTATCAAATAAATTATTTATCCTTTTTTAGTAAAATTGAAGGTAAGTAAATTAAATAAATTTTTCCTATAGAGTGTTTCCTAAAAATCATAAAAGAAGCGAGTTATTGATTTTAAATCATATTTTAAGAATAAAATAATATTTGATAAGAACATTGTTGCCAATTTTCTGCCACCTCGTATAAAAACTTCCTTTGAAGAAATTAGATAATTTTATCTACCATAATATATTTATGTTATAAATATCTATACTATAAATATTTATGGTTAGATTTAATATAAATGTTCAAGGCTGTTTCAAAATTCAAGGCTGACGGTTCAAGGCTGTTCCATGAACCATTAAGGATATTTTATGTCAGCGAAATTGGTGCGAAATTTGTATCAACCTGCCATCGCTGAGATTCGAATCCCAGTTCACCTCAATGAGAGGTGAGTGCTCTATCCCTCGAGCCACAATGGCTCATCTAATACTAATTGCTCTTAAGCATTTCGCAACCACTATTCTATAAATAACAAAGGGGCAAAGCATGTCACTTCACTTAAAATGTACTGCTTAAAGTTGCACTTGCTAATGTCCTTCTTGCCTTACTAAAATTTTAAAAAAAAAATAAATTTGCTGTTCCTTTTTCGGTGCTGTGCAGCCAGTCTGCCAACATTACTTCAACAAATGTTACAAACCACTAGAAATGTAAAACTAATTGATTTTAATTGTTTAGAAACCACTATTTTTTAAACAACAAAGAGCTATAGCCAGAGATGCCAACTTGCTCCGTTTCGTAAAAAAATATGGTAACGGAATTTAAGTTATTTTTAGTTTTGTATCTTTTATTATAAGTAATTTTCCCTCCATTACACCAGAGATGCCAACTGCTCCGGACACGCCAAAATAATTATAAAAACGGTAAATAATTTAAAAGTAAATTTTGCAAATATTTGACTATTTTTGCTTACTTTTTAAAAGGTATACAGAGATGCCAACTGCTCCAGACACGCCGAAATAATTACAAAAGCGGTAAATAACTACAATGTAAATTTTGCAAAGATTTGACTATTTTTGCTTGCTTTTTAAGAGGTATAGCATGACATAAGTACAAAGAAGTGGTGATTTACATAAACCTACGAATAATTTAGAAATAGTGGTGGATAAAAATATACTAAATTGAATTTATTAAACCAAGAATCATAAATGATAAACTACCACTTTAAAATATATATTTGCTGTCCGGAGCAAGTTGGCATCTCTGGGTATAGCATGACTTATTGAATTATAGAGTGGTGAATTATGTAAGCCTATGAATTATTTAGAAATAGTGGTGGATAAAAATCTACTAAATCGAATTTATTAGACCAAGAGTCACAATTGATAAACTACCACTTTAAAATATATATTTGCTGTTCGGAGCAAGTTGGCATCTCTGCTACATATCAAAAATTTGAAGTATCATATCAAATGCAACTCTATTGCAGTTTTCTTGTGGTGACATTTTTAAAAAGTAGGCGTAATTATTTTAATTCTGCAAGTTTTACTATTTATTTCGCTACCAATCTAATAAAACTTAAAGAAAGACATATAATGAAACTAAATAAATAAATAATAATTAAATAAATAAATAAAGAAAATGGTGTTGTTGACATCCGTAGCTATAATCAGACATGCCAACTGCTCCGGACACGCCAAAATAATTAAGAAAACGGTAAACAACTACAAAATAAAATGTTCAAATATTTGACTATTTTTGCTTGCATTTTAAAGGGTATAGCATGACTTAAGTACTATAAAGTGGTGAATTATAAAAGGCTACGAATTATTTAGAAATAGTAGTGGATAAAAATCTGCAAAATTGAATTTATTAAACCAAGAATCGTAACTGATAAACTACCACTTTAAAATATATATTTGCTGTCCGGAGCAAGTTGGCATCTCTGCTATAATATATCGCCTCAGCTAGACTGTGCTATTTAAGGTTGCACTTGCTCCGGACAGCAAATATATATTTTAAAGTGGTAGTTTATCAATTGTGATTCTTGGTTTAATAAATTCAATTTAGTAGATTTTTACTATTCTATTTCACTCTAAAAGTAATAGCTTGAACTTAGAACAATTTTTATCTACCATTACACATACATATAAATGTCCTACGCCTATTAGATCATGTGATTAAGGTCTGGTAAAATATAAATAATTATTACTTACAATTTATTTTTCAATTTTCAGTTTGTTACTACTGTGGAAGATCATTTTCAGAAGGATCAGAAGTTCATAGGCATGTCCTAATAAATAAATAGCTGAAAAGATCTTTGAAGGATTATCAAATTTTTTTTATTTTTGTACTTACGTATTAATTAGTCAAGGAGATAGAATCTATCTTTAATCAAATTTACTGAAAAAAAAGAATCATATATTTTAATATAAATTTAGCTACCCGGTTGGAAAAATTTATCATAAAATAGTTTATTTCCTGCTATAAAATGGCAATCACCTCCTGGAACGGAAAGTCGCCATATAGTTATTTATTTTATTTATTATTTATTTATTGGTCTAACGTACATTTGCAGGCTTGTGTGCTTAATTAAGACTTTAAACCTTTGTTAACCCCTTCCTTCTCGCTCCCGTGAAAATGACGGGGTGAGTTTTCGCTCGCTATTTCTCGCTCCCGTGATATTGACGGGCTGGAGTGTTCAGTAGTAATGCACCAATAAGAATAAAACTAATTCATTTCTTTTGCCCGGAAAACATTTTACTTCTCATTTTACACACTATATAGCTGTACCAGGTTATTTTTAAGGTAATTGTAAATAGTTAGTGTATTTTAAACTAGATACTAGCACTAAGCAAATACGCGTATTTGGCAAAATAGACACTTTTATGATCGTTTTCTTGAAAATTAACCGATCGTTAAGGGGTTAAGTAGAAAGGACAGAATGAAGATACAGCCAGGTAACAGCGGGATTTGAACCAGCTACCTCCACGCCCTGTAGAGCGTGGAGGTAGCTGGTTCAACATCTCCTATAACTAAAAGCCTCCACACGGTTTTTTATAAGTAGACCGATCAGACCGCTAAAAAGGTAAACCAGTTTACGAAAATCCATTTAGTAGAAAATCTATTAAGAATTAGAAAGTGGTAGCAAATATGCGTCTAAAAATTTGTTTAATTTATGAATATGATTGGTTTTGTCTTATTTACTTGTCAATCACTACAGATTTAATTCTCAAATATATATGATACATTTCTCTCAATTACTTTTAATATAGAATTTGGTTTCATGCGCACAACTGATTCACTTTTTCAATAATCTGAGCTGACTACTTATAAAAAACCGTGTGGAGGCTTTCTGATGTAGAAGGCGATGCCTCTCTACATTGTTATAGAGGTCTGATCAGGCAATAAGTTTTAACTGACCGCTATAAAAGGTAGCCTATTTGCGCATTATCCAGAGATGCCAACTTGCTCCGGACAGCAAATATATATTTTAAAGTGGTAGTTTATCAATTGTGATTCTTGGTTTAATAAATTCAATTTAGTAAATTTTTCCCCACCACTACTTCTAAATAATTCGTAGGCTTATATAATTCACCACTTTATGATACTTATGTCATGCTATACCCTTTAAGAAGGAAGCAAAAGAAGTTAAGTATTCGCAAAATTTACTTTGTAGTTATTTACCGCTTTTTCAATTATTTTGAACTGTCCGGAGCAGTTGGTATCTCTGATTATCTATTTTATAGGAGAGCTAGTAAAAACATGAAATAATCTTAAAATGTACTCAAGTAAAGAGTAAAATTGCTCTTCTCTCTTCCTTTCTAATAATCTCAAATTAATATAACAAACATATAAATATTAAAAAAAAGATAAAATCATAATTTCAACAGTTCCAGCAGACAACCTTTAACCCTTTCGCGCCGACTGTCACAAATACGTGCCAGCATAAAACCGTATCAACCAGGGTAAAAAGAAAAAACTGGTAATCAAAGTAATTCGTTAGCAGCTTATTTGTGGGCGGAGTTATAATTCTTTGATTTATTTAATTCACCATTACTTTGTTTAGAATAAAACTAGTTATACTTTGAATTAACATTGATTACATACATAATTAAACTAACAATAATTAAAGCAAAAGGAAAGTAAGTTTGTCAAATTAGAAGCGACTACATTTAAGTTACCGTTTTTTATTTAATTACATCCTGATTCTGATTTTGTACGAATGCTTTTCTGAATCATCCGTCCCCAAGGGGTTAAACCACCTACAATGAAATGTTATCCTATCCTATAATTACTATGGAAATTCTGTAGTTTCAGAAAATATTTTTCCTGAGTAGTAGCAAAGGAAATGAATTAGTATTAATATTTTAATAAATTGAAATTGGAAGAATTTAGCCCACCGCTGTTCACAAACAATCTAAACAAACACATAAAAGGTATAGACCAATGTATTTAAGTTCTGATAGAAAGTTAAAATTTTTTTAAAAGATCACTGCTTTAGTTTGCCACCACTGGAGGTGGCTGGGATAGTCTGTGCTGGTAGGGCATTGGGCCCATGTTCGAGAAGTCATGAGTTCTATCCCCACCGGCCCAAGACTCCCCTTGTAGTAAATGGTGACTGGTGCACTTTGAATCTGTCGGCTCACAAAGTCATCCATGTTCCCATAACTAATCATGCCTCTTGGGGTACTGAATTGGAGATTGATCGTTCTCTGGCTCAGCTCAAAACTACTATCCGTGGATGAATGAAGTGATGTCTGAATGCGTTCACCCCATAAACGGGCAGGGAGGTGTGTGTGGCTGAAGTCGTATTCTTGGCCATAGATGGCGCCGTCGAAAAACAAGAAACGCACCCTCTGGCTTAAATTCTCTTGGTTTCATCCATCAGGTTTGCTGGTGATTAACTTGTGGCTACCTTGTGTAGTCTGAGTCATGTTTTTTAAAATTGACTTGAGTGATTATTAAGCGTCCCCACTTATCTGGTACTATGGTAGCCAATATGGTAGAGGGGGTGTTCTTGTTTTCTAGTGGCTTCATCTATGGCCAAGAATTTGATTTCTGCCACGCCCATGCGTCACACCCGTTTATAGGGCGAACCCATTCAGTCATCCACAGATCGTAATTTTGACCTGAACCAGAGTATGATCAATCTCCAATTCAATACCTCCAGAGATATAATTTGTTATGAAACGTGCAGAACTTTACAACCCGACACATTTAACGTGCACCTGTCACAATTTACTACACGAGGAGTCTTCGGACTGCTGGACCATACAAGATTCCCGTTCTCATTACGTGAGTCCAGCTCCCTACCAACCAGGCTATCTCGGCCGAAGTCTCACTACTTAAATAAAGGAAGCGATTGAGTACTAAATCTCTTCGTTTAGAAAGTATTCACTTTGATTACAGCTATGTGCTGTAATATAGCTGTTTTGTTTGACTATTCTCGATAACTTCTGTTCTCGGGGTAGAGCAGTGTGCTGTAAGTTCGGGTATGATCAGGTACTACCAGCACCACCAAGAAGAGAGAAGGCGTCCGCACGAGTCAGTTTGCATATGCGTCCGTTCTTATTTCACTAGGTAAGGTAAAATTTGGGTGACTTATAGAAAAAGAATTCATTTATTGAGAAAGCTAGTGTATCGATGAATTTTGAGGTATGATACATTGTATTTAACACGTTGAATGCCATGGGGGTCACCGGTGACTGGCACTGAGTTTGTTCGTAGCGCCATGGGGGTTACCAGTGATCGACGAAGCAAAGATTATTAGAAACACATAACTCGAATAACTTTTTAATGCTTTTAATTTTTTTATGTTATTATCGTTACTGAAATGGTTTGAAGAAATTAATGCAATATAGAACACACAAAAATAGTTTTATTTATATACACAGAGATGCCAGCTTGCTACGGACAGCGAATAAATATTTTCAAGTGGTAGTTTATTAATTGTGATTCTTGGTTTAATAAATTCAATTTAGTAGATTTTTATCCACCACTATTTCTAAACAATTCGTAGGCTTATATAATTCACCACTTTCTTCAGATATCAGAGATGCCAACTTGCTCCGGACAGCAAATATATATTTTAAAGTGGTAGTTTATCAATTGTGATTCTTGGTTTAATAAATTCAATTTAGTAAATTTTTCCCCACCACTATTTCTAAATAATTCGTAGGCTTATATAGTTCACCACTTTATGATACTTATGTCATGCTATACCCCTTAAGAAGGAAGCAAAAGAAGTTAAATATTCGCAAAATTTACTTTGTAGTTATTTACCGCTTTTTCAAATATTTTGAACTGTCCGGAGCAGTTGGCATCTGTGAGATATGTCATTTGCCACTCCATGGACTGCTGAACTCATACTGTTTTTTATTTTAACTATGTGTATTATATCATGATGTATGGGATATGGGCCTTCTGCGTGGCCCAGGTGCCCAGTTTTTGTAAATAAAGTAAGTAAGCAGATATGTCATGATAAACCTCTTAAAAAACTATTATAATATTTTCAAATTTAGTTTGTAGTTATTTACCGTTTGGCCAGACGGGCAAGCCATGTAAAATTAGCGGGGCATTCAACGTGTTAACTAAACAATGAATATTTTGATTAAATCTGGCAGTTTCTAGAATAAATAGTTTAGTTCCAACAGCCCTTCGTATCTTAGCTACCCGGTCTTGCACCAATTTCTTCTACATGGATTGGAATTTTGATTCGTTATGATAGATAAACAAGTTCTTTTAAACAACAAAAAATCAAGATTTATATATTATATCTTAAATATCGCTATCAATAAGAGAAAGTTGTAGTCTTGCAAATATTAAGATCCAAAATGGCCGTTTGAGTTTTTATAAATAAAAGCTGATGAATTGGTTGATATAAAAATATTTTTAAAAAAGTAGGAAGATAAAAAAAAATTCAGTTATGTGTAAAGATGTGTCTCAATGTTTAAATTTAACACTTTTATCGCAGTTCATAATTTCATCACTTTAAATGATAAGAAAACAAGTGGAATGGTTTCATGATTGATATAGCATTTACAATACCTAGTTATCTCGTTTTATGTTCAAAATGTTATTCTTAGATGTGATAAAATTCTAACTAAAATACTTTTATTAGGTGTTTTTGTAATCGGAAAACTTTGAACTCTCTCTTTAAGTATTGCATTATCACGCTTATTTTTTCAAATTTAAAAGTTAAAATAAACATGACGTGTCCTTTTTATTTAATAACTGAAATAAAAAATACTGAAAGAAAATATTAACCAAATTAATTTATTTATTGTTACACATACGTATGCATGCTTGTGTGATCATTATAAATATGGCTTATAAGCTCTTGTTAAATAAATTGTCCACAAATTAGAAAAGGGTTATAGCTGAATTTGAACTTGTTATCTCCATGCTACATAGCGTTTGGAGGATTGACGAGACTACTCGGTAAAGAGGTCTTTATCAAAGTGGCCCCCTTGATAAAAATGTTAAAAAGTGGTAGAAAAATATCGAGGAAACAAAATATTTTAGCTAATTCTTACTTAATAAATTCAAATCTTGCAAATGAAACATTATTATTAAAATTTATGGCGTTCTTAAAAATGCAACAAAGTTGAAAGTAACTTTTTTGTGAAAAAAGATTTTTTCTCTTTCCTACACAGTTTTTTCTATGTCAATTTCTCGTCTTTTTCGGAATACGAACAGTCCTGGTTGGTATCCCTGCTTAGGGGACGAATTAACGCTTCAAACTTGCCACGGACGACTAAAAATGTTAAATGTGGTGGCTAATTAAATAAAACACTTTCTTTTTTAAATATTCTTTCTGGCTCTTGGTCCCAATCTCCTATAACTAAGCGCCTCCACACAATTTTCAAAAATAGTCCGACCTGACCACTAAAAAAGTAAACTAGTTTACACATAATAAGATGTAGAGGAAATCGATTAAAAAAAAGAAAGTGGTAATACAAAATTTCGTTTTTATTCAGAATGTTACCGAGAGTTTGAATGGTATTAAGCGTTTTACTTAACTTTATCATTAACATTTGTTAAAAACCCATTCCCTCCAACTTATGAGGATTTTGAAAATAATTCTTTCCAGTGGTAGCGAACCAAAGTAGAAATTTTTAAAACGAATGGATCTCTCATAAAACTTTTATCAGAACTTAAGAATCTAGCCATATGGCCTGCACTTTTATAAGTAATAGTGGACAAGTTAAGCTAAAAGTAATTTTTTTTAAGTATTAAGACATTAATTTTGCTACCGTCTGAAAAGAAGATTTTTGAAACTACGGAAATTCCGTAGCAGTTGGAGGGTATGAAAATCCCACAAGATGGCAGTAGTTCTGATAAGTTTCAAAACAACAAAACTATTAGGTTTACTTAAAAATTCTATTCACGAAAGAACACGTCTTGATGTTTGATATCTGTGTAATCTCGGTACTTGGCACGAAACGCCTCTGACTTTTTTGCTTTAAATTGAAATTTTAATACCACTGGGAAAAATCCTAATGGAAGGGATTTAAAGTTGGCAGGTATGTTACTAGCTTGATATATAAGTAAGGTCATCATTAAACTCTAATGCTTATCGAAAGAACACTTTTCATTTATGCAACAAGGCAAAAGGGGTCTTTATGTAAAATAAAGTGGTAGGGCATTTGCCTTTAAATGCATATATCAGATGTATCACTTAGCTCTGTCGGATACTTTTGCATACCTGCCAACATTCACTCTTTTCGAGAATAGATTTTCCAAGTGGTACCGAAATAATTACCGAAGAACCATCTTCCTCAAAAATATATTTATAATTCAGCCCGGTTGAAATTCGCTATTGTAAGGACTAATATGCTTTTATATATTTGTTGTAATTACTTATATGATGTGGTGGTCAAACTGATTTAAAATTATTATTATAATTCAAAAAGTTTAGTGAGCTAGCATGAATTTCGCTAGCACTTTAAATTTGAAAATAAAATCTTCCGGGAAAACCGGAAGAGTTGGCAGCTATGCTTTTGCTACAAGTTTGGATATTTATATGCATTCTCTTAAGTGCCATATATGCTGTGTATCTTTAATCTAGAATATTACTATTGAGTTAAATGATAAATACCCTACCACTTTCTTTTATTAAAGAACATTTTGCATTATTGCAAAATGAAACGTGTACTATCGTCACCTCCTACACCAGAAAGCTTCCACGCGGTTCTTTATAAGTAGTCTGAGCAGACTATTTAAAAAGTGAACCAGTGGTGAGCATGAAACCAAATTCTATTTCAAAAGTAATAGAGAGAAAGTTAGCATATACGAGTATATTTGAGAATTGAATCTTTTTGTGGTAGACAAGTAAATTAGACAAACCAATTATATTCGTGAATTAAAAGAATTTTTTAGAAGTATATTTGCTATCATTTTTGTATTTTTACTAGATATTCTATTAAATGAATCTTTCGTAAACTATTTGTTTTTCATAGTGGTCTGATCGGACTACTTATATGCATAGCTGCCAACTCTTTTTTTCATATTTAGATTTCAAGATTTTATTTTCATATTTAAAGTGCTATCAAAATCCATGTTATTTCACTTAACGTTTTGAATTATATTACAAATTTATAAATGAGTGTGATCACCACTACATGTAAATAATTACAACAAATATATAAAAAGCATATTAGTCCTTACTGTAGCGAATTTCAACCTGGTTAAAATACAAATATCTTTTTGAGTAATACTGTTTTTTGGTAATTGTTTTATTACCACTTGGAAAATCTATTCACGAAAAGAATGAATGTTGGCAGGTATGTATATGAAACCGTGTGGAGGCTTTCAGCTATTGGAGGCGTTGGTACTATCGTGGTCAGTACTTTCTGGTTGACCAAACATCTACTAATTGTCTATACATCTACTATATCAAATACATTAATTTGGAATTAGGATTTGCTTTGCTCGTTTATCTTAATTCCATATTTGGAGCTCATTAAATGCTCAAACTACTGTATGAAACCGCGTGAAGGCAGTTTGTTGTAGGAGGCGTTTGCCTCTAAATGTACATGTCAGATGTACCGCTTAGTTCTGTTTCATACTTACTTTCGCTACAAATTCAGGACATGCTCTTCTGCTCCGCAAATGGTGTATATCTTTAAGCTAGAGCATTACCATTGAGTTAGAAGATAAATACCCAATCATTTTCTTTTTTTGTAAAAGAACATTTTGCATTAATGTGAAGTGAGGAGTGTACTTTCGCGGACCTAACTTCTCGGTAGATCCAACTTCTACTTAGTGAAAGAGTAAAATTTAATTTTCCCACTTCTTTGTTAACCACTACATATTATTGTATCAAATACATGAATATGAAATTAAGATTCAATCGCGCATTTATCTTAATTCCGTATTCGAAGTTAGTTTAATGCGCAAACTGGATTACCTTTTAAAAAAGTCTGCGCTGATTACATGAAAGAAGTCGTGGGGAGGCCTTCCGTTGTAGGAATCGAAACCCTCTGGTATTCGCTCCACAATTCATTCTATATTGAACTGGTGGTTCACTAGACAGATGCCACATACTATATAATGCCACGGGCTAATTATCCTATGCAACAGACTCAAAGGAAATTAAAAAATTTTGCCAAATGCGGACAGACAGTTTGTAAGAAGTCCGATCTTCATGGATTTTCCGTAGTATTTCATTTCTATATTTAAAGTTGCAAAAGAAATTGCAAATTTCGTTTTAACCCCAAAATCGTTTAACCCCTCACTCGTTTTAACCCCTTACCATATGATCATATCCTCCTTCTACAAGGAGTTTGAAAAAATATTTTTCTTAGTGGCAGCAAAGATATAAGATTAACCCTTTGTACTCCGATCTCGCCTCTGAGATGTCATTAACAGTCTCCACTCTAAAATTAAAAGTTTTTACTTCGTAATAATTAGTAACCCCATTATTTTAACACGTTCACGCCGGGGTGACCCACCGGCGGGTCACGCTAGATTGTCTCATCGGGCGGCGCACCAGAGTAAAAACTGGTAACAAATAAATTTCATTTTTTAGTTTTCTTCCTGGAATAATAAAAATCCATAACTACCAATTGTTTTTAATGGATGCAATTTTTATCTTGAATTGCTTCTTCGCCGTAATAAATTTCCTTACAGTGAATTGTTATTGTTGAGAATAGATTAAAGGAGTATTATCTAATATTGAAATAGTTCCTCTACCAGTATTTTCTCTTTTCCATCCCGCTTTCAGGCGCAACACCCGGCGTGAACGTGTTATGAATTTAAAAATTTTTGTTAAATTACTGTATAATGTATTTTTAATGATTAAGTGCTTAGATTGTTTCAAACTGCATGTTTAAGTACTTGGAGTGAAAAGTGTTAATATTTTAAAAAATGAGAAATAAAATAATTTTATCTACCATCACTTATAACTTATTTAAACGGATATACCAAATGGCAGACACATACCTGCCAACTCTATCTTTGTAATAGAACATTTCAAATCACCATCAAAAACAAAAAATCCACAAAGAGAAACATCACAGCCGGAGTACCACAGGGCAGCATTCTGGGACCGATATTATACATATTATACACTTATGATTTTCCTAAAAACAAAGCCGATTATAACAGCATAACAGCCTATTACGCAGACGATACCGGTATTATTATTAAATCCAGAAACCCAAATCATGCTCTTCAAAAACTACAAGACCATATAGACGAAATAGAAGACTGGTGCTTAAAATGGAAAACTGCTGTAAATGCTGGAAAATCACAAATATTAATTATACAAAAAAGAAGAATTAAAATACTTCCACAACTTCAACCAAAAATGTTCAACATACCAATACCAATAGTTAAAAAAGCAAATTATCTTGGCCTTATAATCAATAGCAAACTCACCTGGAATGATCACATCAAAAGCACAATATTAATCCAAAA
>NC_092215.1:35010260-35099682 GCF_043381705.1 Parasteatoda tepidariorum | reverse complement strand
CAAGCTGCTCAATTTCATAATGTAATAACATTTGTGTAATAAGCAAAGAGCTTGAAACATTCATAAAAGCAACTCCATTGCCTGCTTACCTCATTGCTCAACCAAAACTGTTCAAAAATTCCAGATGAATGGGATAGGGGCCGCTTCGCGGCCCAGGTGAACAGTAAAATCTAAACACTAGGACTAGGACCTGCCAACTCTTCCGGATTTTCCGAAAGATTTTATTTTCATATTTAAGGTGGCAGCAATACTCAGGTTATTCCAATTAACTTTTTGAATTATAATGCTAATTATAAATGAGTTTGACCACCACTACATATAAGTAATTACAATAAATATATCAAAGCATAAAAATCCTTGCGTAAACTAATTTAAACGGGATCAAAATATAAATATATTTTTGAGTCAGATTGTTTTTCGTTTATTGTTTTACAACCACTCTCAAAATCCATTCTCGGAAAGAGTGAAAGTTGGCAGGTATGCAGAAAAGTAACCATAACTTACCTCATTTGCATTCCACAACCAACACCACACAGGTCAAGACGAATGGAAAAATGACCGCAAGCTTCCACACGGTTTCTTACAGAAGTCCGATCTGACCACTATGATGATAAACCAGTTTACGAAAGAGCTATTTATTAGAAAATGTAGTAAAAATAAGAAAGTGGTAGCAAATATATGTCTAAAAACTTGTTTAATTTATGAATATGATTGGTTTGTCTTATATACTTGTCAACCACTACAGATTAAATTCTCAAATATATATCATAAATTTCTCTCAAGTACTTTTAAGATAGAATTTGCATACATGCCAACTCTTCCGGATNTTTAATTTATGAATATGATTGGTTTGTCTTACATACTTGTCAACCACTACAGATTAAATTCTCAAATATATATCATAAATTTCTCTCAAGTACTTTTAAGGTAGATTTTGGGTTCGTGCGCACAACTGGTTCACTTTTTAATTAATCTGAGCAGACTACTTTAAAAAAAAACCGTGTGGAGTCTTTATGGACGTTGGAGGCCTTTATATGTTTGTTATAATTTAGATATGGTGGTAGTCAAACTGATTTATAATAATTATTATAAGACAAAAAGTTTAATGAAATAACATGAATTTCGCTATCACTTTAAATAGGAAAATAAAATCTACCGGGAAAAACGGAAGAGTAGGTTGCTATGCACTTGCCAGCTTTTTCTCGCTCTGTGGGTGTTAGTAAAAAGATGACTGAAATATAATTGTAGGTAAAAAAAACCTTTTTTAAAAATTTGTTGGGGCTTGTGTAGGATCTCGTTTGAACTTAAACTAAGCTACTGTACAGAGTACCTATCTGCGTAAAAGTTTTATAAAAAATTTTCCAAACCAAAATTTTTTCCAACTTTTCAAAAATCTTGTCTTGTTAAACTTTTAACTACATTTACTTTTCAAAAGAATAATGTTTTACAACTGCTAGAGACTAAAATTTAAAGCAAAACTTGGTAGGCAAGATTTCATAACAGCTGAAATAAACCTATCTCTATACCTACAACTTCAATTTAAAAAAGAAAATTAAGAATGTAGTACTGATTGCATACACTGAATCAGTTATGTTTGTGGTAATCACGAATGGATAATTTCTTTGAAAAAATGAACAGAAATGAAGTAGTTCTGCTAATAATTTTTTAACTTTTTTATGGATTGCACAAATTTTAAAAACGTATTTTTACGTGAAAAAGAGCGAAAAAGTGATGTGAATATATCATAATTTTTTCTTTTAACAAGTAGACTAGCTTCGAGCTTAATCAATTAGCTATTTGAAACGAAGTGTAAGTTGGTGTTTTTGAAATCTACCACCATAATATTATGAAGACATTTAATAAATAAAGAAGAAAAAATCACCGATGTTACATTTCTCTTTTTCTGTATGTATTTTTCTCGGAGAACATAATTGTTTAAATTATGTACCTCGCAAATTTATTAAAGGATTGTGATTTGTAAACTTGCTGACGCGAGGTCCTTAAAATAAAACAGTGAAACCGTTCTGTTTTTAGTGGTAATGAAGTCATTATTTATTTTTTTTTGTCGTAAATAACTGTTCAGTAAACGTATGTTAGAATTGCTATTTTACTTTTCCCGAAAACGTGTAAGAGTGAAATGATTTTCTTATAAGTTTTTTTCTCTCAATTGGTATATATAAGCTTTCAGTCTGGATGATTCTTGACGATTATCCTTTTTTGTTTTTCAAATGTACCTGGAATATTCCAGAAGGATAAAGTAGCAAAATATTAACAAATCGTGGAAGTGGTTTCAGAGATCCATACCTACCAAATTTTAAGCATCTTGCACAAGATTTTATTTTTATATTTAAAGTGGTAGTAAAATGAATGCTTACTATATATTCCTTGCAATTATGAACTTGTATCCGCTGAATGTTTTTTTTTTGGTTACAACGCCAACTGTGAAGCAAAATGCATAATTCAAAAAGGGCTACTTTTTCTGAAGAATGCGAAATTGCAATAAAAATATTACTACTTAAGATCTCAAATTCACCCGCTCGCCACCACCAGGGGCTGGGGGGAAAGATCGAGCTTGGTATCATTGCACAGCTTTAAAAATATTGAATGTGACTATAATCATCTTTTTTGATACGGTGCATATTTTTCGAGATATTTTTAAATCCTGTATTTGTAAATTCATTGTATAGATAACTGCTTTTAATGCATTTCCATTTATACATTTTTATCACCGAAAACTGAGACTGATGACACACAATTTTTTGAACTTCGTTTGGCGTAAACGCCCACTTTTTCTATGTTTACCAATCTCAATGAAAACAGCGATGCTTCACTCTCGGAAGCTCGCACTCGAATCCAGCCGAAATGGTCAAAATCGTAAACTTTGCCTACAGACTTTTTTGCTTTTATATATTTGCTGTAATTTAGGTCAATATGCGATTTAGGTGGTAGTCAAACTGATTTATAATAATTATTTTGACTCAAAAAGTTTAATGAAATAACATGAGTTTCGCTACCACTTTAAATAGGAAAATGAAATCTACCGGGAAAAACGAAAGAGTAGGTAGCTATGCACTTGCCAGCTTTTTCTCGCTCCGTGGTGTGTTAGTAAAAAGATGACAGAAATATAATTGTAGGTAAAAAAAAATTTTTTTAAAAATTTGTTACGGCTTGTGTAGGATCTCGTTTGAACTTAAACTAAGCTACTGTACAAAGTACCTGTCTGCGTAAAAGTTTTAAAAAAAATATCAGCTTAAAAATATTTCTTAGGAATCTTAAATGTTGAGGGTATACCTCCTGGTTTAATTTTTTGATTAACTTAATTAATTTAATTTAATTTTTAAGGCTTTTAAGATAAAAAGAAAAATCGAAAATGCAATGTGAGTTTATCATAAATTTTTTTTTCATTCCGACCAAATAGACTAGTTTCCAGCTCCTTCATGTCTTCTTTAGCACTTTACAAAGGACCGACTTTTCAAAATTCTTGTCTTGTTAAACTTTTCACTACATTTACTTTTCAAATGAATAATGTCTTACAACTGCTAGAGACTAAAAGTTAAAACAAAACTTGGTAGGCAAGATTTCATAACAGCTAAAGCAAACCTAGCTCTATACCTACAACTTCTATTTAAAAAAGAAAATTAAGAATGTAGTACTGATTGCATCTATACTGAATCAGTTATGTTTGTGGTAATCAGGAATGGATAATTTCCTTGAAAAAAAGAGCAGAAACGAAGTAGTTCTGCTAATACTTTTTTAACTTCTTTATGGATTGCACAAATTTTTAAAATGTATTTTTACGCGACAGGTTTGCAATGTGTTATGATAAAAAGAGCGAAAAAGTGATGTGAAAATACCCTAATTTTTTCTTCTAACAAATAGACTAGTTTCGAGCTTAATCAATCAGTTATTTGCAACGTAGTGTAAGTTGTTGTTTTTGAAATATACCACCATAATATTATGAAGACATTTAATAAATAAAGAAGAAAAAATCGCAGATGTTGTCTCTATGTCGAGCTTGATGTTTCTTGGAGAGCATAATTGTTTAAATTATGTGCCTCGCAAATTAATTAAAGTATACCATGTAGGGTTGATATAACGCGCGGGTGTTTGAAATCCGATATCGCCAATACCACGGATATGACGCATGCGCTTTAAAGTCAAATGATACCACAATATATTGTAGGAGAAATTTCTAGCTGCCGAGAGGAGGTACCGTAAATATTACGCGCAAGCCTTTGAGTTCTTCACCCCTAAATCAATCACGTGCCATACCAATACCTCCTAGATACCATACCATACCGCCACTTCCTCGCCGCCGGTCGACCGAAGATATTGGCTAGCGGTGAGTACCGAGAGGTGCAGGCATACCGAAGTTCAATAACTCGGTATTGCCGAAGAATATACTTCCGAATATCATTACCGCGGTATCAAAGAAATACCGGTAAATGACGGTATTACGGTATATTGCCCAGGCCTAATACTATATGGATGAGAACGTTAAACTCACCCAAAGTACCACAATTTTGAGATATCTCGCCGAGAAGTATGATTTGGCGGGTAAAACTGAAGATGAAAAACTACGTGTTTCTTTATCTGAACAACAGATTATAGACTTTCGCCAAAAGTTTTTCAATTTTGTGATTGACCCAAATTATGAGAATATAAAAGAGCAGCATTTGAGGAAGACTAAGGAGGACTTGAATATGATAGAGGATTTTCTTGGGAACCGCAAATACCTGGCTGGAGATGAATTAACTTATGTTGACTTTATTGCTTTTGATACATTTGATTCTCTTATTTTGTTTCAAAAGACAATTCTTGATAGAATATCAGCCCTTAAAGTGTATCAGGAAAGAACTGAGAATCTTTCTGAAATCAAAAAGTACCGAAATTCATCAGTTTTCTACAAATGGCCAATAGTTGGGCCTTATAATGCGTGGGGAAGAACAGGAGTAATGCCTCAGTAGATGAAATCCATGCTTATTATGATTCATTTTTATATAATATATTAACTTCTATTTCGCTTACGTAAATCTTAATTCTGTTTTGTTCTAAAGTAAACGTATTTGCTGTCGTTATTTGCCAATAAAACAGTTTGTTATTGAATTAAATAATTCAAGCAATGTGTTAAATTATTATATTTCAAGGATAATATTTTTTTAGTGCTGGAAGGTAAGAAGAAAATTTCCTCGTTTTCTTTCAGGCAAAAGTTAAGAGAGCAATAAAGTAATTTTCGGTGTTTTAGTCTCGTGAAAATTTTATTCTATTTGTGTAAATTATACTAACCTATTAACACCATATTTTTGATATTGCAACGATGTGAAAAGAGCTATAACGAAAATAGTGTTTTTTCATCAATCTCTTGCATTCGAAGGGTCCTCTTTGGTACCATAAATGATTTACCACTCTGTATATTATGTTTAGTAACCTTTTTGTATAATGGTGTCTAGATGTTATATGCTAAATGTGCCAACAGTGGAATTCGCTTTGTAAACTCTTAGTGACTGCGTTCGTTTGTGCGTACGTGCCCAAATTCCAGTTTAAAAGTAATTAAGAGAAACATAACATACATATTTGAGAATTGAATCTGTGGTGGTTGGCAAGTAAATAAGCAAAACCAATCATATTCATAAATTAAACAAATTTTAAGAGATATATATTTGCTGCCACTTCCTTGTCTTTACTAGATTTACGATTAAAGGGCTGATTCGTAAACTGGTTTACTTTCATAGTGGTCTGATTGGACTAACTATTATAAACCACGTGGAGGCTTTCAGTTATAGCAGGCGTTGTTCAGCCTCGCCCTCGTAATGTAAACCTTAAAATTCCTATGCTCAAAGTAAAACACATTTTTGAAATAAATATTTTTAATCTACCACTTTTTGAAGTTGAAAGAATTTCTATAAAATGGGAAATAAAGTGAACGAAGGACGGTAGAAATCTGTAATTCGTCGTATCTTCGTGGCAAGCGTAACATTAGAAGTTATGCGAAACTTTAGAGCAATTACTTCCACCTATTTAAAACTAATATTTCTGGAATGTGGCTTGATCTTTTCAAAATAGAAAAGAGCGATAGCAAATGTGTTTCTTAATTTGTATCCTTTTAATGGACATCCATACCTGCCAAATTTCACTCTTTCTGAAAATGAATTTTCCAAGTGGAAGTAAAACAATTACCGTAAAACAATCTTACTCAATTATATATTTATATTTTGACTAGGTTAAAATTCGCTGTCGTAAAGATTAGTATGCTTTTACGTATTTGCTGTAACTATTTATATGTAGTGGTGGTCAAACTCATTTATAATTATTATTATTATTCAAAAATTTTATTGGCATGACGTGAGTTTCGGTACCACTTTAAATACAAAATTAAAATCTTCCGGAAAAACCAGAAGAGTTGGCACCTATGAACATCATTCGGGAACAAGGTAGATTTGCTTACATAATTATATTAGCAATATAAATACTTATATTTAGATCCAATGTATGCAATGTTTTTTAAGATCAAGTCTTAGGCTACAGAAAGGTATGACTTTTTAGTATAAACAAATTCATCTAACCAATTTTACCATATATGTGGACGGGAATGAATAGATTAAAAGTTTAGAACCTTATCCTATTCCTATTTTTACAATATTTTCTATTAAATGGCTCTTTCGTAAACTGGTTTACTTTCATAGTGGTCTGATTGGACTACCTATTAGAAACCACGTGGAGGCTTTCAGTTAGAGAAGGCGTTGTTCAGTCTCGCCCCCGGAATATACACTTTAAACCCTTCTGCTTCAAAGTAAGACAAATTTTTGAAATAATTATTTTGAATCTACCCCTTTTTTAAGTTGAAAGAATTTCAATAAAATGGGAAATAAAGGTTTACGAAGGATGGTTTTCTTGCATATTATGTTCGTGGGGAGCGTAACACCAAATGTTATGCGAAACTTTAGAGCATATTACTTCCACCAATTTAAATCTAACACATCTGGAATGTGTCGTAACTTTTTAGAAAAGAAAAGAGCGATAGCAAATGTGTTTCCTAATATATATTTGTTTAACCCTTTCACGCCGACTGTGACATATACGTGCCAGCATAAAACCGTATCAATCAAGGTAAAAAGATAAAACTGCTTATCAAAGTATTTCTTTAGCGGTTTATTTGTGGGTGAAGTTATAATTGCTTGATTTATTTAATTCACCATTACTTTGTTTAACCCTTTCGCGCCGACTGTCACAAATACGTGCCAGCATAAAACCGTATCAATCAGGGTAAAAAGATAAAACTGGTAATCAAAGTATTTCTTTAGCAGTTTATTTGTGGGCGGAGTTATAATTGTTTGATTTATTTAATTCACCATTACTTTGTTCAAAATAAAACTATTTAGTTATACTTTGAATTAACATTGATTATATATATGATTAAACTAACAATAATTAAAGTAAAAGCAAAGTAAGTCTGTCAAATCAGAAACGACTATATTTAAGTTACCGTTTTTTATTTAATTACTTCCTGATTCTGACTTTGTACGAATGCTTTTCTGAATCACCTGTTCCCAAGGGGTTAATGGACATCATTCGGGAACAAGGTAGATTTGCTTACATAATTATATTAGCAATGCAGATACTTATATTTAGATCCAATGTATACAAAGTCTTAGGCAACAGAAAGGTATGACTTCTTAGTATAAAAATATCCATATAACCAATTTTACCATATATGTGGACGGGAATGAATAGATTAAAAGTTTAGAACCTTATCCTATTCTTATTTTTACAAGATTTTCTATTAAAGGGCTCTTTCGTAAACTGGTTTACTTTCATAGTGGTCTGAATGGACTACCTATTAGAAACCACGCGGAGGCTCTCAGTTATAGAAGGCGTTGTTCAGCCTCGCCCTCGTAATATACACTTTAAACCCTTCTGCTTCAAAGTAAGACAAATTTTTGAAATAAATATTTTGAATCTACCACTTTTAGAAGTCGAAAGAATTTCAATAAAATGGGAAATAAAGGTTAACGACAGGTGGGGTACCTGCGTAGTTCTTCATGTTTTCGTGGCCAGTGTATACTAAGTTATGCGAAACTTAAGAGAAATTACTTCCACAAATTTAATACTAACAAATTTGGAATTGTTTCAAGAAAGAAGAGAGAGATAACAAATATGATTCTTAATTTTTATGTGTTTAACCGGCTAACGCCCAGCGTCATATATTTAGCACAGTTCCTTTTTTCAAAGACATTCACTTGTCTGCGTAAAAGTTTTAAAAAAAATTTCGCTTATTTTATAAATATCAGTTTAAAAATATTTCTAAGGAATCTTAACTGTTGAGGATATGCCTACAGGTTTAATTTTTTTTTGATTAACTTAATTTAATTGAATTTTTAAGGCTTTTAAGATAAAAAGAAAAATCGAAAAGGCAATGCGAGTTTATCATAATTCATTTTTTCATTCCGAACAAATAGACTATCTTCCAGCTCCTTCAGGTCTTCTTTAGGACATTACAAGTGACCAACTTTTCAAAAGTCTTGTCTTGTTAAACATTTAACTACAATTACTTTTCAAATGAATAATGTCTTTCAACTGGTAGAGACTAAAATTTAAAACAAAACTTGGCAGGCATGATTTCAGAACAGCTGAAGCAAACCTATCTCTATACCTACAACTTCTATTTAGAAAAGAAAATTAAGAATGTAGTACTGATTGCATCTATACTGAATCAGTTATGTTTGTGGTAATCAGGAATGGATAATTTCCTTGAAAAAAAGAGCAGAAACGAAGTAGTTCTGCTCATACTTTTTTAACTTCTTTATGGATTGCACAAATTTTTAAAACGTATTTTTACGCGACAGGTTTGCAATGTGTTATGATAAAAAGAGCGAAAAAGTGATGTGAAAATACCCTAATTTTTTCTTCTAACAAATAGACTAGCTTCGAGCTTAATCAATCAGTTATTAGCAACGTAGTGTAAGTTGCTGTTTTTGAAATATACCACCATAATATTATGAAGACATTTAATAAATAAAGAAGAAAAAAACGCAGATGTTTTCTCTATGTCGAGCTTGATGTTTCTTGGAGAGCATAATTGTTTAAATTATGTGCCTCGCAAATTAATTAAAGGGATGTGATTTGTAATCTTGTTGAGGCTAGGTACTGAAAATGAGACGGAAAAGTATTATAAAATCAGACGGTAAAACCGTTTAGTTGCATATAAGAGGAATAAGTTGTTCTGTTTATAGTGGTAATGAAGTCATTATTTACTTTTTTGTGTCGTAAATAACTGTTCTGTAAACGTATGTTGGAATTATTAAAAATCCTGGTAGTTTTTTATATTTTACTTTTCCCGGAAACGTGTAAGAGTGAAGGGATTTTCTTGCCAGTTTTTTTTCTCTCCATTGGTACATGTAAGCTTTCAGTTCTGGAAGATTTTTGACGAATATTCTTTTTTATTTCAAATGTACTTGAATATTTCAGAAGGGAAAAGTAGCAAAATATTAACAAATCGTGGAAGTGTTTTTAGAGATCCATACCAACCAACTTTTAAGCTTTTTGCGCAAGACTTTGTTTTTATATTTAAAGTGGTAGTAAGCTGAATGCTTACCATATGTTCCTTGCATTTATAAGCTTGTATCCGTCTAATTTATTTTGTTTACATCGCCAACTGTGAAGCAAAATGCATAATTCTACTATTCAAAAAGGGTTACCTTTTCTGAAGAATGCGAATCTGCAATAAAAATATTCCTACTTAAGATCTCAAATTCCCTCCCCCCTTGCCACCATCAGGGGCAGGGGGGAAAAATGGAGCTTCGTATCAATGGACAGCTTTAAAAATATTGAACGTGACAATAATCTTCTTTTTTGATACGGTGTATATCTTTCGAGATATTTTTAAAACCTGTATCTGTAAATTCATTGTATAGTTAACTTCTCTTAATATATTTCCCTTTATACATTTTTATCATCGAAGAAAATTTAAAAACAGAAAAGCGGCTCTAATTGCGGAACTAAAATTAACGAAACTAAAAATTGAAAGGAAAAAATTAATAGTGAAAATTATTAATAACGCTGGGAAATAAATTTTCTGCTGCATTTATGCACGTACTTGATTTTATTTAATTTTGGTCTGGATACTGTAATCTGAAATCATTCTTGTTCGGAAAGCTACAGACTTTTTTCAAAATTATGTTTTCAGTTTAGTTTATTTTTCGTTTGAAGTTTATGAAGAACGTACAGGTTTATGTGCATACATATACACTCGTTTTCTCTTTTGAAAATAATGCTTAAGACAAAAAATATATGACCTGAATCTATCACCTTGTATACTGAAACGTATTATCGCCTTCTTCCTACCATTTCTTAAGTAGCAGCGAAGTGGGGACGTAGCATTCACAGGAGGGAATTTAAAAAATCCTGGTTAGGAATGTATTTATTATTAAATTGCATAAAACACGTGACTTGTAGTGAGAATCCAATAGTATTTTTGAAGTTAGCAAAGCGAAAGTATCTAAGATCCGTTCAAAAATCTAATGCAGAAAAAAATGATCCCCTGTGTAATTAATAATCATTTACAAATATGAAGAAAATATGCGTAAACATCTGCTGTTTCTAAATAATTTTTCTCCTTATAATTTGAAGCATTTTCTTTTAAAATTTTTGTTTCTTTTAGCCTGTCTATTCACTTTTTAGTCTCAGATAACTTATTCTTTCGAGGACTTTAGAGCTCTGATACGATTTAAAACAATTAAGAAAGGAAGCAAAATATAATGGTTTTCATAACAAATACGCCCTTAAAATAATTCTGTAGATTTCCCATTTGACCGGCAATGCTCGATTTAAAAAGATTCATCATGGTTAAGCCTGTGTTTGGTTATTGGAAATATCGTGGTCTTTGTGAATCTATAAGATATTTATTGTACTATAAAAATGCAGATTTTGAAGATTTTAGAATTCCTCGAGACAGCACTACTTGGGAAGGAATAAAATATATTCTTGGTCTGGATTTCCCAAATTTGCCATACCCTCGAAATATACACTTTAAATCCTTCTGCTTCAAAATATGACACATTTTTGATTCAAATATTTTGAATCTACCACTTTTTCAAGTTGAAAGAATTTCAATAATATGGGGAATAAAGGTTTACGAAGGATGGTTTTCTTTCATATTGCAGAGATGCCAACTGCTCCGAACACGCCAAAATAATTTAAAAAACGGTAAATAACTTCAAAGTATATTCTGCAAATATTTGACAATTTTTGCTTACTTTTTAAAAGGTATAGCCAGGGATGCCAACTTGCTCCGCTTTGTGAAATAGTATTTTCTATTGGTAACGAAATTTAAGTTACTTTCAGTTTAGTATTTTCCTTTTTAAGTAATTTTGTCACCACTACATAACAAAAATTATAAGTATCATATGAAGTGCAACATTATAACATTCATCTACAGGCTACTCTATTAAAAAGTAAGCGTAATTATCCTTTTTTAACGAATTTTACTATATAATTTGATACCACTTTATTAAAAATATTTCAGAAAGCGGAGCAGTTGGCATCCCTGTATAGCATGCCGTAAGTACTTTAGAGTGGTGAATGATATAAGCCAACGAATTATTTAGAAATAGTGGTGGATAAAAATCTACTCAATTGAAATTATTAACCCTTTCGCGCCGACTGTCACAAATACGTGACAGCATAAAACCGTATCAATCAGGGTAAAAAGATAAAACTGGTAATCAAAGTAATTCTTTAACAGTTTATTTGTGGGCGGAGTTATAATTGTTTGATTTATTTAATTCACCATTACTTTGTTCAAAATAAAACTATTTAGTTATACTTTGAATTAACATTGATTATATATATGATTAAACTAACAATAGTTAAAGTAAAAGCAAAGTAAGTCTGTCAAATTAGCAACGACTACATTGAAGTTACCGTTTTTTATTTAATTACAACTTGATTCTGATTTTGTACGAATGCTTTTCTGAATCACCCGTCCCCAAGGGGTTAAACGAAGAATCACAATTGATAAACTAACACAATAAAATATTTATTTTCTGTCCGGAGCAAGTTGGCATCTCTGATATTGTGCTCGTGGCGAACGTAACACCAAAAGTTATGCGAAACTTTAGAGCAATTACTTCCACCAATTCAAAACTAACATATATGGAATGTGTCATCTTTTTAAAAAAGAAAAGAGCGATAACAAATGTGTTTCTTAATTTGTATTTGTTTAACCCTTTCGCGCCGACTGTCACAAATACGTGCCAGCATAAAACCGTATCAATCAGAGTAAAAAGATAAAACTGGTTATCAAAGTATTTTTTTAGCAGTTTATTTGTGGGTGGAGTTATAATTGCTTTATTTATTTAATTCACCATTACTTTGTTCAAAATAAAACTATTTAGTAATACTTTGAATTCACATTGATCATATATATGATTAAATTAACAATAATTAAAGTAAAAGCAAAGTAAGTCTGTCAAATCAGAAACGACTGCATTTAAGTTACCGTTTTTTATTTAATTACATCCTGATTCTGATTTTGTACGAATGCTTTTCTGAATCACCCGTCCCCAAGGGGTTAATGGACATCATTCGGGAACAAGGTAGCTTTACTTACATAATTATATTAGCAATGCAGATACTTATATTTAGATCCAATGTATACAATGTTTTTTAAGATAAAGTCTTAGGCAACAGAAAGGTTTGACTTCTTAGTATAAACAAATCCATATAACCAATTTTACCATATATGTGGACGGGAATGAATAGATTAAAAGTTTGGAACCTTATCCTATTCTTATTTTCACTAGATTTTCTATTAAATGGTTCTTTCGTAAGCTGGTTTACTTTCATAGTGGTTTGATTGAACTACCTATTAGAAACCACGCGGAGGCTTTCAGTTGTAGAAGGCGTTGTTCAGCCTCGCCCTTGTAATATACACTTTAAACCCTTCTACTTCAAATTAAGACAAATTTTTGAAATAAATATTTTGAATCTACCACTGTTAGAAGTTGAAAGAATTTCAATAAAATGGAAAATAAAGGTTAACGTAAGGTGGTAGGCTAATGGAGTGACAGACACCGAGGAGGGACCAGCTCAAGCCTTGCTAGAGACAAGACGTGTTTTTCTCTGCTCCGCAATTACGCCGTATCACCGAACTGCCCGCGGCGGAAAAGTTTTCCCTTCCGGCCGCATGCCAGCATCAGACTTATATGAGACATCTTCGATCGTCAAAAGGTTTTTACCGGCCAGATCTATGAACTACGCACTTTACTCAAAGTTTCTTCTAGAACAAACTACTGATATCGTGGAACTTCGTAAGCTGCGAGATTCCATTGGAGAGATTTCTACCTCAACACCAAGTAGATATTACAACGAACTCTTTAACGCAGCGGTGTCCGCAATTCAAACTGTTGAGTCGAGTCAAAAGAAGCCAACTGCCTCAACTACAATGGAGACAACTATCACTGAGACAGCGGAAATCCCTGTGACCATCCCAGAAAGTAGTGTTACTAATGAAATAGAGACTGAGCCCGTTTCCGAGCACAGTGTTCCGAATAATATCACAACTCCTTCCAGTAAAGATTTGAATATGGATATAGACGAAGAGACATCAGCCTCTGAACCTGAGATCCAAAATAGAAACAACAAAGAGCCACCAGCTAAAAAGAGAAAGAAGAGGAAGAAAAAGTCTGCCGCAGCTACAGAAAATGTTGACCCATCCATGACCCAGAAAAGCTGCACTCCTCCGGAATCTCTTTTCATGCCGGAGCCCACCCCTATTACTGCATCAGAACCTACGGAGGAGACTACCAACAAAGCCACAGAGCCTTCCACTTCAGTAGAAAAAGCTCAGCCAGTTAAAAATGCTAAAGTCCTCATCCGTGGCCTTCCTGATGATTTTAGTACAGATGAAATATCCCTTGAATTAGGGAAGCGGAACATTGAAATCCTGAAAATAGTCCAGTTTAAGAAGAAAGTGGGTGAAGCCTTTAGGCCCCTCCCCCTGTACCTCATCGTTATGCCAATGCTAGCCAATCACGAGATGATCTACCATATTGAGAGCATCAAGCAGATCCCGATCAGCATAGAGAAATACCACGGCGGCCGGCGGCCGCTGCAGTGTTTTCGATGTCAGAGTTTCGGCCACACCCAACGTTCCTGCTCCTCCAGCCCAAGATGCATGAAATGTGCCGAAGGGCACTATTCATTCCAGTGCAGAAAGAGCCGAGACTCCCCAGCTAAATGCTGCAACTGCATGCAAAGCCACACCTCAAATTTCACTGGGTGCGAGGCCCGCCCCAGTCGAAAGAGGAAAACGACCAAGGACACGCCTACTTCTACAGCCCACAGACTTTTTAGCCTCATCAGTGAACTTAAAAATTTGCTGAAGGACCAAGACGTGCTGCATCTTCTCACAACTTTAATCCAGGGGAATTTCCCATACAACTGATGTACTACTGAATCAACTCATGCCTCACCTCATCATGGACTTATTATCTGATCCTAACTTAGAACTTTGAACTGTATATGACCTCTAGACTAAATCCCAAAACAGTATAGATGAATCGGTTAGAAGAGCTTCGCGCTTAACACCAAGATTCCACTCATATCAATCAATCATAACGTAAGGTGGGGTACCTGCATAGTTCTTCATATGTTCGTGGCCAGCGTATCATTAAAAGTTATACGAAACTTAAGAGAAGTTGCTTCCACAAATTTAATACTAACAAATTTGGAATTGTTTCAAGAAAGAAGAGAGAGATAACAAATGTGATTCTTAATTTTTATGTGTTTAACCGGTTAACGCCCAGCGTCATATATTTAGCACAGCTCCTTTCTTCAAAGACATTCACTTGTCTGCGTAAAAGTTTTATAAAAAATTTCGCTTATTTTATAAATATCAGTTTAAAAATATTTCTTAGGAATTTTAAATGTTGATTAACTTAATTAATTTAATTGAATTTTTAAGGCTTTTAAGATAAAAAGAAAAATCGAAAATGCAACGCGAGTTATCATAAATTTTTTTTTCATTCCGAACAAATAGACTATCTTCCAGCTCCTTCAGGTCTTCTTTAGCACATTACAAATGACCAACTTTTCAAAAGTCTTGTCTTGTTAAACATTTAACTACATTTACTTTTCAAAACAATAATGTTTTACAACTGCTAGAGACTAAAATTTGAAGCAAAACTTAATAGGCAAGATTTCATAACAGCTCAAGCAAACCTATCTCTATACCTACAACTTCTATTTAAAAAGGAAAATTAAGAATGTAGTACTGATTGCATTTATACTTTATGCTTGTGGTAATCACAAATGGATAATTTCCTTGAAAAAAAGAACAGAAACGAAGTAGTTCTGCTAATACTTTTTTAACTTCTTTATGGATTACACAAATTTTTAAAACGTATTTTTACGCGACAGGTTTGCAATGTGTTATGATAAAAAGAGCGAAAAAGTGATGTCAATATATCATAATTTTTTCTTCTAACAAATAGACTAGCTTCGAGCTTAATTAATCAGTTATTTGAAACGTAGTGTAAGTTGGTGTTTTTAAAATCTACCACCGTAATATTAAGAAGACAGTTAATAAATAAAGAAGATGTGCCAGTTTTCTCTAGCAATATGGATGTTTCTCGGACAGCATGATTTTTTAAATTATGCGTCTCGCAAATTAATAAAAAGGATTGCGATTTGTACACTTGTTGAGGCTAGGTCCTGAAAATAAGACGGGAAAGTATTGGAGAGTCGAACGGTAAAACCGTTTAGTTGCATATACGTGGAATAAGTTGTTCTGTTTATAATATCAGACCTGCCAATTTTTAATCCCTTCCATTATCATTTTTCCCAGTGGTATTAAAATTGAATTAAAACTTCAACTTTAAGCAAACAAATACGTTGTATTTGAAAAAAATTAGGTTGACAACCATGATAGCAGAGATGCCAACTGCTCCGGACAAGCTAACATAATTAAAAAAAACGGTAAGTAACTACAAACTAAATTTTGCAAATATTTGACTATTTTTGCTTGCTTTTTAAAAGGTATAGCATGACAATAGCATTATAAAGTAGTGAATTATATAAGCCTACGAATTATTTAGAAATAGTGGTGAATAAAAATTTACTAAATTGAATTTATTAAACCAAGAATCACGATTGATAAACTACCACTTTAAAATATATATTTGCTGCCCGGAGCAAGTTGGCATCTCTGTGATAGTAACGCATATTAATATATAAGCTTAATTTTTGTAAGAATAGTGGTGATCAAAATCATTTAAAAATTAAATTTATAAAAGAAAAAATAGTATATATTTACTCCCACTTTAAATATGAAAATAAAATCTCCCGCAAAATGCGGGAGAATTGGCAGGTATGATAATATTAATGAAGTCATTATTTATTTTTTTGTGTCGTAAATAACTGTTCTGTAAACGTATGTTAGAATTGTTAAAAAAACTGGTGGTCATTGATATTTTACTTTTCCCGAAAACGTGTAAGAGTGAAATTATTTTCTTACCAGTTTTTTTTCTCTCCATTGGTAGATATAAGCTCTCAGTCTGGATGATTCTAGACGAATATTCTCTTTTATTTCTAATGTACCTGCAATATTCCAGAAGGGAAAAATAGCAACGTATCATACCCTCCAACTTATGAGGATTTTGAAAATAATTCTTTCTAGTGGCAGCGAATCAAAGTAGAAATTTTTAAAGCAAATGGATCTCTCATAAAACTTTTATCAGAACTTAAGAATCTAGCCATATGGCCTGCACTTTTATAAGTAATAGTGGACAAGTTACGCTAAAATAATTTTTTTTTAAATATTAAGACATTAATTTTGCTACCGTCTGAAAAGAAGATTTTTGAAACTACGGAAATTCCGTAGCAGTTGGAGGGTATGGCCAACGTATTAACAAATCGTGCAAGTGTTTTTAGAGATTCCTACCTGCCAACTTTTACGTATTGTTCGGAAGATTTTATATTTAAAGTGGTAGTAAAATGCATGCTTACTCCTTATTCCTTGCATTTATAAACTTGTATCCGTTTAATTTTCTTCGCCTACTACTCCAACTGTGAAGCATAATGCATAATTCTAATATTCAAAAAGTTTTACTTTTTCTGAAGTATGCAAATCTGCAATAAAATATTCCTACTTAAGATCTCAAATTCACCCCCTCGCCACCACCAGGGGCTGGGGGGAAAGATCGAGCTTGGTATCATTGCACAGCTTTACAAATATTGAATGTTACTATAATCATCTTTTTTGATACGGTGTATATTTTTCGAGATATTTTTAAATCCTGAATTTGTAAATTCATTGTATAGTTAACTTCTCTTAATACATTTCCATTTATACATTTTTATCACCGAAAAAAATGTAAAAACAGAAAGTGGCTCAAATTACGGAACCAAACTTAACGAAACTAAAAATTGAAGAGAAAAAATTAATAATGAACATTATTAACAATGCTGGGAAACAATTTTTTTTTTGCATTTAAGCACGTACTTGATTTTATTTAATTTAGATCTGGAGATTTTATTCTAAAATTATTTTTGTTCGGAAAGTCAACAGATTGTTACAAAATTATGTTTTCAGTTTATTTTATTTTTCGTTTGAGGTTTATGAAGAACGTACAGGTTTATGTGCAGACATATACACTCGTTTGCTCTTTTGAAAATAATGCCTAAGACCAAAAATATATGACCTGAATGTATCACCTTGTATACTGAAACGTATTATCGTCTTCTTCCTACCATTTCTTAAGTAGCAGCGAAGTGGGGACGTAGCATTCACAGGAGGGAATTTTAAAAAATCCTGGTTAAGAATGTATTATTAAATTGCATAAAACACGTGACCTGTAGTGAGGATCCAATAGTATTTTTGAAGTTAGCAAAGCGAAAATATCTAAGATTCGTTCAAAAATCTTATGCAGCAAAAAATGACCCCCTGTGTAATTAATAATCATTTACAAATATGAAGAAAATATGCGTAAGAAAATATGCGAAGAAAATATGCGCTGTTTCTAAATAATTTTTCTCCTTATAATTTGAAGCATTTTCTTTTTAAATTTTTGTTTCTTTTAGCATATCTATTCACTTTTTATTCTTAGATAATTTATTCTTTCGAGGACTTTAGAGCTCTGATACGATTTAAAACAATTAAGAAAGGAAGAAAAAGATAATGGTTTTCATAAAAAATACGCCCTTAAAATAATTCTGTAGATTTCCCATTTGACTGACAAAGCTCGATTTCAAAAGATTCATCATGGTTAAGCCTGTGTTTGGTTATTGGAAATATCGTGGTCTTTGTGAACCTATAAGATATTTATTGTACTATAAAAATGTTGATTTTGAAGATTTTAGAATTCCTCGAGACGGAACTACTTGGGAAGGAATAAAATATAATCTTGGTCTGGATTTCCCAAATTTGCCATACTATATTGATGAGAACGTAAAACTCACCCAAAGTACCACAATTTTGAGATATCTCGCCACGAAGTATGATTTGGCTGGTAAAACTGAAGAAGAAAAACTACGTGTTTCTTTGGCTGAACAGCAGATTATAGACTTTCGCCAAAAATTTTTCAATTTTGTGATTGACCCAAATTATGAGAATATAAAAGAGCAGTATTTAAAGAAGACTAAGGAGGACTTGAATATGATTGCGGATTTTCTTGGGGATCGAAAGTACCTCGCTGGAGAAGAATTAACTTATGTTGACTTTATTGCTTTTGATATATTTGATTCTCATATTTTGTTTCAAAAGACAATTCTTGATAGAATATCACCCCTTAAAGTGTTTCAAGAAACAATTGAGAATCTTCCTGAAGTCAAAAAGTACCGAAATTCATCAACTTTCTGCAAATGGCCAATAGTTGGTCCTTATAATGCATGGGGAGGAGCAGGTGAAATGCCTCAGTAGATGAAATCCGTGCTTATTATGATTCAATTTTATATTATATATTAACTGCTATTTCGCTTACGTAAATCTTAATTCTGCTTTGTTCTAAAGTAAACGTATTTGCTGTCGTTATTTGTCAGTAAAGCAGTTTATTATTGAATTAAATAATTCAAGCAATGTGTTCAATTATTATATTTTAAGGATAATATTTTTTTAGTGCTGGAAGGTAAGAAGAAAATTTCCTCGTTTTCTTTCAGGCGCAAGTTAAGAGAGCAATAAAGTAAGTAATTTTCGGTGTTTTTGTCTTGTGAAGATTTTATTCTATTTGTGTAAATTATACTTACCTATTAACACCATACTTTTGATATTGAAACGATGTGAAAAGAGCTATAATGAAAATAGTGTTGCTTCATTAACCCGTTTTGTCTCGAATTTATATTATATAAATGGTACAAAAAGTGGTTTTATGGAAAAAGTGGTATAAAAATTATCGAAATTAATTGGTTCTTCCACTCTTAGGGCATTCAAAAAGTCTTTGATATATCAAAAAGTACTTGCTCCTTATAATTCTAGATCTAATCAGAAATAACTAAATCATTGTGGTATCTGAGGATCTTTTAATTCTCTCAGATAAATGAAAATGCTGAAAAAAGTTTCCCACCACAGTGACAGAGATGCCAACTTGCTCCGGACAGCAAATATATATTTTAAAGTGGTAGTTTATCAATTATAATTCTTGGTTAAATAAATTCAATTGAGTAGATTTTTATCCACCACTATTTCTAAATTATTCCACTAATTCGTAGGCTTATATAATTCACCACTTTATAGAACTTATGTCCTGCTATACCCTTTAAAAAGCAAGCAAAAGTAGTCCAATATTTACAAAATTTACTTTGTAGTTTTTACCGTTTTTTTTTTATTAATTTGGCGTGTCCGGAGCAGTTGGCATCTCTGCAGTGAATGTCTTTGAAAAAAGGAACTGTCCTATATATGGGACACTGGGCGTTAACCTGTTAATCTCTTGCATTCGAAAGTCCTCTTTGGCACCATAAATGATTTACCACTCTGAATATTACGTTTAGAAACCTTTTTGTGTAATGGTGTCTAGGTGTTATATGCTAAATGAGCCAACAGTGGAATTTGCTGTGTAAACTCTTAGTAACTGCGTTCGCTTGCGCGTATGTACCCAAGTTCTATTTTAAAAGTAATTAAGAGAAACGTAACTTACATATTTGAGAATTGAATCTTTAGTGGTTGACAAGTAAATAAAAAAAACCAATCATATTCATAAATTAAAAAAAAATTTAGAGATATATTTGCTGCCACTTCCTTGTTTTTACTAGATTTTTTATTTAAACGGCTCTTTCGTAAACTGGTTTACTTTCACAGTGGTCTGATTGGACTAACTATTAGAAACCACGTGGAGGCTTTCAGTTATAGGAGGCGTTGTTCAGCCTCGCCCTCGTAATATACACCTTAAACCCCTCTGCTCAAAGTAAGACTAATTTTTGAAATAAATATTTACCACTTTTCAAGGTGAAAGAATGTCTATAAAAAGGGAAATAAAGGTTAACGAAGGGCTGTTTTCGTCTGTAATTCGGCGTATGTTCGTGGCAAGAGTAACATTAAAAGTTATGCGAAACTTTAGAGCAATTACCTCCACCTATTTAAAACTAATATACCTGGAATGTGGCTTGATCTTTTCAA
Source organism: Parasteatoda tepidariorum (assembly GCF_043381705.1). Taxonomy (NCBI): domain Eukaryota; kingdom Metazoa; phylum Arthropoda; class Arachnida; order Araneae; family Theridiidae; genus Parasteatoda; species Parasteatoda tepidariorum. The sequence continues at coordinate 35,079,077 of NC_092215.1, read as the reverse complement.
AAAAGAAAAGAGTGATAGCAAATGTGTTTCTTAATTTGTATCTGCTTAATGGACATCCATACCTGCCAACTTTCACTCTTTCTGAGAATGAATTTTCCAAGTGGTAGAAAAACAATTACCGAAAAACAATCTTACTCACAAATATATTTATATTTTGACTGGGTTAAAATTCGCTGTCGTAAAAACGAACGAACGATCTGGATTTGTTGAGGTACCTGCCCGCGTTAGCAGGTACCTGACCGCCTCATCTGTAGATATGCCCTAAGGCAACGATGACTATTGGCATTTAAAAAAGTAGAGTAGTAATTTCCACATGAGGGCTATGGACGTCTTTGAAGAACAGGTAGGGCTTGGAGGAGATCTCTGGGTCTATGGTTGGTCAGCAAGCAGAGATCGGAGTAGTTTCGTGAAATCTGGATCTTTGAGAAGCTGCTGTATTTCCTTAAATAACAGCAGGAATCTGGTGGCTTTATCTGTGGCTTTGGTGGACTGGGTGGGTCTTCTTCTTGGTTTTCTTTTGGGTCTTGCACCGCAGCCCGAAAAACAGGCTGGGTGCTCACCAAGGCAGTTTGCACACATCGCCGGCTCGCTCATTGATTTTGTACAAGTGTACGTGTAATGTGCATTGGCACACTTCATACAAGAAGGCTCAGCTGTGCAGGACTTCTGTGTATGGCCGAACTTCTGACATTGGTAGCATTGAATTTCGTGACGCCCGCCACGAAATTTTTCGATCTTAACTGGAGAATTTAGCAGTCGCTTGATGCTGAAGAATACTCGGTGTCTTCCGCTGTCTGGTAGAATGACTAGGTCGAGGGGGAGGGGCTTGAGTTCCTGGCCACACCTCTTCCTCAGCTGCTCAAATCTGATTGCCGTTGTTCTAAGTCCATAAGTTCTTTTTCGAGATCTGCGATCTCGATTTCTGAGCTAAGTCCTCGGACGAGGGCTTTCAAATTTCTACTGGTGGTTTGTAGAAATTCCATCTGTTCACTATTTTCCGCAGGAGTCTCGACGATTGCCGGGGCTGCAGTACTAGTAGATTCGGGTGTGGGTTCTTCCACTGTAGGTGTGGAGGCAATCTTTGTCTCAGGGCGAATAGGTTCGCTGTCTGTTTCGGATTCAGTGCATTTTTGTGTCGCCGGGTTGACACTGCTCTTCTTCCTTTTCTTTTTCCTCTTGTTCTGTTTTACAGCAGTTGAGTCAGTCTCTCGGATGGTAGGTGAGACTGTCTTTTCTGTGTCGTCGGGAATCATCTCTGGTACTGTAGTCTCCATGTCTGTATTAGTTGGGTCTGTCACTGGGTCGGCAGTACAGATTGACTCCTCTGCGTCAGTAGCTACAACTAGGGTAGGCTCTTCTGGAATAGTTGGAGTAGCAACAGTAGTTGTTGTCGGGATGACAATTGAGTCCTTAAGAGCTTCCAATGCTTCAATGCAGTAAATCCACTCATAATGGGCCGGATATAGCTGGTGGTTGTTGGGAAATTTATTGATCAACATTGAAGATTCATCGGAGCATTCTTGATAAATTTGAATTTGTCGATCGATTTCTTTAATATCCACTCTTCCATCCTTGGGATAAAATCCGTTGGCATATAACTTCATTCTTACCCGCTCTTTAATAGCTTCGTGATCTATGGCCGGTTTGCGAGAGGGTCGGTAATCCTTCCCTCCGCGTCCGAATCGTTGAGCTGACATTAAAACAGAGCTCGGTCACAACACAACCTTACTCAAGCAGGGTCAGTGAACGAATCGCTGTCGTAAAGATTAGTATGCTTTTATATATTTGCTGTAATTATTTATATGTAGTGGTGGTCAAACTCATTTATAATTATTATTCTAATTCAAAAATTTTAACAGCATGACATGAGTTTCGGTACCACTTTAAATACAAAATTAAAATCTTCCTGGAACACCGCAAGAGTTGGCAGCTATAGACATCATTCGGGAACAAGGTAGCTTTGCTTACATAATTATATTAGCAATATGGATACTTATATTTAGATCCAATGTATGCAATGTTTTTTAAGATAAAGTTTTAGGCAACAGAAAGGCATGACTTCTTAGTATAAACGAATCCCTATAACCAATTTTACCATATATGTGGACGGGAATGAATAGATTAAAAGTTTAGAACCTTATCCTATTCTTTTTTTTTACAGGATTTTCTATTAAATGGCTCTTTCGTAAACTGGTTTACTTTCATAGTGGTCTGATTGAACTACCTATTAGAAGCCACGTAAAGGCTTTCAGTTATAGGAGGCGTTGTTCAGCCTCGCCCTCGTAATATACAACTTAAACCCCTCTGCTCAAAGTAAGACAAATTTTTGAAATAAATATTTTGAATCTACCACTTTTTGAAGTTGAAAGAATTTCAATAAAGTGGGAAATAAAGGCTAACGAAGGATATCTTTTCTTGTTAATGCTTTATATATTCGTGGCAAGCGTAACTTTAAAAGTTATGTGAAACTTTACAGCAATTACTTCCACCAACTTAAAACTAACATATCTGGAATGTGTTTTAATCTTTTTAAAAAAGAAATAAGCGATAAAAAATGTGTTTCTTAATTTGTATTTGTTTAATCGACATCATTCGGGAACAAGGTAGCTTTGCTTACATAATAATATTAGCTGTGTAGATACTTATATTTAGATCCAATGTATACAATGTTTTTTAAGATAAAGTCTTAGGCAATAAAAAGGTATGACTTCTTAGTATAACCAAATCCATGTAACCAATTTTACCATATATGTGGGCGGGAATGAATAGATTAAAAGTTTAGAACCTAATCCTATTCTTATTTTTACTAGATTTTCTATTAAATGGTTCTTTCGTAAACTGGTTTACTTTCATAGTGGTCTGATTGAACTACCTATTAGAAACCACGTGGAGGCTTTCACATACCTGCTAACTCTTCCGGTTTTTCCGAAAGATTTTAATTTTGTATTTAAAGTGATACCGAAACTCGCGTCATGTCATTAAAATTTTTGAATTATAATAATAATCATAAAAGAGTTTGACCACCACTACGTTTAAATAATTACAACAAATATATAAAAGCATACTAATCTTAACTACAGCGAAATTTGTTCGCAGGGTCCGATCCAGGGGAGCCAGAGATCTGTAAGCCTAAGAATAGTGAGCAACCCGGCACGAGCGGTGACTTGCCGGGACGGCTGGGTCACTATATTAACAATAACACCAATGGTTTCTTGCTACCTAGAATACCCCATGTATTATAATGTAAATAATTTTGTATCTATTCAAGTAATTTGTAAATAATTTTGTACATAGTTTATCTTGACTTTAATATTTTTTGCTTATTAATGTTATTCATCCTGTAAATAATTAATTAATTAACTGTGCTAGTGCTTGTATTTAGATTTATCTCTTAAATGGAGTCTCTCCAAACCTTTTTTCACTCAATCATATCATTGTACCTTATTCAATTTATGACTACCTAATCTATGCCTATTAAATTTAGATGAATCAGTTAGCGGCGCTTCGCGCCGAATACTGAGTTACTATACATTTCCAACATTAACGACAGCGACTTTTAACTTAGTCAAAATATAAATATGTTTTTGAGTAAGATTGTTTTTCGGTAAATGTTTTACTACCACTTGGAAAATTCATTCTCAGAAAGAGTGAAAGTTGGCAGGTAGGCTTTCAGTTATAGAAGGCATTGTTCGCCCTCGTAATGTACACCTTAAACCCCTCTGCTCAAAGTAAGACAAATTTTTGAAATAAATATTTTGAATCTACCACTATTTGAAGTTGAAAGAATTTCAATAAAATGGGAAATAAAGGTTAACGAAGGGTGGTTATTTGTCATACTTCATCATATGATCGGGGCTAGCGTAACATTAAAAGTTATGCGAAACTTTAGAGCAATTACTTTCACCAATTTACTACTGACACATTTGGAATGCGGTGTAATTGATTCAAAAAAGAAAAGAGCGATAAAAAAGGTGATTTTAATTTTTATTTGTTTAACACGTTCACGCCGGGTGCTGCGCCTGAGAGAGAAAATACTGGTAGAAGAACTATTTCAATATTTGATAATATTCGGGAGGAGTTAATCCATTCTCAACACTAACAATTCACTATAAGGAAATTTATCACGACAAAGAAGCAATTCAATATAAAAATTGCATCGGTTAAAAACAATTGGTAGTTATGGAGTTTTATTATTCCCGGAAAAAAACTAAAAAACGAAATTTATTTGTTACCAGTTTTTACTCCGGTGCTCCGCCCGATGAGACAATCTAGCGTGACCCACCGGTGGGTCACCCCGGCGTGAACGGGTTAATGGATATCATTCAGGAACAAGGTAGCTTTGCTTACATAAATATATTAACAATATAGATACTTATATTTAGTTCCAATGTATACAATGTTTTTGAAGATAAAGTCTTAGACATAGCTGCCAACTCTTCCGGTTTTCCCGGAAGATTTTATTTTCATATTTAAAGTGCTAGCGAAATTCATGTTATTTTACTAAACTTGTTGAATTATAATAATAATCTGAAATCAGTTTGACCACTACTATATATGAATAATTACAACAAATATATAAAAGCATATTAGTCCATACGATAGCGAATTTCAACCTGATTAAAATATAAATATATTTTTGAGGAAGATAGTTTTTCGGTAATTGTTTTACTACCACTTGGAAAATCCATTCTCGAAAAGAGTGAATGTTGGCAGGTATGGTCTTAGGGTACAGAAAGGTAAGACTTCTTAGTATGAACACAAATCCATATAACCCATTTTACCATATATGTGGACGGGAATGAATAGATGAAAAGTTGAGAACCTTATCTTATTCTTATGTTTACTAGATTTTCTATTAAATGGCTCTTTCATTAACTGGTTTACCTTCATAGTGGTCTGATCGGACTTCATAGTGGAGAAGCCGTGTGGAGGATTTAAGTTATAGGAATCGTTGGTTTAACCCGTTTTGTTTTGACTTTATATATTATTATTATTATCTCGTGGTGGCACTTTTGTCGTTGTTGTTTCTAATGCGACTTGCCTATACCAGCAAGCCTGCTTGATGAAACCAAGCGATCTTAAGACACAGGGAGCGTTTCTTATAATTTAGTGGCGCAATCTATGGCTAAGAATATGTCTTAAGCCACACACACGACACAGTCCGTTTATAGGGTGGGCCCATTCATACATACATTAATTCATCCACAGATGACAATTTTGACCGAAAAGCGTGCTTGCAACGTCAATATAAATTTCCTTTCAGTACCACCACGGAAAAGCTTCTTCGAAGAACGTAAAAGTAGAGAGATATGTATGTTTACAATGTCATTTTACACTGGGAAAAATTGTTTTCGGAAAGATTATAAGTTTGCAAGTATGGTATATGCAATAATAAACATGAATAGAAGTATCCTATTTAAATAAAACAATGATTAAAATGCATTTCTAATGACAGTGGTCATAGAATCTTCATGAAGACAGGGTTTCATACCTGCCAACTCTTCCGGATTTTCCGGAAGATTTTATTTTTATATTTAAAGTGGNCACCAATAAACTACTAAAGAATTACTTTGATTACCAGTTTTATCTTTTTACCCCGGTTGATACGATTTTATGCTGTCACGTATTTGTGACAGTCGGCGCGAAAGGGTTAAAATGCATTTCTAATGACAGTGGTCATAGAATCCCTTCCATTCTGATATTTTCCAGTGGTATTAAAATGGAATTAAAATTTAATTTTTAAGCCAGAAAATACGTTGTATTTGAAAAAGCTTAAGCTGACAACCATGATAGCAACACATATCATTATATATGCTAAATGTTTTTTAAGTATAGTGGTGATCAAAGTCATTTAAAAAAAGTTGGCAGGTATGGAAGTTGGCAGGTATGGAATCTTCATGAAGACAGGGTCTGTGCAGCTTAAAAACACAGGCTTAAAAATTTAAAAAGTGGTAACAAAACTAAGGAAATAAAATGTATTTCAATAAATTTGTATTCACCACTATGACCTTAATATTTATAAATAAATAAATCTAGACACGAAATCTCGATCATAGAAATTTTGCGAAGCAAAATCCAATCTAAAGAAATATACAGCTTTTTCATTAGAAAATTAATACCACTTTTTAAAAACCCTCTAAAAATAAAGCCTCGATGAGAATATTTTTTGGTTGACAAGAGGTATTTTAATTATCGGCGTACGTTTGCAATTTATGTAATTATGTTTACATACCTGCCAACTCTTCCGGATTTCCCGGAAGATTTCATTTTTATATTTAAAGTGGTAGTAAATATATACTTTTTTTTTCCTTTATAAATTTAATTTTTAAATGATTTTGGTCACCACTATTCTTGCAAAAATTAAGCACATATATTAATATGCGTTACTATCATGGTTGTCAACTTAAGTTTTCTCAAATACAACGTATTTGTTTGCTTAAAATTGAAGTTTTAATTTCATTTTAATAACACTGGGAAAAATGATAATGGAAAGGATTAAAAGTTGGCAGGTATGTGTTTAGTTCTAAAATTGGAAAAGGTGTGATTTTTGTACTAACTGTCCTTACTGTGGGAGCAATGTTGGCCCACCTAATATGGTGCCCCTGAAAAAGTGACCAACAAATCAGCCCTTCAGCCTATATAACATAGGTCATTCTCTAGGTGGGCTATGGCAAAAAATATTCTTCGTTTAGTAAATCAGTTTTAAAATTATTCTTCACACCACTACATGTGAATTATTCATTAATTTATATATAAAGACACTTCATTCCACATATCTCGTTAAGGGCCATTTAGGCCTCAGATGCCCAATTCTAAAACAACGAACCACATCTCTCGTACAAGTGCCAGAAATTTGGACATACGCAGAAAGCATGCTTAAGTAATCCAGCCTGCATGAAATGTGCAGGAGCACATTTTTCCTACCAATGCGTGAAGCCTCTCTCCCTTCCGGTCACATGCATCAATTGTCAAGGCGATCACCCGGCCTGTTTTACGGACTGTGGTGCTCGGCCGAGATGAAATCATCGCACCCTCTTGCGTAGACCACAAGATGCCCCCAGCAGCGCAGTGAAGTTCCTAAGGATCATCAAAGAACTGGAACTTTTGAAAGAGGAGAAAATCACCTCATTACTCATCTCCCTGCTCCCAGCCCTAATGACGTAGATGAGGAGCCTCACCATCAAGCCTGCTACATCTTTCATGATGCCTTTCATTATTTTATCGCATTTCAGGTTCTTTTCCTAACCACCAATACAACTTTTCTATGTATGTCCCATTGGGATATTTCATGATGAATGGGAAAAGGGTCATTTAGGCCTCAGATGCCCAGTTCTAAAACAAACGCTGTGTGAAGCGTGGAGGTGGTTTCGCATCTCGCCCCTACCCTGGATGTATTCTTTGTGATGTCTTTCTCTAAAATTTTCCTTTTGTCCTCTTACTTGACAAAGGCTTACATTTTCTTAAACACTTATTTTGAACAATAAGAATTTCTTCGAAGGCATATTTTAAACTATGTCCATATTTTCAAACCAGTATTTTGAAGTTCGTCCAAAATAAAAAGTTCACTGATGAACTACTACCATAGTAGTTTTCGAACTTCATAAAATAATCTTCACTTTACTTTTGAAACTGTGAATTATATTTATACGTTGAATGCCAACTAATTTCACACGGCTTACCCGCCTGGCCAAACGGTTAATAACCTCAAACTAAATTTGCAAATATTAGACAGATTTTGCTAGTTTTTTTAAAAGGTTTAGCATAAAATATCTGGAAAAAGTGGTGAATTATATAAGCCTGCGAATTATTTAGAAATAGCGATGGATAAAAATCTACTAAATTGAATTTATTTAATCAAGAAGCACAATTAATAAATTACCTCTTGAAAATATTTATTCACTGACCGGAGCAAATTGGCATCTCTGTGTATATAAATAAAACTATTTTTGTGAGTTCTATATTGCATTAATTTCTTCAAATCATTTTAGTTACGACAATAATATTAAAAAAATAAAAATTTAGTCAAATTATGTGTTTCTGATAATCTTGACTTCGCTGGTTTCCGGTGACCCCCGGTTTGCTACGAACAAACTCAGTACCGGTCACCTTTGACCCCCAAGGCGTTAAACGTGTTAATTCTTTTTTCCACTTTTTATTGGTGTCCAAAAATTGTATTCCTTCTTTTTACATCTTCTTTATCTAGGCTTTTTTGGAGAAAGCTGCATTCATTAAAAGAGTCTATGTCTTATTTCATTTTTATACTACCAGGCATGCAAACTACTCCACTTTGTTCAAAAAAAAAAGTTATCTTTAAAAAACTAAAATTTTCAGAACTTTGGTTGATTTTCTCGAAAAGGCTCATGATACGATGAGAGGAACAACTCGGTGTTATACACAAATTTCTGAAATAATTATTCGTAGTAGTGAGCATTATAATCTTAAATCAAATTTGTTTAAATTAGAATCATGTGTTTTGTTACCACTATAAAAAAATTTTCTTCCGAGGAAGGAAATATGTCATCTCGGAACTAAGTGATATTTTGCGAGGTTTTCTGGCAAATAAAAATATTTATTTGATAAAGTAGGTCAGCACATAAAATAAAAAACTTGTTTTTATATCTTCCATTACTTGATTTTCTATAAATTTTGATTAGTCACAAATAATATGCGTTACATTATTACGACCTAATTGTTTCAAAAATTTGTTGCGAGATAGTTTAATTCCGGAAGCACCTAAAAATTGAAGCGTGTGTTAATGATTATTTCTCTCTGTCATTGTCAAGACAAAGATAAAAATTTAATTATTAAGTAATCTCTAAAAAGAGACGAAATTTTATGATCGTGAATGATTTGAAAGATTAGTATTATCAAAAATGACACCCTCAAAACTGAGAAAACGTGACTCAATAGGAGATAAAAATTAGTTTAAATAAGCCATTGTAAGGGGATCATTTGCGACTAATAGCATTTCCACGTTGTCTGTCTCTTTACTTAGGATTTGCCTTTTTCAAAGTCAATTTTCACCATGGCTAAAATAACTGTTGGTTATTGGGATATTCGTGGACTAGCAGAACCTATCAGGTATTTGCTACATTTCAAAAATGTTCCATTTGAAGATAAGAGATACCAGTTTGGTGATAAGACTTGGGAAAATGAAAAGTTTACCTTAGGTTTGGATTTTCCAAATTTGCCATATTATATTGATGATAAAGTAAAGTTAACTCAGAGCACTACTATTTTGAGACACTTGGCAGAGAAGTATGGCATGGATGGCAAAACAGAAGAAGAGAAGTTGCGAGTTTCATTGGCTGAGCAGCAAATCGTCGACTTTCGCATGAAATTTTTTATGACAGTATTTAGTCCTTTGGATTTTGAGAAAACGAAAAAGGAATATTTGGAAAAAGTGCCTGATCAGTTGAAGTTTATTTCGGCATTCCTGGGAAATCGTAAATTTCTTGCTGGAGATTATGTAACTTACGTTGATTTCATGGCTTATGAAACTTTTGATTTTAACGTCTTGCTTTCACAGAACATTTTAGACGATTTTCCTGCACTGAAAGCATATCATGAACGCATTAGGAACCTTCCTGAATTGGAAGCCTATTTCAATTCAACTACCTACGTAAGATGGCCTATAGTTGCCCCATTTGCTGCATGGGGTGGTAAAATTGATGAAGTTAAATCAGAATCTCTCGAAGATCACGCAACAAAATGTGATGGAGCTCTTTAAGTATTCAAAAGAACTCATAGTGCAACGTTCTGGAACTTTCTAAATTTTGTTCAATAGACTGCTTTAAAAGAAGAGAACTGTAACGTGGCTAAACTGCTGAGGAATTTTTATGTTATTTTAAAAATTTGTTCACCAAGTCTTCGGTTTTCAAAAAATGAACTTTGAAGGAACTATATCGAGAATCTTTTATTGCTGTTTCTAAATATTATTCACCAGACTGAATCAAAATGGACTTTAACGCATCTTTGTGGTGTATATTTTTTCTAAATTTTGTTCAAACTTAGCTACGAAAATAATATTGATGACTGCTTGTTAAATTCAATTTGTCAAAAAAGAGTAGTTTTCTGTTAATATTTCAATAGAAAATACACCAAGTTTTTCTTACAGAATTTTTTAATAAATGAAATTCAGCTAAATGAGAACTTCTTTGTGTTTTTGAGTTCTGTTCAAGTTCTAGAATATAAGCATACTTCCAGAAGAAAATTTTGCAGGTAAGTCAAATTATTGTTAAAGTGAATTTAAATAGGTTAATAGAAAGAATTGAATTGTAACAATTTTAATTATCGGAGTTTATGTTTTGATTAGTTACTGTGTAAGAAAATTTTCTTATGCAATCGTGAAACAGATATTTCAATTTAAATACATAATTTAAAATAGTTTTCAATTATTATCGTTAAAAAATCATTGACATCTTTAATTGATTTTTAGACTCTTACTTTAAACTTTTTTGATTAAAATGGTCTTAGATAATTAGGCAATTTATTCTATTTTAGATTTTATATCACTTTATAAGGATTATGTATTTTAAATCAGGGTATTTCGCAGAATCGATTTTTAAATTTCTTACAGAATAAACAAATTTTGTTGAAATGAATTTTGAACAATATATAAAACAATATATATTAATTTTATCATCAATTTTAATTTTGTGTATAAATATGTCTAAGCTTATACTTTTAGCTCTAATAAATGAGATTATGGTCATTCATTAAGCAGAAAACAAATTTCAAACTAACTTGGCATTAAAATTTAATGATTTTCCAAGTGTAAAACATTTTAGCTGAAAAGGATATTAATATACTTTTTAAGTGGATTATATCGCTAAATATAATATTTTCTTGCTGATGGAGTGTAGAAATGTTTTAAAGTTCTCCAAAAAAATTACTGATCGAGATCATGAATTTCAGTTTTTTATTAAGCGGTGAAGATTTATTTCATTTTTAATTATACGTAAGCAAATAGACAATTACATTTTTATCATATTTTTTTCTCAAATTTTTTTTGTACACACAAGCTCCGTAATAAAGTGTCATTGTGGACAGGTAATATAAATGATTATTTAATCTATTTTTACACTTAAAAAGTATACTAAATCAAAATGGAACTTATTCTATCTTAAAATTATCTTGAATATATTATCTTAACAATGTTTATTTAAACTAATGTTTTTCTAAATTTACCAGTGTACTAGAATGAATCGATTATAAAAAATAAAATGTGAAAAAAAATTTAAATAAATAAAAAGCTTTACAATATAATTCTAATTTAGTAAATAATTCCATCGTTGTTACTAAATCTTAATTTGAGTTTTGTCTTAAAAAATTTAATAGTGGTAATAAAAATGAGACAAATTTCATAAACTCTGATAACCACTACATATTATTTTGCAAAGAATATCTGCATGAGAACTATCCCCTGCTGGATCTCTAAAAAAATGATATTTTTAAAAATTTATTTCCTGAATGCAAGGACATAAATTTACTACATCATTTAAGGTTTTCTAAGATCCACCTCTTACAAAAAAATAAAATGTTTTTGATGTTGTGAGGAGGATAGATGAAAAAAACTGCAATTAAGGTTGAAATTGAGGTTATGTTTTGCACCAAAAATAACATCAATTTCAACCTTATTTGCACCTTACAAAATCAACCTCATTTATAACTTAAAAATAATTTTAGCTTTGATCGGGTGAAATTATTCACACCTCAAATATATGTATTTGCTTGAAGTGTTGAAAAAATAAAACGTATACCTCAAAAGCAACCTCCCTAAGCTAGTTGCTCTAAAGTAGATTTCCATCAACCTCAAAACAACCTCAAGTGTGAATAAAACAACTTCATACACTTTGATTATTCACCTTGGGAGGTTGATCTTTTATGGTTGTTTTTGAAATCAACTTCGAATAAACCTCAAATCAACCTAGACACCTCAAAATAACTCTCAAAATATCTTAAACTTTTGTAAGGGCACGTGAACGCACTAGCCCTTTGAAATCATTTGTTTGCTCAAGCTTATAGGCAGTTAACTAGTATAAGGCAACTAAATCAAATCTGAGTAATTAAATGTGATTTCTAAAAAATGTCATTATTTTTCTTACTAAATGGAATAAAAAATGTGCAGAAAGAAATATAAGATATACTAAGAAATATCCACTTGGTATACCAGAGATGCCAGAGTCTGGGAAAATTAAAAATAATCTTGACAAATGTTTAATGAGGCACTGCAAAGCTTCAAAAGTTTAGATTTCAGTTTAATTTCAATTATTCTGTTTGTTTATTATAACAAAACGAGACTCTGGCTACCTCTTTATATACAAATACGTATTCCCAATTTTATCGCTTAAGTGTTTTTCATATTTCGATCAACTTTTGTGACCGGGCATAAATGCCGGCTTTGGTGAAAGATTTTCTGAAATACTTAAGGTAATAGCAGAGATGCCAACTTGCTCCGGACAGCAAATATATATTTTAAAGTGGTAGTTTGTCAATTGTGATCCTTGGTTTAATAAATTCAATTTAGTAGATTTTTATCCACCACTATTTCTAAATAGTTCGTAGGCTTATATAATTCACCACCTTACAGTCCTTATGCAGAGATGCCAACTTGCTCCGGACAGCAAATATATATTTTAAAGTGGTAGTTTATCAATTGTGATTCTTGGTTTAATAAATGCAATTTAGTAGATTTTAATCCACCACTATTTCTAAATAAATCGTATGCTTATATTATTCTCCACTTTATGGTATTTAAGTCATGCTGTACCTTTTAAAAAGCAAGTAAAAATAGTCAAATATTTGCAAACTTTACTTTTGTATTTATTTACCGTTTTTTTTAATTATTTTGGCGTGTCCGGAGCAGTTGGCTTCTCTGTTTATGTCATGCTATATCTTTTAAAAAGGAAGCCAAAATAGCCAAATATTTGCAAATTTACTTTGTAGTTATTTACCGTTTTTTTTAACTAATTTGGCGTGTCCGGAGCAGTTGGCATCTCTGTATTAGTAACATTTTAAAATTTAGAGTTTCATTTTTTGTTTAATAAATTTGAGCTTAAAAGATTTTGAATACCTAGATTGAATAAATAATTCAAATTGTACAACTGCGCCCATGAATCCTAAATAAATGCTAATTAAATCTTGTCTATTCAGCCAACCAGCCTGTGTAGGGGTTAGGGAACTGCCCTTGCATCAGAAAGGTTCTGGGTTTGAATCCCGGGCAAGTCATAGATATTCTTTCCTTCTCTGTACTATCTGTCCTTACTGTGGGAGCAACGTTGGCCCACCTAATATGGTGCCCCCTGAAAAGTGGCCAACAAATCAGCCCTTCAGACGCCTGTATTATCTAGGTCATTCTCTATGTGGGCATTGGAAAAAAATATTTTTCGTTTAGTAAATTTGTTCTAAAAATTATTTTTTACACCACATCTGAATGATTCATTAGTTCATATATAAAGACACTTTGTTCCAACTCTCTTGCATCCTCTTTGGCCGAGCAGTATCGCACACCAAACGCAATGTGAAGCGTGGAGGTGGGTTCGCACCTCGGCGCAACCCTGGATGTATTCTCTGTGATGTCCTACATTGAAACCTTCCTTTTGTCCTTCTACTAGACAAACTATGTAGTCAAATTATGTATTTCTAATAATCTTGGCTTCGCCGATTACCGGTAACCGCCGGAGTGCTAAGAACAAACTCAGTGCCGGTCACCGGTGACCCCCATGGCGTTCAACGTGTTAATTCTTTATTAAACTTTTTATTGGTGTCCGAAAATGATATTTCTTCTTTTTACATCTTTTTTACAAAGGCCTTTTTAGAGAAAACTGCATTCGCTAAAAATGACATAGTCTTATTTCATTTATGTACCAGGCATGCAAACTACTCCACTTCGTTCAAAAAATTTTATAAATTTATCTTTTAAAAGCTGAAATTATCAGAACGTTGGTTGATTTTCACGAAAAAGCTCATGAAAAGATGGGATGATTGATTATTGATTGATTGATTGATATTTGTGGAATCTCGGCGTTAAGTGCGAAGCGCTTCAAACCGATTCTTCTATACTGTTTTGGCATTTGGACTAGAGGTCATATGCAGTTCAAAGTTCTAAGTTAGGATCAGATAATAAGTCCATGATGAGGTAAGGCATGAGTTGATTCAGTAGTACATCAGTTGGATGGGGAATTCCCTTGGATTAAAGTTCTGAGAAGATGCAGCATGTCTTGGTCCTTCAGCAAATTTTTAAGTTCACTGATGAGGCTAACAAGTCTGTGGGCTGTAGAAGTAGGCGAGGCCTTGATCGTGTTCCTCTTTCGACTGGGGCGGGCCTCGCACCCAGTGAAATTTGAGGTGTGGTTTTGCATGCAGTTGCAGCATTTAGCTGAGGAGTCTCGGCTCTTTCTGCACTGGAATGAATAGTGCCTAGATGGGATGAACAAATCGGTGTTATATACAAATTTCTGAATTAATTATTCGTAGTGGTGAGCATTATAATCTTAAATCAAATTTGCTTAAGTTAGAATTACATGTTTTGTTACCACTATAAAAAATTTCCCTCATGGGAAAGAAAGATGGCATCTCGGAACTAAGTGATATTTTGCGTGGTTCTCCGGCAAATAAAAATATTTATTTGAAAAAGTAGGTCAGAATATAGAATAAAAAACTTATTTTCATTTCTTTCATTACTTGATTTTCTTAATAAAAAAAGATTAGTCGCAAATAATATGCGTTCTAACAACATTATTACGATCTAATTTTTACAAATTCCATGCCAGATAGTTTGATTCCGGAAACACCTGAAAATTGATGCGCGTGTTAATGATTATTTCTCTCTGTCATTGTCAAGACAAAGATAAAAATTTAACTATAAAGTAATCTCTAAAAAGAGGCGAAATTGTTTGATCGTGAGTTATTTGTAAGATTAGTATTATCAAAAATGACACCCTCAAAACTGCGAAAACGTGACTCAATAAGAGATAAAAATTTATTTAAATAAGCCATTGTAAGGGGATCATTTGCGACTATTAGCATTTCCACGTTGTCTGTCTCTTTACTAAGGATTTGCCTCTTTCAAAGTCAATTTTCACCATGGGCAAAGTAACTGTTGGTTATTGGGATATTCGTGGCCTTGCAGAACCTATCAGGTATTTGTTACATTTCAAAAATGTTCTATTTGAAGATAAGAGATACCAGTTTGGTGATAGCACTTGGGAAAAGGAAATGTTTACCTTAGGCTTGGATTTTCCAAATTTGCCTTATTATATTGATGATAAAGTAAAGTTAACTCAGTGCACCACTATTTTGAGATACTTGGCAGAAAAGTATGGCATGGATGGCAAAACGGAAGAAGACAAATTGCGAGTTTCTTTATCTGAGCAGCAAATCATCGACTTTCGTATGAAGTTTTTCGCGACCTTACTTACTGCGGATTTTGAGAAAACAAAGAAGGAATATTTGGAAAAAGTGCCTGATCAGTTGAAGCTTATTTCTGCATTCCTAGGAAATCGTAAATTTCTTGCTGGAGATTATTTAACTTACGTTGATTTCATGGCTTATGATACTTTCGACTTTAACGTCCTGCTTTCACAGAACATTTTAGACCATTTTCCTGCACTGAAAGCATATCATGAACGTATTAGGAACCTTCCTGAATTGGAAGACTATTTCAATTCAACAACCTACGTAAGATGGCCTATAGTTGCCCCATTTGCTGCTTGGGGTGGTAAAATTGAGGATGTTAAATCAGAACCTCTTGAAGATCAACCAACAAAATGTGATGGAGCTATTTAAGTATTCGAAAGAGGTCTGACTTAGTGCAACTTTCTAGAACTTTCTAAATTTTGCTCAATTGACTGTTTTAAAGGAAAAGAATTGTATCGTGGCTAAACTGCTATGGAATTTTTATGTAATTTAAAAATTTAGTTCATCAAATCTTCGGTTTTCTAAAAATGAACTTTGAAGGAACTATATCGAATCTAAATATGCGGTTTCTAAATATTATTCACCAGACTGAATCAAAATAAACTTTAACGCATCTTTGTGGGGCATATTCTTTCTAAACTTTGTTTAAACTTAACTACGAAAATAATATTGATGATTGCTTGTTAAATTCAATTTGTCAAAAAAGAGCAGTTTTTTGTTAATATTTCAATAGAAAATACACCAAGCTTTTCTTTCAGAATTTTTTAATAAATTATTAGCTAAATGAAAACTTCTTTGTATTTTTGAGTTCTGTTCAAGTTCTAGAATATAAGCATTCTTCCAGAAGAAGATTTTTCAGGTGAGTCAAATTATTTTTAGAGTGAATTTAAATAGGTTGTTAGAAAGAATTGAATTGTAAGAAATTTAATTATCAGAGTTTATTCTTTGATTAGTTAATGTGTAGGAAAATTTTTTTATGCAATCGTGAAACAGATATTTCAATTTAAATACATTATTTAAAGTATTTTTCAATTATTTTCCATAAAAAATCATTTGCATTTTTAATTCATTGGTAAACGCTTACTTTAAACTTTTTTGAATAAAATATTCCAGATAATTAAGTAATTTATTCTATTTTAGACTTTATATCACTTTATAACGATTATGTATTTTAAATCAGAGTATTTTGCAGAATCGATTTTTTAATTTTTTTTTCAAAATAAACAAATTTTGTCGAAATGAATTTCAAAACATGAAGCAATATATAAAAATCTTTTCAACAATTTTAATTTCACGTTTGCATATGTTTAAGCTTATACTCTTAGCTCCTATAAATGAGATTATGGTCATTCATTAAGCAGAAAACAAATTTCTAACTTAGCATTAAATTTTAATGGTTTTCCAAATGTAAAACATTTTAGCTGAAAAAGGATATTAATATATTTCAAAAGTGGATTATATCTTTAAATATAATATTTTCTTGTTGATATAGTATAGAAATGCTTTAAGTTTTGTCGAAAAAATTATTAATCGTGATTATGAATGAATTTTTTTATTAAGCGTAGAAGATTTATTTCATTTTTAATTATTCATAAGCGAATAGACATATACACTTTTATCATACCTTTTTTCCAAATTGTTTCCATGCACAGAAACTCTATATTAACACGTTCACGCCGGGGTGACCCACCGGTGGCCCACGCTAGATTATCTCATCGGGCGGCTCACCGGAGTAAAAACTGGTCCATAACTACCAATTGTTTTAAACTGATGCAATTTTTATATTGAATTGCTTCTTCGCCATGATAAATTTCCTTACAGTGAATTGTTATTGTTGAGAATAAATTAATTCCTCCCGAATATTATCTAATATTGAAATAGTTCTTCTACCAGTATTTTCTCTTTTCCGTCCCGCTTTCAGGCCTGAACACCCGGCGTGAAAGTGTTTAAGTAAGTGTCATTGTGGACAGATTAAACAATTGATTATTTTATCCATTGTTACATCTAAAATGCACTCTAAATGAAAATGGAACTTATTCCAGCCTAAAATTATCTCGAATAAATTATCTTTTAACAATGTTTATTTAAATTAATGTTTTTCTAAATTCAGGAGTATACTAGAGTAAATCAATTATTAAAAAATAAAATGTGAAAAAAATTGTAAATAAATAAAATACTTTGCAATATTAATCTGATTTAGTAAATAATTCCATCGTTTTCACTAAACCTTAATTTGAGTTTTGTCTTAAAGAATTTAATAGCGGTAATAAAAATGGGACAAATTTCGATAATTTCATAAACTTTGGCAACCACTACATATTATTTTGCAAAGAATATCTGTATGAGAACTATCCCCCGCTAGAAGTCTAAGAAAGTGTTATTTTTAAAAATTTATTTCCTGCATGCAGAGACATAAATTTACTCTATCATTTAAGGTTTTCTGAGATCACCCCCTTACAAAAAATAAGATGTTTTTGATGGTATTGTGAGGAGGACAAATGTAAAAAACTGCAATTAAGGTTAAAATTGAGGTTATATTTTACACCAAAAATAACATCAATTTCAACCTTATTTACTCCTTACAAAATCAACCTCGTATATAACTCAGAAATAATTTTAACTTAGATTGGGTTAAATTATTCACACCTTAAATATACGTATTTGCTTGAAGTGTTGAAAAAATAAAACGTATACCTCAAAAACAACCTCCCTAAGCAGGTTGCTCTAAAGTAGATTTCCATCTACCTCAAAACAACCTCAAGTGTGAATAAAACAACTTCATACACTTTGATTATTCACCTTGGGAGGTTGATTTTTTAATGTTGTATTTGAAATCAAATTCGAATAAACTTCAAATCATCCTAGACACCTCAAAATAACCCTCAAAAGTACCTTAAATTTTTGTTTGGACAAGTGTCCACACTAGCCCTGGGAAATCATTTGTTTGTGAAAGCTTATCGTCAGTTAATTATAATGGCTTATTTAATTATAACAGATAATGTCAGTTGATAATAACAGCTAATTAAAATTAAATACGGCTTTTATAAATGTGATTATTTTTTTCTAAAGTGGAACAAAATGTGGTAGCATATGTATTTGATTAGTACGCTTTTTTTGTAAGAGCGAAATACTACCATACTTTTCACTAACATAACGTAATAATAATATATATCTTCAGGTTTCGGTTTGAAGTAAACTCACAGTACATTTTCAAAGTTAAAATGATAAGTAATAGAGAGAAATATACGCGTAAAGTATACCAGAATGGCCAGAGTCTGGGAAAAATCAAAAATTCTTGACAAATATTTCCTGAGGCACTTCAAAGTTTCAAAAGTTTTGATTTCAGTGTAATTTCAAATATTTTGTTGGTTTATTCTAACAAAACGACACTCTGGCCACCTTTTTACACACAAATATGTATTTCCATTTTTATCGCATAGGTGTTTTTCATATTTCGATTCATTTTTGTGACTGGGCAAAAATTACGCTTTTGGCGAAAGATTTTCTGAAATACTTAAGGTAGTAGTAACATTTCAAAATTTGAATTTAAAAGATTTTGAATACCTAGATTTATAAATAATTCAAATAACACAAAAAAAAGATACGAATCCTGAATAAATGATAATTAAATCTTGTCAATTAATCAAAACTAATATATAGCTTAATCTACGCCTCCAACATTTGAAAGCCTCAACACAGTTTTTTATCGGTAGTCCAATCAGACCACTATGAAAGTAAACCAGTATACGAAAGAACTCTTTAATTGAAAATCTGGTAGAAATAAGAAAGTGGTAGCAAATATATGTCTAAAAATTTGTTTAATTTATGAATATGATTAGTTTGCCTTATTTACTTGTCTACCACTACAGATTCAATTCTCAAATATATATAATAAATTTCTGTCAGTCACTTTTAAAATAGAATTTGGTTTGAAGCGCACAACAGGTTCACTTTTTAAATAGTCTGCGCATACTACCATTTCACTACTCCGTAGGTAAGTGGGACAATCGATGAAAATGTTAAGTTGAAACAGACTTTTTAACTAAATGTATTACATGCAAGTTACTTTTTACTTCGAATTGAGCATAGGGATTTTATCATAGCTTTCCATTTCACATTATTTGTGGTCAGATATTTTGCCTCTCTCCATGTCTTTTCTATTGCTTTCAATTCGTTTACAATCGTCCTGCGCCAAGTAATTTCAGGTCTTCCTCTTTTCTATTGCCCTGAGGGTTCCAATCAAAAAATTTTTTTACTTTAAATTCTTCAGGTTTACGTCGAATATGAACAATACATTTTCATTTACCATTTTTAATTTCCAGTACAATCGGTTTCTGTTCTGCTTTTCTAAGGATTTCTGCATTACAAATTTCATGGAACCGCTTGATACGCAACTTTCTTCTTAAGCAGTTCTTAATAAATACTTGATTTTTCCTGTTATTTTAACAGCAATGTTATGTCTCAGATTCATATAGTAGGACAGATTTAACATCAGTATTAGAAATTCTAGTTTTTTGTTGAATTTGTTATTTTCTGTTTTTCCATAATTTATTGAGAGCAGCATAACTGCTTCGGGTTTTGTTTAATCTATTTAGTATATTTTCCCCATTTTCTCCTTTGATATTAATTATACTTTCAAGATACGTAAAACTGCGTACCTCCTCTAGATTATTATTTTCTAAGAATATGTCACTTAATTACTAAATTTTAAAAATGTATTAATTTCCGAAATTTTTGTTTCGTTTTAGTAATTGTTGTTGTTGCATTACACGCTCACGCCGGGGTGACCCACCGGTGGGTCACGCTAGATTGTCTCATCTTGGCAGAGCACCGGAGTTAAAACTGGTAACAATAAATTTCATTATTTAGTTTTTTTCCGGGAATAATAAAAATCGATAACTACCAATTGTTTTTAACGGATGCAATTTTTATATTGAATTGCTTCTTCGCCGTGATTACCGTGAATTATTATTGTTGAGAACAGATTAACTTCTCCCGAATATTATCTAATATTGAAATAGTTCTTCTACCAGTATTTTCACTTTTCCCGGCGTGAACGTGTTAATCTCAAATATGGAATATCAGAAAGTGCAAAAAATTTGAAGTATTGTCCACAGCGACAATAGTCAATTGTCCTTTGATTTACGAAATTATCAGTTGCTGAGACCCATTTGTTATTCGAATTTTATCGCAATCCTTATTTATACATCACTCTAATCATAAAGGAGATAATATTGTCCTCGCTGTGACATTGAGAGAAGGTGTGAGTGACATTTTATCTATGAAATTGCATTGTGGAAGTGTTTACACTAAAAGATACTTAGTTGATTCGTGACTCTGATAACTTAAACTTTCACCCTTATTTGACGAGAAGTAAAATAGAAAAAAAGTGATTTTTTGAATAGGAAATTATAAATGTTATTTTTATGTCAAATTAAACGTAAAAAACACAGATAAAACATGGAAAATAATAAAGATTAATGAAATAAATATTTTTAAAAGATATTTTAAAAAATTATTTAACAAAAAAATTAAATATTGGGAAAACAAACAACGAAAAGGGATTATCTCTTCATCAGCTCGCACGATTATATCTGTAAAAAGGAGAGCTTTCTAATATTGTATCAATATATCCAAAGCAAAATATATCAATACAACAGTGTGAGGAGCACTCAAGGAATAGAACACATTAAGTAAAAAATATGTACGAAATAAAACATATCAAGCAAAAAGCAGAAAATACAGAATAAAACACGAATCGAAATCGACAAAGCAAGTAAAGAATTCAAATAACCGAACCGTACCGTCAATCAACACGTACCGGGATTTTTAAGAATGATTTAAAATATTTTCGTTGCAATATTTCCAGATTGCAAATATGAATATAAAACAGAGTTAGAAGCTTAAATAGAGGGATCTTTCATGTCGCGTTCTTACTGCAGTTCTGAAGCGAGTTTGATTTCTTAGTTACCTTGGATTAACCTGAAAATGGATGTGCGCAAGGTAATAAATAATATTTTACTGAATAATTTAAAGCTTATAATTAATAAGGTTAATATTTAACTATACAATTCAATGATTTTTAGAAAATTAATACTAATTAACATTAATTAACTTCACTATTGAGTCATGCGTCACTAATAATGCTCGAGAAATGATCTTAACTGATATATTGAATTGAATGTTTATAGTTTGCATCCAGAATACGGATATACAGCACCAAATAGAATCATTATTTTGTACTAATTTTCAAATTCATGCGTCACTAATAATGTTCGAGAAATGATCTTAACTGATATATTTAATTGAATGTTTATAGTTTGCATCCAGAATACGGATATACAGCACCAAATAGAATCATTATTTTGTACTAATTTTCAAGAAATTAAATGCTTTAACAAATTTAAGTCAAGTGTAAAAAATATAAATAAATAAAAAAATAAAATAATAAAAATGTTGAGAAAAGATGACTTCGGGGCCCTGGGACCTGTATTTTGCTGAGAAAGCGGAGGGAAGTGATTCAGCAAGCGGAGGGAAGTGATTCAAAAGTGAAAAGATGCTAGATTAAAGCATGATATTGGTGTCGTAGACCATTAAGGCAAGGGGTGCGATTGTACTTGTTCTCCAGCTGCACCATAAATGACCAAGAATTCAACTTCTGGCACACCCATACGTCACAACCGCTTATAGGATGGACATATTTATACATCCCTTCATTCAGACACAGATCGTAATTTTGACCTGAATCAACGAACGATTACTGTTCAATTCAGTGCTCCCAGATGTATAATTTGGAAAATGGGGGACTTTATGACCCAACAGATTTAACGTGCACCAGTCACCACTTGCTATACTTCTTTGTCTTCTTTGGCCGGTTGGATTCGAACTCACTCCCATTCTCATGAACATGAGTCCAGCGCCCTGCCAGCCATTAAAACTTGATAAATAAGTTGTATACTATTTCTTTTCACTCGAGTTTCAATTATAAATGAATGAAATCAAAAAATTAAAAATTATTTTTTAAAACAGCTCAAAGCAATTTATTTATTTTCATAGAAAATCTTTAGTTTGAGAGTGGATTTTTACCTCTTTGTTTCAAGAAGTTATTTCGGCAAAAAAAATTTTTTTTTCCGTTACATAGTTCTTTCTGGAATGTATATATAAAAAAAACAATTTCATCCACTGACCTTCAAATTTCTAGAGATAAAACTGAGATAAATAAAAAATATCCATCTACATTGCTTTTGTAGATCACAAGAAAAGTAAATATTATCTGAGAAACAGCTTTCAAGAAAGTTTGATACTATAGATAAGTCATTTTGACTCGTTAACTTATATAAAAGGTTTTTATCATTTGAACTCGCGGTAATACCGTTCTGTCTCTAATCAAAACGTTCGAAAAATTATTCAATTTTTAATTCAGCATGGGCAAGCCAATTTTAGCTTATTGGGATTTAAGAGGTCTTGCTGAACCTATTAGGTATTTGCTTCATTACAAAAATGTACAATTTGAAGACAAACGGTACCAGAGAGATGGTACTTGGGAAAAAGAAAAGTTTACTTTCGACTTGGACTTTCCAAATTTACCATACTATATGGATGATAAAGTGAAGTTAACTCAAAGTACCACTATTTTAAGGTACTTGGCAAAAAAATTTGATTTGGAGGGCAAAAGTGAAGAAGAACGATTGCGCGTTTCATTAGCTGAACAACAGATCCTCGATTTTCGCCTTGCTTTCTTTATGACGATTGCTTCTCCTGATTTTGAAAAGAAGAAGGAAGAATATTTGAAAAAAGTACCGGATTCCTTAAAATTGATTTCAAATTTCCTTGGAAATCGAAAGTTTCTGGCTGGGGACAATGTGACGTATGTTGATTTCATGGCTTATGACGTATTTGAATTCAATGTTTTCCTTTCAAAGACTATATTGGATGGTTTCCCTATATTGAAAGCCTATCAAGAGCGCATTCGAAACTTGCCTGAATTAAAATCGTATTTTAGTTCCATTACTTACAAAAAATGGCCGATTGTTGGACCAAGAGCTGTTTGGGGCCATAGTGGAGAAATGCCTCAATGAACTTGGAAAAGATTTTATAAACAAGAACATTTTATGATTTTCTCATATAACTGCAACATTATTTCTATATTTTTAATTTAGTTTTCAATTGATTTTCTTGATTGTGCATCAAATAAAAGTATCAGAAAAAAAGACAGCGTCTTCTACTCAATACAAATGAAAAATATTCTTCTTTCTAGTTTACTTTAAGATTGATGGAAAGATATTTGAGAAATAAAAACCAGGTAAGTGATAACTATTACATGTAAAATTTGTCTTAATCTATTTGAACTTAGCATCTTTTTAAAAGGATGTTTTTTCCCAAAAAAGAAAAAAAAAGTGATAGCATATATCATAATGTATCTATAATAAAAATTATTTATATTTGGATCTGAATTTAAAGCATAGAACTTTTTTAAATATAAAGTAGAAGGGGGACAGACAGAAATATTAATTTGGTCTAAGCAACTGCGTGGTCAAAGCAGGTCAAAATGTAAATTTCCCGGTGGTGACTATCTTGAATGTATATGTATTACCACTTCTTTCGTATAGGTGTTTTTACTATATTAATCATAGTAGATCATACTTTTTTTTTCTCATTTTTTGCACTTTAATTTTTCCCGATTGTGGCAAAATTAAATAAATATGTATTACCACTTCTTTCGTACAGGTGTTTTTACTATGTTAATCTTCAGTTATGTTATTCTCCTTTTCCCGGTAGTGACTATCTCGAATGAATATGCATTACCACTTCTTTCGTATAGGTGTTTTGACTATATTAATCATAGTATGATACACTCTTTTTCATATTTTTTTTAATTTTATTTAATTTTTCCCTATTGTTTCAATGTTAAATGAATATGTATTACCACTTCTTTCGTATAGATGTTTTTACTATATTAATCATAGTATGTTATTCTCTTTTTTTCTTCATGTTGTGACATCCTTGGATGAATATGCATTACCACTTCTTTCGTATCAGTGTTTCTACTATATTGATCATAGTATGTTTATTCTCCTTTTTTTTCCCCCGGCTGTGACTATCTTGAATGAATATGTATTACCACTTCTTTCGTATAGGTATTTTTACTATATTAATCATAGTATGTTACACTCCTTTTCTTATTTTTTTTAAAAATTTTATTTCATTTTTCCCGATTGTGGCAAAATTGAATGAATATGTATTACCACTTCTTTCCTATAGATTTTTTTACTATGTTAATTATAGTATGTTATTCTCTTTTTCTCAGTTGTGACTATCTTGAATGAATATGTATTACCACTTCCTTCGTATAGGTGTTTTTATTAAATTAATCATAGTATGTTATTCTATTTTTTCTTCTTCCTGTTGTGACATCCTTGGCTGAATATGTATTACCACTTCTTTTGTATCAGTTAAGGCTCCTATACTATCAGAGCTGACCTATCAAGCAATATGGGAGCAGACAAGCTCGCAAGTTAACGTTATGTTAGTTATTACAGAAATGCCAACTGCTCCGGACGCGCCAAAATAATTTATAAAACGGTAAATAACTACAAAGTAAATTTTGCAAATAGTTGACAATATTTGCTTGCTTTTAAAAATGTAAAGCATGTAATAAGTACTAGGAAGTGGTGAATTATATTAGCTTACGCATTGTTTAGAAATAGTGGTGTATTAAAATCTACTAAATCGAACTTATCTTATTAAACCAAGAATTACAATTAATAAACTACCACTTGAAAATATTTATTCGCTGTGCCTATGTTAGCTCTTTGCTCCAACAATAAATGATAAGTCGGCCTGTCTAATTCAGGGGCTCTACGTATTACCACTTCTTTCCTATCTGCGTTTTACTATATTCATAGTGTGTTACTATCTTTTTTTTTCTTCAAAAAATTTCCTGGTTGTGTGTGTTTCCTGAATATTCATTTCCTGGTCCTTGAATGAATATGTATTACCACTTCAACGTATATGTGTTTTTACTATATTGATCATAGTCAGTTATTCCTTTTTTTTCTCCGGGTCGTGACAACCTTGAAGGAATATTTACTACCACTTTTTTCCAACAGGTGTTTTTTTTTTCTCAAAAAATTTTCCTGGTTGTGACTATCTTGAAAGAATATGTATTACCACTTCAATCGTATAGGTGTTTTCACTATATTGATTATAGTCTGTTATTCCTTTTTTTTTCTCCGTGTTGTAACAACCTTGAAGGAATATATACTACCACTATTTTCCTATAGGTGTTTTTACAATAATATTGATCAAAAAGTAAATTATTCTCTTAATAACTGGCCGCCAGAAATTGCTTAGATGAAGAAAAAAGCATCTATGTAGATAAAAAGTGGTACCACTTATTTCATTTTCAGAGACGTCAACTGCTCCGGATTCGACAAAATAATTTAACTGTACAGATCTACAAATTAAAATGAGTAGAATATTGGGCAATATTAAGTATTCGAAAAAATATTCTTAAATATTCAAGAAAATTACATTTAATGATCATTGTGCTTTTAAATTACAGAATAAGAATTCGATCATTATAAATAGATTAATCTTACATAATTAAGAAAATAGTTGGTAATATGGGAAAATTAAAATAATTCTTATCAAGCAGTAAAAACCAATTTTTTTTGTTAAAAATCAGGTAATTTACAATTAATTTGCTTGATTTTAGGAAATGATTACCATCAAATTTATAATATGCTTAAACATTTTAGAAAATTAAATTCATACGTTCACTGTGATTTTAAATTGCTGAATAAGAATTATAATAGACATTGGAATATTATAAATATATTAATGATGACTATTTACGACTATTTAAAGAGAGAAGTAGTTGCCAATATGAGAAAATTAAAGTAATTCTTATCAAATACTAGTAACCATTTATTTCAGTTTTAATTCCGTTATTTTATAAGTAAATCTTTTGATTTTAGGAAATGATAATAATTGAATTTATAATATGCTTAAATATTTGATAAAATGAAACATTCACTGAGATTTTAAATTATAGAATATGAATTAGAATATTAAAAATAAATTAATGATGACTATGTATGATTATTTAAAGAGAAAAATAGTTGTTAGATAAAATGATCTCTGAAGCTATAATTTTACAACCAGGAAGTGTAGTTTTTGAGAACTGAACTTTCATGTCATGTGACTCTCATCGCATTGTATCTTTTCAAGGTCTAAATGTTAATTGAATATAATGTTATATTTTATGTTTTATTATTCTTCGTTTTTCAGATTTCACTTTCTCTTTGTGTATCTTCAACAGAGGGAGAAGTCTTTTCCTTCCTCACTGCTTGTAAAAATGTTTTGTCGAAATGCGTCATTAAATTTCTATATTGCTTAAAAAGATGCGTCTTCAATTATGCTAGTTTAACTCATTTACAAATTAATCAATTTCATAGAACTTATTTTCAGCCATTCATCGTACTCATCGCCTTTACAAAGTAAGATTTACTACCTTTTTCCTATTAGTAGTTACTATTAAGAGAAGAATAAAATAATTCTTATCAAATACTAGTAACCATTTTTTTTTTCATTTAAGGGAACTGCTCTGATTTTTAACAACAGAACTCTATCTTGTTTTTTAAATCCTGAATCTTATCATTCAGATTGCACATGATTTAAGTCATTGCATTTTATCAATGATAATAAACTGATAATAAAACTCCGAACTTACGAAGGTATAAAAATTGCTTTCTCATTTTAAAAGTCTTCATATTTTTATCAGCACTTGATTCATACGTTCTTTTGTTTCGAATATGGCAAAACCAGTTTTAGGTTATTTGGACTTTCGAGTTCTTGCCGAACCAATTAGGTACTTACTTTATTATAAAAATGTACAGTTTGAGGATAAAAGGTACCAAAGAGATGGTACTTGGGACAAAGAAAAATCTACATTTGGCTTTGATTTTCCCAGCTTGCCTTACTATATCGATGGTAAAGTGAAGTTAACGCAAAGTATTACTATTTTGAGGTACTTGGCAAAAAAATTTGATTTGGAAGGTACATGCGAAATGGAACGAGTGAGAGTTGCATTGGCAGAACAACAGATTTGGGATTTCTACATGGCTTTTGTTCATGCTGTGGTAAAACCAGGAACTGAAAAAAGGGAAGAGTACTTAAAAAAAGTACCTGATTCATTTAAACTATTAGAAGCTTTCATCGGAAGTCACAAATACATGGTTGGTGATAATTTAACATATGTTGACTTCATGGGTTATGAGTTACTTGACTTTAATATCTTGCTATCAAGAGATATTTTAGACGGATTTCCAATTTTAAAAGCCTATCATGAGCGCATCAGAAATCTTCCTGAACTACAAGACTATTTCAATTCTTCTACTTACAAAAAATGGCCGATTTTCAAACCTCCAGCTGCTTGGGGAAGTAGCGGTGAAATGCCACAATGATTGCTTGAAATGTAAACTTTTCTTATTCAATAACTTTTTAAAAAAAATTTTCAATAAGGATGGACATTAAAAAGAGTGATTTTCAAGTTTTTCAAACGGAATTTTGTTGTAGTTGTATGAATATCAATAAATTATTACAGTTAATGTGTTTGGGCAAGTCTTATTTTTGATATTTGATAGGAAGCAGGAAATTGTTCTTAAAATAATAATTCCAAGTAAGAGAATCTGCTTAATACAGAATGCTTAGAAGATATTTAAATTGAAGTCTAAATGTGGTATGCGAAGCAAGTATTGGTTGAAATTGGTATGTATTTCTTATAGCAATTAAGCAAACTAAAAAACGACTTTTTAACTCATTTTTAGGGAGTTTTATTATTTATATTAAAATAGCAAATTATAATTCTCATTACGTGGA
This sequence comes from Parasteatoda tepidariorum, assembly GCF_043381705.1. NCBI lineage: Eukaryota > Metazoa > Arthropoda > Arachnida > Araneae > Theridiidae > Parasteatoda > Parasteatoda tepidariorum. The sequence continues at coordinate 35,050,775 of NC_092215.1, read as the reverse complement.
TTTAATTTTAATTTCTAGGAGTTACAGAATATTTTTAATTAAGATTTATTTTAACCTTTCCGGCAGAAAATGAACAAGAGACATATTTGTTGTTTATTTACACACAACACAACCAGCGTAAACACAAATCTGCAAACAATAAACATGTTTCTGAAAAATATGTTTATTGTTTCAACCCTTTCTAAGGCTGTGGGAAGTACACTTCCCACCACTTTTAATTTAGGTTTCCATTTGTTAATAACTTCAGATTTCTTGAAGTGCGTTTGAATAAAATTGGTAGCCATTTGTTAGTTTGCAAAAAAGTATTAAAATACATAATTCTTTGTAAAGTTTGTAGCATTTATAAAATTTATTTTGTAAATAAAGAAAAATAAAAGTCAATAAGTTTCCTAATAGTTCATGTTAAATATATTAACCTCCAGAAAAATGGCATTTTTATAAACTAATTGAGTTTTTTTTCTAATATCAATTACTATTCTTAAAACTATTTCAATTCCAAAAATACTTTAATTTACCTTTACTAGAAATAAATGGCCCTTTAAAGGGTTAAATGAAATTTAGAAATACAAAAATGTAAAAGATATTTAATGACCTTTAACATGGTGAGTACCACTTAGCTACTTTTTACCATTCCACTACTACCACTTTGCTACTTTTTACCACCTTAAATATAAAAGGGAAATACTTCGGAAAATTCGTAAAGCCCTAGACAAACTGTGTTCTCTGAACCAATGAAGCCCGGCTATACCGGGGGGAGGCGAGAGAGTGCACAGGGAGTCTTCCCCCTTTTGTAAATTTGTAAATAGTGTAAATATTCTTTCTTTATCTTCAATTTGTTCCCTTTATTATGTATCAACTTGAGATTCATTTTTATGTATGACTCAGACTTGATTTTATCAATTATTGTTCATTCTGAGATATAACTTAATGTTAACGCAGTACCTCCCTTCCCTTCCACCTCATATTATTCAATTTAGATGAAAGAGCAGATATCCATACATGGATAGGTTAGTAAAATTCGTAAAGGTAGACAGTTAAAGACAATACTTAAGGAAGTAGTGTGTAAGAAATAAATAGTTTTTGATTTCAAATAATATTACATAAATTTTAAAAATAAAAAAAAGGCTTTTTTAGTTGTCATTAAGTTGTTTTTATAAAATAAAACAAGTTATTTAATTTAAACATTTATTACCGATATTACTTATCTCCATGCGATCATTTTGCACAACGCACTTAAAATGTTAATTGCACACGTAAAAATATATTGTGATCAGCTCATATATACTAAGTGAATAAATTCGTAATGGCCATTAACATGATGAGCATAAAAGACAGGTTTCCGAAGCAGAACGCAGAAAACCCTGCTTTCTCCATCCTCTAATTTTTCAAATCGTCAGTCATTTCTGTTAAGCATTCTGAGCATGAAGTCCTATTTTTTTTTTTAAATCCTTACATTACAAAATGTTGGATCTTCACAGCAGGGAATGAATTAATCATAAAAAAATTATTCCTACTTTTTTTTTTTAAATATTTATATTGATTGTATTAATATCGTTTACAATTTCCGCCACAAACATAAAAGAAATGTAGACCCGTGTAATTTATCAGCTATAGGAATAACATATATTTGGATATAGGAATAACATATATCAGCTATAGGAATAAACTTACAATTTGGAAAATTTTCGAAAAGAAATATATAATTTATTGGTAGCAAAAGCATCTGTTTTTTGTTATATCTGTGACTACTGTTACTTATTAACACATTGCTGACCGGCAACTTTTCTGAAAATTACCCCATGTGTCCAGCTATTGTTTTGAAAGCGGGTGTGGAAGTAAAACATTATAAATAAATTTTAAAAATTTTTAATTTTTATTGCCGTATGATAAAAAGTTAACGATCACCTATGTGCAATAGTACACCACATGTTTTACAAATATATCGGGTTTCGTGAAGTTATAATAAATTGGTATAGAATTAAATAGTAAAACTTGAAAAGTACGGAAAATTACGCCCACTTTTTAAAATAGTCACCACGAGATCACTGCTAACGAAAGCACGAGTTAACTCGTGACCGGTCACCAACGTCTGGCCACGAAAACGCGAGTTAACTCGTGACCTGTCAGCAATGTGTTAAGAGATGAACTAAATCTATCAGGGTTCCTACTACCTTCAAAAAATAAATGATTATAACTAAGATTTTTCAAGATAACTGAAAAATGTTTAAATTTATCTTTCATTTGTGAATTATGAAATTATTCCCGAGTTATTGTTTGCACCCATATATATTACATTTCAATTAAATATTTATTGATGGCTTAAAACATTTAGATATATCTCACATTCGCTACTACTTTGAAAAAGTATTCCACACCGTGGGAAACCTGATTTATTCACTGGGAAAGTTTACATAATATGTGTAAATTATAAGTCTTAATAAATAATGGTAATTACGAATACTTAACACAGTGATGACCGGTCACGAGTTAATTCGTGTTTTCGTGGCCTAGCGTTGATTACCGATCACGAGTCATAGCAATCATGTTAGCAATGATCTCGTGGTGACTATTTTAAAAAGTGGGAGTAATTTTCCTTACTTTTCAAGTTTTTCTATTTAATTCTCTACCAATATATTATAACTTTACGAAACCCGATATATTTACAAAACTTGTGTACCATTACACGTAGGTGATTGTTATACTTTTTATCATACGAAAAAGAAATATTAATAGTTGAATAATAAATAAAATTTTTTAAAGTTTATTTGTATTGTTTTACTTCCACATCCGCTTTCAAAAACAATAGCCGGGCATATGGGGAAATTTTCAGAAAAGTTGCCGGTCCGCTATGTGTTAATTCTGGGATGCTAATTTTCAAAGACGAAATGGTTGTGGAAGAAAAAATCATTTTAACTTTTTTTTTTTTTTGAAGAAGTAAATTGTTCTTCGGTGCCACTATTTATTAACAGCGCTTCTGGTACTTATCAGGAAAAGATGAAAAATCAGTAATAAGAAAAAAAAGTTAACATCAGCAACATAGTACCAACAGTAACAAATGTGAAATCACAATATAATCTTTAATTAATAATAAATTGTGGTAGTTTCAATGTGTCCATTTTTCAGGTAGGAAATTTTAAAAAAATGAATTTTTACTACCAGTTTATACTTTTTTCTGGATAAGTAAAAGACATAACTCAAGGAAGCTTTTTTTCTACCGGAGATACGGGCAGTAGAATCAAGTCGCTGTTTACAAGCATAAAGTTTTTATTTTTTGGTTTAACAAGTTTTCAATGTGTAATTTTTGAACATCATGTGTAAGGATATAGCATATCTATTGTTGCGTGCAAGTTATTAAATGCATCTGTTAATTGTTGAACTACTTATTCTGTTAAGTTCTACTTGTTCCTTTGGTAGTTAACTATTGTTTGGGAATAACGCTTTGCTTAAAATGTGACGCACTTGCCTAAATTGTACATCTTGTGGGCTCCTAAATCATACTGGTGCGATTTAGGTACGATAGGTACGATTTAGGACTCATCTACCATATAAGTTCATTATCTTTTAGTATTAATTTAATTTATTTACACAGTTTGGTTAGCAATAAGAAAATCCCACTATTTGAACACGATTGAAATTCATTAACCCCTTGGGGACGGGTGATTCAGAAATGCATTCGTACAAAATCAGAATCAAGCTGTAATTAAATAAAAAACGGTAACTTAAATGTAGTCGTTGCTGATTTGACAGACTTACTTTGCTTTTACTTTAATTATTGTTAGTTTAATCATACATAAAATCAATGTTAATTCAAAGTATTACTAAATAGTTTTATTTTGAACAAAGTAATGGTGAATTAAATAAATCAAACAATTATAACTCAGCCCACAAATAAACTGCTAAAGAAATACTTTGATTACCAGTTTTATATTTTTACCCTGATTGATACGGTTTTATGCTGTCACATATTTGTGACAGTCGGCGCGAAAGGGTTAAATCAAATGCCACTTTTGATTACTCATTAAAAAAATGCAAGTTCGCCAACCTCACCTGCTCCAGCATAATACAAATTCTAATTCTTTTGGATGGTCATTTGACTGATCCAAATAGTCTAGACATTTGGACAAGAATGCTGTATTATTGACGTTACACCAGGATACACGGCACATCTACTCCAACTGTTGGGCAGGTTATTTTCCAAGCCCCTTAATCTATACTCTAATGTCCCACAGTGGACTGATCGTAAAGACATGGCTTCCAGTAGAACACCGAAGTCAGGCTTCACTGGCTGTGGTCAGGAAGCTGGTGGGTGAGCACTTTGATCAGCCTGCGAAGGGACCAAGTGTGCGCTGTATCGGTCGTCGTGAAACTGTTCTATCGTAAAGTACTTGACTTCGTGCTCAAGCAACGCCTCCTATAACTGAAAGCCTCCACACGGTATTTTATAGGTAGTCCGATCAGACCACTACGAAGGTAAACCAGTTTACNATGATTTAAATATGCAAGACTACCAAGATTTTTTTTAGTAGTTATGACAGAGCCGTGATGGCTCAGAGGTATAGGTAGTTTTTATAGTTAGTCCGATCAGACCATTATGAAGGTAATCCAGTTTACGAAAAAGTCATTAATAGAAAATCTATTAATAATTAGAAAGTGGTAGCAAATATATGCCTAAAAATTTGATTAATTTATAAATAGGACAGGTTTGTCTTATTTGCTTGTCAATCACTACAGATTCAATCCTCAAATATATAAAAAAAAATTCTCAAATACTTTTAAAATGGAAATTGGATTCACGAGCTCAACTGGTTCGCTTTTTAATTAATCTGCGCAGACTACTTATGAAATACCGTGTGGAGGCTTTCTGATGTAGGAGGTGATGGCTCAGGTCGTTGGGCTAACAAAACAGGGCAGCCATCCCCACTGCTGAGAATCAAAATTCCGATGGCATGTCTTCGGATCATCCGCAGGGAGGTTTCCCAGACAGTCGCCAATAGCCATCACCTCCTACATCAGAAAGCCTCCACACGGGAACTTATAAGTAGACTGCGCAGATTATTTTAAAAGCGAACCACTTGTGCTCAAGAACCCGAATTCTATTTTAAAAGTACTTGAGAGAAATTTATCATATATATTTGAGAATTGAATCTGTAGTTGTTGACAAGTTAATAAAACAAACCAATTATATTCATAAATTAAACAAATTTTTAGACATATCTTTGCTGTCACTTTCTAATTTTTAATAGATTTTATATTAAATGCTACTTTCACTAATTGGTTTTCTTTCATAGAGGCCTGATCGGACTACTTACAAAAAACCGTGTGGAGGCTTTCAGTTTTAGGAGGCGTTGCAATAGCCCATTGGGAAGCTCTAGTTTGACGTAAATAAAGTATCTTAACTACCTACCTACCTATACTTAAATTCAAGTAGTTGCGAAGTTATCCTGGCCTAGTTATCACACAGTATCAAGATTCAAATTTAGTGTTACAAAAATAAAAGTAGCGATGTTTGATTAACTTTTATCTCCACTTCAGAAGATTTTTAAGGCCCTTGGGTCCTTGGCAAACTCAGGTTTAATAAAACTGTTTGTATGGTTTGTGTTATTTCGTTTTTAAAAGGAAAAAGAAAATATTCACCTGTAATCGGCAATATACGAAGTTTCGTTTGAGATCTCTCTGGAAAAATCTAGAGTTCAGCCAACACCTCCTACAACTGAAGGCCTCCCCACGGTTTTTCACAGGTAGTCCGATCAGATCACTATGAAGGTAAACCAGTTAACGAAAGAGCTCTTTAATAGAGTGAAAGCCTAGTGAAAATGAGAAAGTGGTAGCAAATATATGTCTGAAAATTTGTTTAATTTATGAATGTGAGTGGTTTGTCTTATTTACTTGTCTACCACTACAGGTTCAGTTCTCAAATATGTATGATAAATTTCTCTCGGTCACTTTTAAAATAGAATTTGGCTTCATGCACACAACCGGTTCACTTTTAAAATAGTCTGCGCAGACTACTTATAAAAAACCATGATGAAGGAGGAGATGGTTTAGCCAATCATTAAATTAGTTTTCAAGCACATTTTTTTCAGTTTACTATTGTCAGTGAATTTATAATATATTTGCTTTAACACGTTGAGCGCTGCGTCAGTCAACGGTGGCTGACACTTGACTTTCCATTCAGGTCGCGTCAACCACAGGTGGCTGACACTGAAATTACATTTAGGTCGCGTCAACCACCAGTGGCTGACACTGAAATTACATTTAGGCCGCGTCAACCACCGGTGGCTGACACTGAAATTACATTTAGGCTGCGTCTGCCACTGCTTGCTGACACTGAACCTTCACATAGGCAGCGAAAAACAGCTGGCTGACAGCGTATAACATGATACACAACTATAAAATTTACACTCTTTTATGGAATTGCAGAAAATTTATTCAGAATTTACTTAATTATTGTGATTCTCGGTTTAATAAATTCAATTTAGTAGATTTTTATCCACCACTTTTTTTAAACAATTCGTAGTCTTATATAATTCACCACTTTTTCCATATATGTCATGCTAAACCTTTTAAAACTAGCAAATTCTGTCTAATATTTGCAATTTCAGTTTGTAGTAAATTACAGTTTGGCCAGACGGGCAAGCCATGTAAAATTAGCTTGGCGTTCAACGTGTTAAAAATATATGATTTACGATATAAGTCATGCTGGCAGTTGCAATTGAATAATTAAATAGATTACATAAATAACAATGAATTATGTTATTACAATATTTCACATTTTTAGGGGCAATGTTTCGTTCGTTCGTTGTAGTAGAACTTGGCGTCTGAGGCCATTACGGCCTTTTTCCCATTCATCCTGAAATTAGACTAAGAAACATACATGACAAAAAATAAAGTTTGGGGAGCAAAATGGAGTTCGTGAGAGAAAAAAATGGCACTTTGCCATTATAAGGTAACAACAAAATTACAAGTAATAAAAGAAGTACATGAAAAAAGGTAAAATTAAAGTACAATGAGAAAATAAACACTGATGAATATTTAGAGTTTTTACAGTGTGGGAATACATACAAAAGGGGGGCGAGTTAAAGGAATGTGAGGATGTGTGTATATGTGTAAGTAAGTGTGGCTCTGTTAAAGTAGAGACCCGGCCGTCCTGGTAATTACCACTCGTGGTATAAATATTTCTAAATCAGAAAAACATTTTTTGGTTACTTGTTATTTAAAGAATAATGGTTGCTAAAAGGAATTAAAACAAATAGTTTTACATTTCTAGACGTTTCTTAGATATTGAGTTAATATTTTAAAAAAATAGTTACTTTGAGGAAAAAAGAATTACTTGAAATAAATGAACATGTTCTACCACTTTTTATTGATATGCTATTTTTATGTACCACTTCTTATGCCTGGACAATAATGCGTTATAGGCCCAACACAAATATCGAACCATTTAAGTAAACCTTGCTTGTTGAAATTAAAGTAGGATTGCATTTACTTTTTTGAAATTATATTTACTTTTGTAACCTATATCTTATTTTCCTATTAATATATATAATTTCTCATTAATAAGTAAAACATTAATATAATATTTTATTTTTCATTTTGTACCCATGATTTTATTTTCGTTTATTTTTACTTACTTTAAAAGGAGCAGCATAATTGAAAAGTATATGTTTGTTTTGAAAAGTGCAACTATAACTTGATTTTCCTTTCTCTTTTTTTTTCAAAAGAGATGCAGCACATTAAATGACATCATATTAATGATTTCAACTTAAAATTTATGTTTCACAGAATTTCATTTTTGTTACATATTTAAAAAGATATGCTATACATTTTAAATGTCATTACAATAGTTTCAAGTTCTGTTGTGCAGAACTTCATTTTTTTATTTACTTAAAAGATAACATTAAAAAATCACAAGTCATCTTTTGAAAGAGTGAAGAAAGAAGAGGATTTTATCTAAGAAAACGCCAAGAAACTCCATTTGACAAGGCAGATAAAATACTTGATGAGTCATGATATCAAGATATATCTCTCACTTAAAATTTTAGATGCTTTATTTGGTTATATAACTTATTTGGTTATCTATTGTTACTCCTTCGTCCGAATTTTTTACAATTTCTCGTAAGTATCAGCAAAGTAAACCAGTTTTTGGCTATTCGGACTTACGTGGTTTTTCTGAACCAATTTGGTACTTGTTTCACCAAAAGAATGCAAGATTCGTGGACAATAGGTACCAGTTTAGTCATGGTACTTGCGTAAAGGAAAAATTTATGAGTGGTTTGGACCCCAAAATACCATATTATATTATAAGGCACAGCAGCAACCTTTTTTTAAAAAAATAAGATGCTACGCATACTAAATGGCATCGTATTATCAATTTTAATTTAAAACTTATATTTCTCAGAATTTCAGTTTTGTTATATATTTCAGAAAAAAATTATGCAACATATTTTAAATGGCATTATACTAACCTTTCTCTAATAGTTTCAAATTCATGTAAAAGATCTTGATTTTAATGAGGTGAACCGGGTTCGAATCCAGGCAAATGGTCAATACGAATTCCGCATCCAGCTTGCACCGAAAACAGTGCTGACGTAAAATATCCTCAGTGGTAGACGGATCATGGATGTTAGAGCCCTTTTGCCGTTCGGCTAATCGTGGGAGGTTTTAGTGGTTTTTTCACTCCATGTAACGTGAATGCTGGTTAGTTCCATGAAAAAGCCCTCCACGAAGGCAAATTTCTCCCGATACTTGATCCAGGAGTTCCCTTGCCTTCTGGATTGAGTTCAAAATTGCAAGGCTATGGAATTTAACAGTAGTAGTCGTGAACCCAAAGAATTAGGTCGGCTGTTAGTGACGGTTATAAAATATAAAATGAAAAACTCATGTTAAGCAGAATTTGCATTATTTTAGTTTCTTATTTTAAAGATAACACTAAAAGAATCATAAGTTATCCTTTGATGCAGTAAAGAAGAAAGAGCATTTTATCAAAGAAAACGCCTTCAAGAGAATTTAACAATGCAGATAAGATACTTGACGAGTCATGATAGCAAGATACATCTCTCATTTAAAATTTTAGAAGTTTTAACTTGTTTGGTTAACCACTGTCACTCGTTCTCGTTCAAGAAATTTGTACTATTTCTTGTAAGTATCAGCAAACCAGTTTTGGGTTATGGGACTAACTCTTCAGAAGTTCTAACTTGTTTGGTTATCTACTGTCACTCGTTTTTGTACAAGAAATTTGTACCATTTCTTGTATATATCATCAAACCAGATTTGGGTTACTGGGAGTTACATACCTGTCAACTTTTAATCCTTTCCATTATAATTTTTCCCAGTGGTATTAAAATGGAATTAAAACTTCAATTTTAAGCAAACAAAATACGTTGTATTTGAGCAAACTTAAGTTGACAACCATGATAGTAACGCATATTGCTATATGTGCTTAATTTTTGTAAGAATAGGGGTGATCAAAATCATTTAAAAATTAAATTTATAAAAGAAAAAATAGTATATATTTACTACCACTTTAAATATGAAAATATATAATTCCAATATATAATTCCGATAATATAACAGATTTGTTCATAACCATTAGACTTTTTTTTTATAATTAAGAAATATCAACATATGTTTTTCTTGTAATTAGAGAGTCAGAAAAGAACATATGAAAGAAGCACCTGGGTCCCATCTGTGTCAAAGGGTTAAGATGGTCATTTGAGTTGCAATATTTAGACTAAATTTGTTTAGTATTTAGACTATATATTACAATATTTAGGTCAAATTTAATTTTTTTTGTCAGAGCTTAAACTCGACCTCACATGAATATATTATTTTTTGTGTATAGTGTTAGTCAAAATAGCTTAACTGTAATTTATTTAAAATCATTTCGCTGACATTTATTAATTCAAGAACTAATTAAAAAGGCTTATATTTTGCTTGTCTTTCAAAAATATAGAGGAATACGCAATTATGATGCAAGTTAACTGTTCAAAAAACGGTTTCAGCATTAAAAACGTAAAAAGTGATTACTGAGAGTGATTTAAAAACGTGATTAATGCAGCTACAACTATGAAGTACTCATTTAATAGGTACAGTCAGCAAAAATAGTAACGGATCATCCTTATAACTTTTGAATAAATAATGCAAATTTTGCTAAAATAATGCAAAAGATAGTCACGCTTACTTCATTTTAACTTTACTTCAGCCTCTTAAAATACGTTTCTTTATAGGAGTATCGCGGCACTGTAAGTCTTGCGTCATTTGCGGCAATGTGTTTAGCAGGATTTCGGAGTGTTGCTTTCTGTAAATTTGTTTCTAAACTGCTGTTTGTAGAAAATGCAACACCATGAAGGAATCATCAGAATCAAANAATAAATCAAACAATTATAACTCCGCCCACAAATAAACTGCTAAAGAAATACTTTGATTACCAGTTTTATCTTCTTACCCTGATTGATACGGTTTTATGCTGTCACGTATTTGTGACAGTTGGCGCGAAAGTGTTAATGCAATCGTATTTATGCAACATCTCACTTTATTTCAAGAAAGATATTTAGCAATTAGAAATATAATTAATATACTCTAATATATAATTCGATAATATAACAGATTTGCTCATAACCATTAGAGTTTTTTTTTATAATTAAGAAATATCAACATATGTTTTTCTTGTAATTAGAGAGTCAGAAAAGAACATATGAAAGAAGCACCTGGGTCCCATCTGTGCCAAAGGGTTAAGATGGTCATTTGAGTTGCAATATTTAGACTAAATTTGTTTAGTATTTAGACTATATATTACAATATTTAGGTCAAATTTAATTTTTTTTGTCAGAGCTTAAACACGACCGCACATGAATATATTATTTTTTGCGTATAGTGTTAGTCAAAATAGCTTAACTGTAATTTATTTAAAATCATTTCGCTGGCATTTATTAATTCAAGAACAAATTAGAAAGGCTTATATTTTGCTTGTCTTTCCAAAATATAGAGGAATACGCAATTATGATGCAAGTTAACTGTTCAAAAAACGGTTTCAGCATTAAAAACGTAAAACGTGATTACTGAGAGTGATTTAAAAACGTGATTAATGCAGCTACAACTATGAAGTACTCATTTAATAGGTACAGTCAGCAAAAATAGTAACGGATCATCCTTATAACTTTTGAATAAATAATGCAAATTTTGCTAAAATAATGCAAAAGATAGTCACGCTTACTTCATCTTAACTTTCCTTCAGCCTATTAAAATGTGTTTTTTTTTTTAGGAGTATAGCGTCAACGCAAGTCTTGCGTCATTTGCGGCAATGTGTTTAGCAGGATTTCGGAGTGTTGCTTTCTGTAAATTTGTTTCTACTTGTGTCAAAAATTAGTACAATCATTTTTTTTTGTGCCAAATAATCATTCGTCTTTGTAGAACCCTATTTTAATCGTCAAAATTCTACGGAATTTGGTTTCAGGGCATAATTTTGCATGCTGAATCGAATTCAATACAAAAATGTGAGTTGTTTTTAGGGTTATTCCACTATGGTTATAGTTATCTAATACACATAGTTTAACACGTTGAATACCACGCCAATTTTACATGGCTTGCCCATCTGGCCAAACGGTAAATAACTACTACCTAAATTTACAAATATTGGACAGATTTTGCTTGTTTTTTAAAAGGTTTAGCATGATTTATCTGAAAAAAGTGGTGAATTATGTAAGCCTATGAATTGTTTAGAAATAGTGGTGGATAAAAATATACTAAATTGAATTTATTAAACCGAGAATCACAATTAATAAACTACCACTTAAAAATATTTATTCGCTGTCCGGAGCAAGTTGGCATCTCTGTGCATATAAATAAAACTATTTTTGTGCATTCTATGCTACATTAATTTTACAAGCTATTTTAGTAACGATAATAATACATACCTGCCAACTCTTCCGGATTTTCCGGAAGATTTTATTTTCATATTTAAAGTGGTTGTAATTATATACTATTTTTTCCTTTATAAACTACATTTTTAAATGATTTTGATCACCACTATTCTTACAAAAATTAAGCACATACATTAATATGCGTTACTATCATGGTTGTCAACTTAAGTTTTCTCAAATACAGCGTATTTGTTTGCTTAAAATTGAAGTTTTTATTCCATTTTAATACCACTGGGAAAAATGATAATGGAAGGGATTAAAAGTTGGCAGGTATGATAATATAAAAAAATTAAAAATTCACTCGAATTACGTGTTTCTAATAATCTTGGCTTCGCCGGTCACCGGTGACCCCCGTGGATCTACGAACAAACTCAGTGCCAGTCGCCGGTGACCCCCATGGCATTCAGATTCTATTGAGATATTACCATAACATTTCACAGAAGGAAAATCCGACAAAACGTGCAAAAGTTATAAAAGTGGTCCTTTCTCTTGGCCCACTGTAGATTACTTCTTGTCAAAATAAGCACGTTTTAGGTTTAAAAAAACCTTATAAAATTTTAACCATTTGTTTGATTGACTTGATTACAGATTATGGTTTTATTTGATTCTGCTTAGAAAAACATAGGAAACGATGCTTAGGTGCAAAATTGTAATTTTTGTACATAAAACCTTCCCTACTTTCTAACTATTCGTCTGATCGTCTCGATATCAGTTTAATGAAAAATATCAGTTTAATGAAGGAAGCAAGGCTTCAATTAAATAAAATTCACTTCTCCCCCCAGATCAACCTCATTTTCCTCAAAAAAGGGGAAAGCGTACACAAGAGAGTAGGCGAGTGTTCAATCATCATTTATAATAACATAAAAAAACCTTTTTATGGAATAATTTTGGCATTAATTTTTTTAAAGAAAAAATTCAATTTCAGTGAACAGGCCGGGATAGCCTGGTCGGTAGGGCGCTGGGCCCATATCCAAAAGGTCGTGGGTTCGATCCTCGTCGGCCGAAGACTTCCCGTGTAGTAAATGGTGACTGATGCACGTTAAATCTGTCGAGTCTCAAAGTCCTCCATGTTCCCATAACAAATCAACACCTCTGGGGGTACTGATCCAGGAGTTTCCTTGTCTTCTGGATTGGTTCAAAATTACAAGGCTACGGAGTTGAACATTAGTAGTCGTAAACCCATGAAATTGGGTCGGCTGTTCAACGACGGTTATAAAATAAAATAAAATTTCAGTGAACAGAGCCGTGGTGGATCAATGGATAGAGCAATCGCCTTCATATGACGTGAACTGGGTTCGAATCCCAGCGATGGCTGGTCAATATGAATTCCGCACCCGGTTTGCAACGACCACAGCGCTGACGCAAAATATCCTCTGTGGTAGACGGATAATAGGTGCCCTTGTCGTCAGGTTAACCGTGGGAGGTTTTAGTGGTTCTTCTCTCCATGTAACGCAAACGTGGCAATAAAATGATAAAATAATGCAAAAGTAAATGCAAAAAAATAAATAAATAAAACTTTTACCGAACTGTAGTTACTAATTTTAATAGTTACCAAAATTTCCTTACATAGTTAATACATAGTTACTGAAATTTCTTTATTCTCTTTCCTTCGACAAAAAAAAACTTACAGTGTTGGATACTATACAATGGGTTATCTATAATACATTGACTATAGCTGATGGTATTTTTTGTTCTCTCTATAATAAAAATCAAGTTAATCGAAGAAGAATAAAAAAAATATATCGTTCTTAGTTTATGAAGATTTGCAAAAAACTTGAATCATATACATCCCAGAAACGTGCTTACACTCCATTGGTACTTATCAGCTAATTGAGCGTAATTGTGACGTCAGGCTCAAATATTTCCTTCACTGGAGTCGTTCAGAGAGATAAGTATATTTTAGTTAAACCAGCCGCTTTGTGTAAACAAAGGTATTAGTGTATGAAAGTAGCACAAAATTTCTTCTTTTTCTTATTCGCAAGATAGTTTTATCAAACAATCAAACATAATATTCCTCAGATAAGGATTCTGAAAGTCACCTTAGAAACAAATGCTATCACATGCTACTCCCCCAAAACGGAAGAACAGAAATTGTTCAATAGATTAGATAAGTCATTAATTTTGTTATAAAAGTGAATAAATAGTTTAAAGGACGCTCAGCATTTTTTAAGCTTCCTCAAGGTTTCTAACATTTGTTAAATTTCTTTTTTTAACATGGGTAAAACAGTTGTAGGTTACTGGGATGTTCGCGGTCTTGCTGAACCTATTAGGTACCTGTTACATTACAAAAATGTGCCGTTTGAGGATAAGAGATATCAACTTGAGGAAAGAGATGTTTGGGAAAAGGAAAAGTTTACTCTTGGACTAGATTTTCCAAATTTACCTTATTACTTTGATGATAAAGTGAAGTTAACCCAAAGTGTTACCATTTTGAGGTACTTAGCCAAAAAATACGATTTTGGTGGAAAAACAGAAGAAGAAAAACTCCGAGTTTCATTGGCTGAGCAACAGATTATTGATTTTCGTACTGCTTTTTATAAAGTTGTATATGGTCCAAACTATGAAGAAGCTAAAAAAGAGTATCTGTCAAAAGTACCACATTCATTGAAGTTTATTGCAGCTTTTCTTGGAGACAGGAAGTTCTTAGGGGGAGACAACTTATCATACGTAGATTTCATGGCTTATGATACTTTTGATTACAATGTTCTGCTTTGTAAGACCGTTTTAGATGAATTCCCTACTTTAAAAGCCTACATCGAGCGCATTAGAAACCTTCCAGAATTGCAAGCATATCTCAAGTCTTCAACTTACGTAAGATGGCCATTTGCAGCTCCATTCGCCAATTTTGGTGGTAAGGGTAAAATACCAGAATAACAAATGAGAACAAGAACTTGTAGAAAAATTAGGGTAAAATTATGCAGCTTTGACATTTTAATAAACATTATAATTTTGTTTTGGCATCGCTTATGTTTTCAAAAGTAAATGTTAATAAAACAATCAAAAGCAAATGTTTTCCTTTTTTCACTGAGTTGGAGTAGTAGTTTAGAATTTAGAAAGTTTCTGGTCATGCAAGAAGTTTCATCAAAAGGTAAGTCAAAAGAATTTAAAAAATTTTTATGCTTGTATTTACGGGATTTGTATTAAAATATTTTATTGTAGATTTATACAGAAAACTAGCGTAAAGAAAATTTATTTTTCTTTATTTTATTTTATTTTCCTGGACAGAATTATGTTTAACACTTTCACGCCGGGGTGACCCACCGGTGGGTCACGCTAGATTATCTCATCTTGGCAGCGCACCGGAGTAAAAACTAGTAACAAATAAATTTAATTTTTTAGTTTTTTTTCGGGAATAATAAAATCCATAACTACCAATTGTTTTCAACAGATGCAATTCTGATATTGAATTGCTTCTTCGCCGTGATAAATTTCCTTACAGTAAATTGTTATTGTTGAGAATAAATTAACTCCTCTCGAATATTATCTATTATTGAAATAGTTCTTCTACCAGTATTTTCTCTTTTCCCGTACCAGTATTTTCACTTTTCTCTGACTGAATGTGTTAAACTGTACCTAACCTTATAGTNTATCCATTAGACTTTTTTTATAATTAAGAAATATCAACATATGTTTTTCTTGTAATTGGAGAGTCAGAAAAGAACATATGAAAGAAACATCTGGATCCCATCTGTGTCAAAGGGTTAAGATGGTCATTTGATTTGCAATATTTAGACTAAATTTGTTTAGTATTTAGACTAAATATTATAATATTTAGGTCAAATTTAATTTTTTTTGTCAGAGCTTAAACACGACCTCACATGAATATATTATTTTTTGCGTATAGTGTTAGTCAAATTAGCTTAACTGTAATTTATTTAAAATCATTTCGCTGACATTTATTAATTCAAGAACTAATTAGAAAGGCTTATATTTTGCTTGTCTTTCAGAAATATAGAGGAATAAGCAATTAGGATCCAAGTTAACTGTTCAAAAAACGGTTTCTGCCTTAAAAGCGTAAAACGAGACTACTGAGAGTGAATTAAAAACGTGATTAATGCTACAACTATGAAGTACTCATCATTTAATAGGTACAGTCAGCAAAAATAGAAACGGATCATCCATATAACTTTTGAATAAATAATGCAAATTTTGCTAAAATAATGCAAAAGATAGTCATGCTTACTTCATCTTAACTTTCCTTCAGCCTATTAAAATGTGTTCTTTTTAGGAGTATAGCGGCAATGCAA
The DNA here is from genome assembly GCF_043381705.1 of Parasteatoda tepidariorum. Taxonomy (NCBI): domain Eukaryota; kingdom Metazoa; phylum Arthropoda; class Arachnida; order Araneae; family Theridiidae; genus Parasteatoda; species Parasteatoda tepidariorum. The sequence goes on along the minus strand of NC_092215.1, from coordinate 35,034,610 downwards.
GTCTTGCGTCATTTGCGGCAATGTGTTTAGCAGGATTTCGGAGTGTTGCTTTCTGTAAATCAGTTTCTACTTGCGGCAATAAAATGCTAAAACAATGCAAAAATAAAATCAAAGAAGAAAAATTTTCTGAACTATAGTTACTTCCAAAATTACTGTAGTCGTTTTTTTTTTTTTTCAAAAAAAAGTAATAAATTTGCTGTGTTTTGTACTCTGGCCTGAAAGCGAGACGGAAAAGAGAAAATACTGGTAGAAGAACTATTTCAATATTAGATAATTTTCGGGAGGAGTTAATCTATTCTGAACAAAAAACAGTTCACTGTAATAAGTTTTTTCTCGGCAAAGAAGCAATTCAATATAAAAATTGTATTCGGTAAAAAGAATTGGTAGTTATGTATTTTTATTATGCCTGAAAATAAGCTAAAAAATGATTTTTATTTGTTACCAGTTTTTACACTTTTCTGTCTTGATATATATATGGGCTTTCTGCCCTGTGGGTACTATACTATGGGTTATTTTTACAGACCTGCCAACTTTTAATCCCTTCCGTTATCATTTTTCCCAGTGGTATTAAAATGGAATTAAAACTTCAATTTTAAGCAAACAAATACGTTGTATTTGAAAAAAATTAAGTTGACAACCATGATAGTAACGCATATTAATATATAAGCTTAATTTTTGTAAGAATATTGGTGGTCAAAATCATTTAAAAATTAAATTTATAAAAGAAAAAATAGTATATATTTATTACCACTTTAAATATGAAAATAAAATCTCCCACAAAATAAGGGAGAGTTGGCACGTATGTTTATAGTACATTGACTATAGCTGATGGTATTTTTTTAACTCTCTATAATAAAAATCAAGTTAATCGAAGAAAAAAGAAAAAAATATATCATTTTTAGTTTATGAAGATTTACAGAAAACTTGACTCATATACATCCCAGGCACGTGCTTACACTCAATTGGCACTTATCAGCTGATTGAGCGTAATTGTGACGTCAGGTTTAAATATTTCCTTCACTGGAGTCGTTCAGAGAGATAAGTACACTTCAGTTAAACCAGCCGCTTTGTGTAAACAAGGCATTAGTGTATGAAAGTAGCACAAAAATTCTTCGTTTTCTTATTCGCAAGATAGTTTTATCAAACAATCAAACATAATATTCCTCAGATAAAGATTCTGAAAGTCACCTTAGAAACAAATGCTATCAAAAGTTACTCCCCCGAAACGGAAGAACAGAAATTGTTCAACAGATTAGATAAGTCATTAATTTTGTTATAAAAGTGAATAAACAGTTTGAAAGACGCTCAGCATTTTTAAATCTTCCTCAAGGTTTCTAAGATTTGTTAAATTTGTTTTTTTAGCATGGGTAAAATAGTTGTAGGTTACTGGGATGTTCGCGGTCTTGCTGAACCTATTAGGTACCTGTTACATTACAAAAATGTGCCGTTTGAAGATAAGAGATACCAACTTGAGGAAAGAGATGTTTGGGAAAAGGAAAAGTTTACTCTCGGACTAGATTTTCCAAATTTACCTTATTACTTTGATGATAAAGTGAAGTTAACCCAAAGCGTTACCATTTTGAGGTACTTAGCCAAAAAATATGATTTTGGTGGAAAAACAGAAGAAGAAAAACTCCGAGTTTCATTGGCTGAGCAACAGATTATTGATTTTCGTACTGCTTTTTATAAAGTTGTATATGGTCCAAACTATGAAGAAGCTAAAAAAGAGTATCTGTCAAAAGTACCACATTCATTGAAGTTTATTGCAGCTTTTCTTGGAGATAGGAAGTTCTTAGCGGGAGACAGCTTATCATACGTAGATTTCATGGCTTATGATACATTTGATTACAATGTTCTGCTTTGTAAGACCGTTTTAGATGAATTCCCTACTTTAAAAGCTTACATCGAGCGCATTAGAAACCTTCCAGAATTGCAAGCATATCTCAAGTCTTCAACTTACGTAAGATGGCCATTTGCAGCTCCATTCGCCAATTTTGGTGGTAAGGGTAAAATACCAGAATAACAAATGAGAACAAGAACTTGTAGAAAAATTAGGGTAAAATTATGCAGCTCTGACATTTTAATTAACATTATAATTTTGTTTTGGCATCGCTTATGTTTTCAAAAAGTAAATGTTAATAAAACAATCAAAAGCAAATGTTTTCCTTTTTTCACTGAGTTGGAGTAGTAGTTTAGAATTTAGAAAGTTTTCGGTCATGCAAGAAGTTTCATCAAAAGGTAAGTCAGAAGAATTTAAAAAAAAATTTTATGCTTGTATTTACGGGATTTTTATTAAAATATTTTATTGTGGATTTATATTGAAAACTAGTGTAAAAAAATTATCTTTCATAATTTTATTTTATTTTCCTCTACAGAATTATGTTTAACATACTTTATTCGAAAAAGTATTGAACAAAAAATTACTTTTTCCATCTTATATTGTAAAAACACCGTTTTTAAATTCTAGTCGCATTTGTTCTCTCAACATATGCATGAAGCCTTTAAAAACCAATCCATAATTCCTCAGAGTATTATTCACTAGCAAATGCGTACCTGCCAACTTATACGCATTTGGCTTAAAATTTTATTTTTGTATTTAAAGTGGTAGTAAATATATACTATTTTTTTCTTTTATAAACTTATTTTTTAAATGATCACCACTATTCTTAAAAAAATTAAGCATATACATTAACATATGTTACTATCATGGTTGCCAGCTAAATAATTTTCAAATACAACGTATTTTTTTGCTTATAATTGAAATTTTAATTCCATTTTACTACCACAGGGAAATATCATAATGGAAGAAATCAAAAGTTGGCAGGTATGCAAAGGTTATAGTCAGCTTGAAAATAAAGAAAAAAGTTTAAATTTTAGCAATTGTCACGTATTGTAGTTGACAGCGGAGTTAGAATAAAAATGGGGCTAGTGCATACCTGCCAACTCTTCCGGATTTTCCGGAAGATTTTGTTTTCATATTTAAAGTAGTAGCAATACTCAGGTTATTCCAATTAACTTTTTGAATTATAATGATAATTATAAATGAGTTTGACCACCACTACATATTAATAATTACAATAAATATAGGAAAGCATAATAATCCTTGCGCAAGCGAATTTCAACGGTATCAAAATGTAAATATATTTTTGAGTCAGATTGTTTTTCGTTTATTGTTTTACAACCACTTTGAAAATCCATTCTCGGAAAGAGTGAAAGTTGGCAGGTATGGGCTAGTGCACACAAAATGAAATATTTCTGTTATTTATACTTGTCACTTAAAACTTCTCTGTTTATTTTAACAAATAGGCAAATTTGTGTTGTACTTTCATTAGTAAAAAACAAAGCAATTTATTATTAATTAGAAGAGCTAAAAACTGCATTGTTTTTATGAGGGAAAAGTTTGCTTTTTAATTTCGATTACAGACTACTTTATTGATCGTTAACTTGATGAAATATTATGTTATAAAGAAATATGCATATTACATATTTTGTCACAAATGAGCTTGAGCAGAGTTTCTATGGTTATCTAAAAAATTTAACAGTGGCAGTAAATTCACTTTAATGCCAGTAGAATTTAGCGTTCAGAGATCTTCCAGCTCTCGCAAACAGATATATTTTCTTTACGAAGTATTTAACAGTGATTATTACAAATATAGTGAACGCATTCGTCTCACATTCGTTACCACTATTATATTTTGCTTGTAAGCCATAACCTAGTTTCTTTATTTTGTTTCAATTTTATTATTTTTTGAACAGTGATAAATTAAGAAAAACTAATGGTTAACACAACTTTTGTTTTTTCGCATCATACGATTCTATGTAAAATCTTAATTGTCAGGTGTTACTATACTATACAGCTTTATTGTTTTTAAACTGCTGAAACCGATTTGCACTTGTTTACGTTCGTCTATCAATAGGTAAACATTGTAATGCAATAAGTTAAAAATTAATATAAATAGGAAATATATGAAAAATCTGAATAAAAACCCATTGCATGTACGTTTAAATATAAAAGTACTGCATATAAACTCGTGCAAAACATGCAATTATTAAGAAAACTACAGTACGTCTAATAATTTGGCCTAATTATTATTATATACTAATATAATACCTGACATAATAAATATTCTATATTTATATAATATATCGTCTAATTTTTCGAATCGTCGAATTTGTATCATACATCGTCTAATTTAACCAATTGATACACGAATGTAAACAAGTGCAAACAGGTTTCAGTTGCGTAATAACAGTAAAGCTGTGTAGTATCTCCTGATAATTAAGAATTTACTTAGAATCTTGAGTACGTCTAATAATTTGGCCTAGTTATTATAATATACTAATATAATACCCGATATAATAAATATTCTATTTTTATATAATATATCGCCTACTTTTTCGAATCGTCGAATTTGCATCATATATCGTCTAATTTAACCAATTGATACACGAATGTAAGCAAATGCAAACAGGTTTCAGTTGCGTAATAACTTTTAAGCTGTGTAGTATCTCCTGATAATGAAGAATTTACATAGAATCTTAGAATGCGTCTAATAATTTGGCCTAAGTATTATAATATACTAATATAATACCTGATATAATAAATATTCTATATTTATATAATATATTGTCTAATTTATTAAATCGTCGAATTTATATCATACATCGTCTAATTTAACCAATTGATACACGAATGTAAACAAGTGCAAACAGGTTTCAGTTGCGTAATAGCAGTAAAGCTGTGTAGTATCCTGATAACTAAGAATTCACTTAGAATCTTGAGTACGTCTAATAATTTGGCCTAATTATTATAATATACTAATATAATGCCTGACGTAATAAATATTCCATATTTATATAATATATTGTCTAATTTATTAAATCGTCGAATTTATAACATACATCGTCTAATTTAACCAATTGATACACGAATGTAAACAAGTGCAAACAAGTTTCGGTTGCGTAATTACAAAGAAGCTGTGTACTATCTCCTGATAATTAAGAATTTACATAGAATCTTAGAGAACGTCTAATAATTTGGCCTAATTACTATAATATACTAATATAATACCTGATATAATAAATATTCTATGTTTATGTAATATATCGTCTAGTTTATCAAATCGTCGAATTTTTATCATACATCGTCTAATTTAACCAATTGATAGACGAATGTAAACAAGTGCAAACAGGTTTCAGTTGAGTAATAACAATAAAGCTGTGTAGTATCTCCTAATAATTAAGAATTTACATAAAATCTTAGAGTACGTCTAACAATTTGGTCAGAGACTGTATATGTATACATATATAGATAGATGATAGAAAAGACAACTGCAAACTTTTTAAAAAAATTTATTTTACATGAAATTGTTTAGGGCCTTCATTTTAACGATATGCTAAAAATTTATTTTAGAAAAGATTTTCTCAAGGTGTGTAATACAATGCCCAATAAATTGAGCACTGGCTAATAAAAACACATGGAAATAACACTCTGGATGCATAGTCAATGTTATCTGGTGTAATTTTGTCAAGAATTCTCGCCCAAAACGCCACTTTTTTTAATTTCTTATTTGTTATAGTATTACGATAAAAACGGAGTTCTCTTGGATATATCTGCAAAAAATATATAAGAGTTATTAAGTTTGCTATTTATTAACAACAGTTATATGAAATACAATAAATTATCATGCAATTTACAAAATTAAGATAAACTAAATAATGTAACAAATAGATGCACAAATTCAAGAACAGCATTCCATGCCCCAATTTTAATTCTTTAGTTTTAAAGAAAAAGTCAGTAAATACAATATTATTTCGAAGTTTAACCCTTTGACTACGACTTTTAAAAAATGATTTTTTTGTCCCGTTTATTATTCAAAAGGGACAAAATAGGTCACAAATAAGTCAAATTTTGTATTTGGGATTTTTCTGACTGGCGGTTATCAATTTAGAGGCTGGGACATAGATGTCCTGGCCGTACTTAATGGTGGGATACATATGTCCCATCTGAAGTGATCGACTTACTACAAGCACATCTATCATTTATTATATGGACTTTTTTTCACATGGTATGATACAGGGTGAAGCAATCTTTGCATAACCCGACATTACACATTGGACAACTCATATTTGTTCTTTTTTCTATGTTCATTTGAGCAAATATGAATAAAATATGAATGAGCATAACAATCTCAATGAAGAATACGAGTGAGATATATCTGTCCCAATGAAGAATACTAGTGGGATATATCTGTCCCAGCGCAAAATCACAACGCTATTTCATGCAAGAAACTCTTCAGCGCCATCTAGGGGATATTTAACACATAAAACACGTATACTTGGTTCGACTCTACGACTGGGACATATTACAATGAGTTTCTAAGTGCTTTTCACCCAATTAGTAATTTTTAAACATTTGTTGGGACAAATGAGTCCCGTTAGTAGTTAAAGGGTTAAATCAAATTATTTAATCGTTTAGTCCTATTAAAAGGATAGTTCATTTTATTAAAAAGGAAAAAAAGTTGTTTCACAATGCCTATTATTTCATTATTAGGATATAATTATCAGAAGTAAAATAGTTCTCGTTATCATTACATATTAATAATACAAATTTTAATATTAGCTCAATTATTTTAATATTAGCATTATTATTTAATATTATATTTAATTTTATATTAAGGAGTAGTGTTTTTTTTTAAAGTTTTAGTGGTGGATAACAGAAAGAAATATCTACTTGGCATAACAAAATGACTACATTCTGGGAAATTTTTAAAAAGTGGAGTTTAAACTTTTAATGAGCTTAATGTCAAATTTATTGTCTTTAATTTCACGTCAATGTTAGGATATAAGTAGGTCATTTGTAACACACATGTTTAATTTACAAATATGTTTGACCAATATATTCTTCGATATTTTTCTACCAGTTTTTAAATTTCCCTGGAATACGTGCTAACTTTTTTGATATAGGTGTTTTTAAAATATATACAGCTTTTTTGGATGGGTGTACTCATTCTCATACTCATATGTGTTGGTTATCTTAGCATCAGCCCCGCTAGAGACTCCAACTAATTCATCTGAGTGGAAATAAATAATAAATCGCCGAAGCGCAACTGAAAGGTGAAAGTTGGGGTTCAGTATCTTTTACTGAGAGAAAATTAAAATGAAGTAGTGAGATTGAACAAACAAGTNCTTGTTCTGAAAAAATTTTTTAGTTCAGTATCTCCGGAAAAATATTTCGCAAAAAACTCAAATGTTAGAGGGTGCACATGCATCAATGAGTTAAAGGCTATATTTTAGAATTCTTTTGCACTAATCCAATTTGATTGTATACAAAAAAGTATACATGTTTAAAGTATACAATGTTTGTTACAAAAAAGTATACAGTTGTAATGTATCCATAAGGAAAAAAATAAATAATAAAAAAAAACAATGTTAAGGAACAGTTGAAGAATACGTAGATTACACAGAGGAACAAATGTTTTCTTATATTTATACAAATATTTGTGTGTGAGGATTTTAAATTTGAAATTAATTTTTCTCCCATAGCAACAGATTTTTTTGAAAAGGACATGTATTTTATTATTCCCGAAAAAACGCTAAAAATGAAATTTGTTTGTTACCAGTTTTTATTCTTTTCCGTCTTGATATATACAGAGATGCGTCAAAATAACTAAAAAACCGAACACGTCAAAATAACTAAATACAACGGTAATTAACAAAGTAAATTTTGCAAATATTTGACTATTTTTGCTTGCTTATTAAGAAGTATAACATGACATAAGTACTATAAAGTAGTGAATTATATAAGCCTACGAATTATTTAGAAATAGAGGTGGATAAAAATCTACTGAATTGAATTTATTAAACCAAGAATCACAATTGATATACTACCAGTTTAAAATAATATTTGCTGTCCGGAGCAAGTTGGCATCTCTGTATATATTGACTTTCAGCCCTGCCACCAACCTGTTCATCTGATGAATGTTAATATGTGCATACCCTACAACTGCTACGGAATTTCCGTAGTTTCCGTAGTTCCGTAGTAGAAGAATTATTTTCAAAATCCTCATAAGTTGGAGGGTATGCATGTGCTATCAAGTCATTTAGAGAAAAAAATCTTATGCAGGTTGTTATCAATTACTGCGCTTATGCACATACCCTCCAACTTATGAGGATTTCGAAAATAGTTCTTTCTAGTGGTAGCGAACCAAAGTAGAAATTTTTAAAGCAAATGGATCTCTCATAAAGCTTTTATCAGAACTTAAGAATCTAGCCATATGGCCTGCACTTTTATAAGTAATAGTGGACAAGTTACGCTAAAATTAATTTTTTTTAAATATTAAGACATTAATTTTGCTACCGTCTGAAAAGGAGATTTCTGAAACTACGGAAATTCCGTAGCAGTTGGAGGGTATGCATGCAGTATATACATATAAATATTTTGCCCTTTAATAAATAGTGGTAGTCACGGAGAATTCAGAGATGCCAACTTGCTCCGGACGGCAAATATATATTTTAAGTGGTAGTCTATAAATTGTGATTTTTGGTTTAATAAATTCAATTTAGTAGATTTTTATCCACCACTAATTCTAAATAATTCGTAGGCTTATATAATTCACCACTTCATAGTACTTACGTCATACTGTTCCATACCTGCCAACTCTTCCGGATTTTCCGGAAGATTTTATTTTCATATTTAAAGTGGTAGTAATTATATACTATTTTTCTTTTATAATCTTAATTTTTAAATGATATTGATCACCACTATTCTTGCAAAAATTAAGCACATATATTAATGTGTTACTGTCATGGTTGTCAACTTAAGTTTTCTCAACTACAACGTATTTGTTTGCTTAAAATTGAAGTTTAAATTCCATTTTAATACCACTGGGAAAAATAGTAATGGAAGGGATTAAAAGTTGGCAGGTATGCTGTACCTTTTAAAAAACAAGCAGAAATGGTGAACTATTTGCAAACTATACTTTGTAGTTATTTACCGTTTTTTTTAATTATTTTGGTGCGTCAGGAGTAGTTGGCATCTCGAGAGAAAGTAGAAATGGAACGTTCTTATTACCATTTTTTCCTCCTTTTCGGATCAATAGCAGTTCCTGGCCTGCCGACTACAATGCGTTTTAGAAAATATTTCATAGAGTGGTAGACATGTAAAAACCAAAACTTTCAGAATTTTTTGTAATTTTGACATCATTTTAAAATCCTAACCACGAGTAAGCTGGAACAAATTGGCGTTGCACATGACCATTTAAATCATTTATGTGCAGTGGTGTGAAAAATAAGTTTGATTGAATAAAAAATAATATATCGAACTATATATTTAAATTTTTAAAACCTTAAACCTAGCTACCACTAGAATAAACTTATACGAAAAGAATAGAAAGTTGGCAGCCCTGCAGTTCTGATGTAGTCGTGCGTGGCTAGAGGTGGTTCTTAATTATGAACTGCTCATAATTTTATGAGAAGCGCACGGAGAAACAGCTCATAATAGAGAAGCGCCTCTGGCGGCGTATAATGTCATTTCGTAAGAACTGTAGCTTGGAGAGAGAAATAAATTGCTGATTTGATGTCAGCACTACGAGAGTATAAGATCTGTTAAGAANGTGTGTGTGCGTGTTTGTGTGTGTAACCGTCGTTGAATAGCCGACACAATTTTGGGTTTACGACTACTAATATTCAACTCCGTAACCTTGTAATTTTGTACCCAATCCAGAAGAAAAGGGAACTCCTGGATCAAGTATTGGGAGAAATTTGTCTTCGATGAGGACTTTTTAAGGGAACTAATCTGCATTTGCGTTACATGAAAAGGAACAACACGAAAGCCTTCCACGGTTTGTCTGACTGCAAAAATACTCTAATCCATGAATCGTCTACCAATGAGAATATTTCGCGGGATATTTTTTGTCACATATATCTTGTTTTGAAATCAAATAGTTGTTACATTTTTTTAACAAAATCAGTAGCTCAGTAAAGAAACTCTCCATTTAATTTACATGCAAACCATCAACCACGTTTATTATAAAGGCACTTTTTCCATTAGAGCAAAATAAGAGTCCTATAGGTAAACGGTTAATTCAGTATCAGTTTTTATTTTACGAGAGCCTCAAATATTTGAGGGTGTGCAAATGTGTACCAGTCTCACTCGAAAATGCTTAAATTATTTGAAATGACTAGCATTTTAAATTTCTTAAAACATAATACCTTATTTATTGTCTTGACTTGCTCACTTACAGCTGCTGCTTTAATTTTAGAGACAGATTTTTGCCTTGTGTGCAAAGCTATAACAGTTGCATATTCCAACAGGCTAACAAAAACAAATCCTATGCAAGCAGACAACCATATATTAAGTGCTACTATGTACGATACATTTGGTAGTGAAGCTTGATATTGTTTTGTGACAATTGTCAGAAGACTGGTGACACCTAAGGTAACTCTAGCTGGAACAGCATCTGGTGGTATCCAAAACGACAGCATGGACATGAATACTATAAGGCAAGTTGGGACATACACATTTGTTATGTAATATCCAGATCTTCTGGTCATTGTGACTGATCCTTTCAAACAAGAAAAATGGGCATCTAAAATGAAATTGAAGGAATTATTGCAAGACACTGAAAAATCGTATTTTTAATGTTTTTATAATCATTGAAAAAATAAAAACAGTTGAAAAAGTTTCGAGAAAACAAAAGTCAAAAGCATCGAGTCAAATGCCCCTGACCTAGTAGTGATATGTTAAAATGATTGATTGATTTGCTTGACATTTAATCTATATTGAGGATACACTGCTCAAAACAGTTAAATTATATTGAAACTGTGGGTTGATCTTGAACCTGGAGAATTGTTTGAATGATTGATGCATTATCGACAGGCGTAGTAGGTTATATTAGATAAAAATGACATTTGTTTGACACAAAAAAATGCGTTTTATTGGGCATTTGGGAACAAAAGGAAAAAAAACACAATTTGTGCATATGAGAAAAGTAGATAAAAAAGGGTGCTTCATTAAAAAAATCGTTTTCAGTAGGGGGTATGGTTTCCCCGGACAGCCAGCAACGTTGAACAGTTTGGAGGCATCGAGTCAATGAGGTAATTAATGATTGGCTGGGGTGTTTTGTCCCACTCCTCCAGAAGAGCTCATTCCAGTTTTGTTTGAAGAGTTTGTGGGGGTGGTAGACTGCCAGCAGTTCGTCAATGTCCCAAACATGCTCGATTGGGTTCATGTCCAAAGAACGCGCTGACCAATCCATTCGTATGATTCCTCCCTCCAAAAGGAAATCATTGATCAAGTTAGCACGATGTGGCTTGCAGTTGGTGTCCATTAACATGAAGTCATCTCCAATTGCTGCAGCTAAAGGGACTACTATAAGTTTCAGGACCTCATCTTTATATCTGCGACCTGTCAGAGCTCCATTTCCAATGATATGGAGAGCCAATGGAGATGCCAGTGGAGTATATCAATGGGGATGCCTACATAGACTGTAACTCCCCCTCTTCCAAATCTTGCACATTCGTGCACGAACGCAGGATTTTTTCTAGTAGCACGTTCCTTCTAGATAAAAATACGTCTATTATCAGAATGAGCAGAAAAAAACAGAGAAAAAGAATATTGCGCTATTCATTTCTTCTCCAGTTCACGTGCTCTGTTGCCCACTCCCTGCACGGCGGTGCTTTGCTGCAGACACTATTGATCGGTGAGCATACAGACCTACAGCGTGAAGGCGGTTTCGGCCAGTTTGTATCAAAACTGTGGTGCCAGTAGTTGTTGATGAAGAGTGGCATTCATAATTCAGTGTCTCCAGGTTGTTAGAATTAAATAACGGTCTTCATTGGGTGTTGTAGCGCGTCTGCGTCCTTGCTTTGATCTTCGGCCTATATTTCCAGTCACTAGAATGCGGTTCCAGATCCAGGAAATCACATTTTGGTAAATTCCAATGGCTTCTGCTATTTCGGCTTGTGTTTGAACCCTCTCTGACAGCCAACAACTCTCTAAGCTTTTTACTAGGTAAAATGAATTCGTTGAGACATCGCACTCATCGAAACAGTGCGCTTAATGAATGTCGATCATTCTTTTCCATTTTGTCTTACATTAAGTTGAAAGTCAAATAAAATTCACTGCCGATAAAGCGTCGTATTCGATATTACTTTTGATATTCTTTTTCTATTTGTAAGTATCACTAAAAGGAGAATAAGAAAATTATGAATTTTTTTTTCTACATATAAGTATCACTGAAAGGAGAATAGGGAAATTATGGAATATTTTTTTCTACATATAAGTATCACTAAAAGGAGAATAAGAAAATTATGAAATTTTTTTTCTACACATAAGTATCACTAAAAGGAAAATAAGAAAATTACGGAATATTTTTCCTACATATAATTATCTCTAAAAGGAGAATAAGAAAATTAAGGAATATTTTTTCTACATATAAGTATCACTAAAAGGAGGATAAGAAAATCATAGAATATTACTTTTTTTACATTCACCACTTGTAACATTAATAATTTCAAATTGTGGAAGAACTATGTGCTCTCCTTGCGTGATATTGTTGTTTTCATCCCATAAAAGTTTCAATTCATCTTCTGTATGTGCCACTAGAAAGAGAACAATATTAAATGTGTCAAACTATGAGTTCATCAAGATTTTCTGAAATCTAATATTTTTAAGCGAACTGAAAGTAATAATTCTATAACAGAAAGAAGACATTTTATTGTTAAACTCAGAATTAAGTAGTGAATAATTTCCTGTTTTAGCCATTGCTTCAACATTTATAAAAAAGAGAATATCAAACTTAAATGATGTATGTTTCATTAAATGTATTACATCGGCCTAAAATTTTTGTTCAAGGGAGTGCCAGTAAAAGAAAACAAAACGCTTTTTTGTCTAGAATTAGTAGTAAATAATTGAGCTACATCAAATACAAAGGTTTTTAAATACGTGATTATGTTGACCAAATATACGTTTATTATCGTCTATTTAATATTGCAATTTTGTAACCACTGAGACATTTCTAATGACGTACATTCCATAAAGTTCCATGAGTTCATTAAAGATTAAAGAAGAAAAAAACGGAGCCCCTGCATTATGCCTGCTAATTTTTGTTCTTTCAGGGGATGTTCTTTTCCAGTGGTCGTAAAAGGATAATTAAGTTACAATTGTAGCCCAGCAGTGTTTTTATATTTTACTAAAGCTAAAGCCCTGGCTTGTCAACTGCTACGCTTTTTGCAAAATATTTTATAGATTAGTAGAGATTTAAAAACCAAAGCTTTCAGAAGTTTCGGTAATTTTGCCAACGGTAATTTTCTTTATTGGTAATTCGGTAATTTTGTTTTTTGCTGGAAAAAAGTGGCGATGACTTGATGACTTGAATTTTTAAATAATTTATCTGTAGTGGTTTGGAAAATAAGTTTTAATGAATAAAAAATAATACATTAAAATGTAAGCGTAGCTACCACTAGAATAAACTTTTACGAAAAGCGTAGAAAGTTGGCAGACCTGAAAGCATACTATCGTATTGAATTCCATACTTTTCAATATTTGAGTTTAGAGTGAAATATATTTGACTCATTCCAAGTTAAACCAACCAAAATAAAAAAATCTCATTGCCGTCAAGTCAAAGACTTTCATGAAAAATTTTTATAAAAAAGTTCTCAATAAGATAGTTCTTGCTAAAATAATTGTTGAACTAAAGCTATAATTAGGTAGCCATATTGAATATGATTCAAAAAGTTCTCAATAAGATAGTTCTTGCTAAAATAATTGTTGAACTAAAGCTATAATTAGGTAGCCATATTGAATATGATTCAAAAAGTTCGCAATAAGATAGTTCTTGCTAAAATAATTGTTGAACTAAAGCTATAATTAGGTAGCCATATTGAAATTTGATTCAAATTAAAAATGTAAAGATATAGATAAAAATATAAGGATATATGTACAAATATTAAAGATATATGTAACTGATTTTAATTTCGTTAAAAAGATTTTTACTTTTATTGTTCACTTTTTACGTATTTATTAAGCATACGGATCATCACTGATAAAAAAATATGTATGGCACGATTTATTTCTCGATTTCGCTATTAACTAGATTGCATATTTAAAGAGATCATTGGAAGAACCAGGTAAGTGACATTCCTAGAGTAGCCGAAATCAGAGAAAGAAGAAAAAAGTAGCATAAAAAGTAGATATTTTATTATAGATTTAGTAGAAGGTGGGGCTAATATTTCTTTGGTTTATTTTATGTACCACAACCTAATTTGAAATAAAAATCATTCCAGCATACTCCCAACAAAGGCGGATTAGATATATTAAAATTTAAGTTAAAATAAAAACAACTCTTTTACATTCACAAGTCTACCAACTTTCAGAGCTTTTTTTTTTTTTTTTGGAAAAATTTCTTCTAGCTGTAGCTAAGTTTATGTTTTATGGTATGATTCTTTGCTTCGCAGATTTGAGTTAACGGTTTATTTCCCAAAAATGCCAACTATTATGCCTTTTGCAAAATATTTTGTAAAGTGGTGGGCAATTAAAAGCCGAAGCTTTCAGAATTTTTAGTAATTTTGCCAACATCTTAAAAGCCTCGCGACGAAGGAGCTGAAACAAAGTTGTGTTGTATATGAACTTTTAAATAATCTATGTGTAGTGACGTGGAAAATAATTTCATATGAATGAAAAATAATTTAGAAAATATTTTCATTAAAACATGAACTTAGGTACCACTAGAATAAATTTTCACGACAATCGTAGAAAGTTGACAGCTCTGTTTTCCACACCACTACATGTAAATGATTCAGAAGTTCATAAAAAATGCCACTTTTTCCTGTTCTTCCGAGGTGAGGTTTTCAAAATTTTGGCAAAGTTACTCAAAATCCAAAAACTTTGTGTCTTAATTGCTAGCAATCTTTATAATATTTAGGAAAAAACGTAGACCCCCCTTGGTAGGCCTGAATTAAACATATCCATATTGATGCGACTTCATTTTGCCTTTTTCTCTGCTTCATTAATATCCCTGAATAGTCACTTGCGTATTCACATCCATTAACGGAGTTGCCACGGGCGACTAAAAATGCAAGATGTTGTGACTTACAACATTCTTAATTTAAAAAGGTTTTTATAGCATACTTTTTCAGTTTACTAATGAAGGCGAATGCAAAGCATGTTTTAGCTTTAAGTATGAGTAATTTGAAATATTAAGAAAAATGGTGGTAAAATACAATTAAAAAATTATGGGATTATAAATAATTAAAAATTTACAAAGTTTCAACTACTTTTTACAATTTTAGTAGCCCGTAGCTTCCCTGCATTAACCCCTTAACTTGTGTGCTCGAGTTAATTCGAGCGCGCTACACAGGCCAAACTGTGCACACTCGAGATAATTCGAGCGGCGTTGTATTTTAAGCTGCTATAATTTTTCACACTCGAATAAAATCGAGAATTGAAAATAACAATGTGAAAACTAAGAAAAAAAAATCGCTTTATCAATATTTATCATTTACATAGGATTGTGAGCTATAACACTTATTTATTCAAGAATTAAATATACAGAGATGCCTACTTGCTCCGAACAACGAATAAATATTTTCAAGTGGTAGTTTATTGATTGTGATTCTTGGTTTAATAAATTAAATTTAGTAGATTTTTATCCATCACTATTTCTAAATAATTCGTAGGCTTACATAATTCACCACTTTATAGTACTTATGTCAGTCATGCTATACCTTTTAAAAAGAAAGCAAAAATAGTCAACTATTTGCAAAATTAACTTAGTAGTTATTNTATCATGATAGTAACACATATTAATATATATGCTTAATTTTTTAAAGAATAGTGGTGATGAAATTCATTTAAAAATTTAGTTTGTAAAAGAAAAAATAGTATATATTTACTACCACTTTAAATATAAAAATAAAGTTTTACGCCAAATGCGTAAAAGTTGGCTAGTATGGATGTTTTTTCTTCCAGTGTCCGTAAAATGATAATTAAGTTACAATTGTAGCCTAGCAGTGTTTTTATATTTTACCAAAGCTAAAGCACAGGCCTGACAACTGCTTTTTTGCAAAATATTTTATAGAGTAGTAGAGATTTAAAAAGCAAAGCTTTCAGAAGTTTCGGTAATTTTGCCATCACACAAAAAGCCTCACGACGAAGGATCTGGAAAAAAGTGGAGATGCACATGAATTTTTAAATCATTTATTTGTAGTGGTTCGGAAAATAAGCTTAAGTGAATAGAAAATGATACATTAAAATGTAAACATAGCTACCACTAGAATAAATTTTTACACAAAAAGCGCAGAAAATTGGCAGACCTGAAAGCATACTATCGTATTGAATTAGATACCTTCTAATATTTGAGTTAAGAGCGAAATATATTTGACTCATTCCAAGTGAAACGGACCAAAATTTAAAAAAAAATCTCGTTGCCGTCAAGTCGAAGATTTTCATGAAATTTTTTTATAAAAAAGTTCTCAATAAGAAAGTTCTTGCGAAAATAATTTTCGCGTTAAAGCTACAACTAGGAAGCCATTTTGAAATTTGATTCAAATTAAAAATAAAATAAAGATAGACGTAGAAATATTAAAGATATATGCGACTGATTTTAATCTCGTTAAACAGATTTTTACTTTTATTGTTCACTTTTAACTTAATTATTAAGCACACAGATCATCACTGGTTTAAATATATGTATAGCACGATAGATTTCTCGATTTCACTTTTTACAAGATTGCATATTTAAAGAGATCATTGAACCAGGTAAGTGACATTCTTTAAGTAGCCACAATCAGAGAAAGAAGAAAACGTAGCATAAAAAGTAGATATTTTATTATAGATTTATTAGAAGGTGGGACTAAGACTAATATTTCTTTGCGTTATTTTATTTACTACAACCAAAATTTGGAATAAAAATAATTCCAGTTGTAGTTCATGAACTTTTAAATAATTTATGTGCAGTGGCGTGAAAAATAATTTCATACGAATGAAAAATAATACATTAAAATATAAACTTAGGTACCACTAGAATAAATTTTTACAAAAATTGTAGACAGTTGACCGCCCTGTTTTCCACACCACTACATGTAAATGATTCAGAAGTTCATATAAAACGCCACTTTTTCCTGTTCTTCCGAGGTGAGGTTTTCAAAATTTTGCCAAAGTTCAGATTGCCAAAGTTCAGAAAGTTCAATTTTGCCAAAGTTACTCAAAATCCAAAAACTTTGTGTCTTTATTGCCAGCAATCTTTATAATATTTAGGAAATACGTAGACCCCCCTTGGTAGGCCTGAATTAAACATATCCATATTGATGCGACTTCATTTTGCCTTTTTCTCTGCTTCATTAATATCCCTGAATAGTCACTTGCGTATTCACATCCATTAACGGAGTTGCCACGGGCGACTAAAAATGCAAGATGTTGTGACTTACAACATTCTTAATTTAAAAAGGTTTTTATAGCATACTTTTTCAGTTTACTAATGAAGGCGAATGCAAAGCATGTTTTAGCTTTAAAAATGAGTAATTTGAAATATTAAGAAAAATGGTGGTAAAATACAATTAAAAAATTATGGGATTATAAATAATTAAAAATTTACAAAGTTTCAACTACTTTTTACAATTTTAGTAGCCCGTAGCTTCCCTGCATTAACCCCTTAACTTGTGTGCTCGAGTTAATTCGAGCGCGCTACACAGGCCAAACTGTGCACACTCGAGATAATTCGAGCGGCGTTGTATTTTAAGCTGCTATAATTTTTCACACTCGAATAAAATCGAGAATTGAAAATAACAATGTGAAAGCTAAGAAAAAAAAATCGCTTTATCGATATTTATCATTTACATAGGATTGTGAGCTATAACACTTATTTATTCAAGAATTAAATATACAGAGATGCCTACTTGCTCCGAACAACGAATAAATATTTTCAAGTGGTAGTTTATTGATTGTGATTCTTGGTTTAATAAATTAAATTTAGTAGATTTTTCTCCACCACTATTTCTAAATAATTCGTAGGCTTACATAATTCACCAATTTATAGTACTTATGTCATGTCATTTTAAAAAGAAGGCAAAAATAGTCAACTATTTGCAAAATTAACTTAGTAGTTATTTACCTTTGTTTTTAATTATTTCGCAGTGTCCGGAGCAGTTGGCATCTCTGAATATAGCCTTTTTCCATGGAAAAAAAGCGCAGTATATAAAAATTGTTCACCAAAAGAAAAGACGATGTTCTGAAGTGTGTTTTCTTACGTAAAAAAATAATATTTTTTTGGACGGTTTTTTTTTTCGAAAAATCTGTGCGTTAAGGGATTACGCTCTTCAAACATGTAAACGATGAAATAGTATCTTAAGAAATCAATTCCTGCTAGCATTAACGTGAATTCACCACCATTATTAAAAATTCTTCAGGCTGTGTGTTACAAATGCCTTAACATCACTACAAATTATAGCATGTAAACTTCCTAGGTAAAATGACAGAACTATCTAGAAGAGCTCTTCATAGTATATAAAGTTATAGCATAGCTGCCAACTTTTAATCCCTTCCATTATCATTTTTCCCAGTGGTATTAAAATGGAATTAAAACTTCAATTTTAAGCAAACAAATACGTTGTATTTGAGAAAACTTAAGTTGACAACCGTGATAGTAACGCATATTAATATCTGTGGTTAATTTTTGTAAGAATAGTGGTGACCAATATCATTTAAAAATTTAGATTATAAA
Organism: Parasteatoda tepidariorum; assembly: GCF_043381705.1. Taxonomy (NCBI): domain Eukaryota; kingdom Metazoa; phylum Arthropoda; class Arachnida; order Araneae; family Theridiidae; genus Parasteatoda; species Parasteatoda tepidariorum. The sequence goes on along the minus strand of NC_092215.1, from coordinate 35,015,891 downwards.
AGAAAAAATAGTATATAATTACTACCACTTTAAATATGAAAATAAAATCTTCCGGAAAATCCGGAAGAGTTGGCAGGTATGTTATAGTGATAATAATTAAGTAAGCAAGAATTTTAAAAATTTCAATTCTACCAAAACTTTCAAGAAAAAATATATTATTCTACTTCCTTTGTTTTCTATGTGACATTTTTTGCATTGTTTGAAATATATATGCAAACATTCAACTTACAACTTTTAATAATCAGATCACATTCTTGGGTATCGTGAGGGAAAAGTCTAAGGTCCATTTGACAGCTGAACTCGATAGAAACTCTGAAAAGAATTAAACGTTAGTAACATTGCATTACTGTGTCATTCCGTTAACACGCTGAATGCCATGGAGGTCACCGGTGACAGGCACTGAGTTTGTTCGTAGCTCCACGGGGGTCACCGGTGAAGCCAAGATTATTAGATATTCGAGTAAATATTTAATTTTTATTTATTATTATCGTTACTAAAATGGTTTGGAGAAATTAATGCAATATGGATCACACAAAAATAGTTTTATTTATATACACAGAGATGCCCACTTGTTCCGGACAGCGAATAAATATTTTCAAGTGATAGTTTATTAATTGTGATTCTTGGTTTAATAAATTCAATTTAGTAGATTTTTATCCACCACTATTTCTAAACAATTCGTTAGCTTATATAATTTACCACTTTTTTTAGATATGTCGGGCTAAACCTTTTAAAAAAACTAGCAAAATCTGTCTAAATAACTGCAAATTTAGTTTTTAGTTATTTACCGTGTGGCCAGACGGGTGAGCCATGTAAAATTAGCGTGGCATTCAGCGTGTTAACCTCTTCGAGACGGACGAGTCATATATGCATTTTCAGGGTGGCGACAATCACAGCAAAAAAGATAAAACTGATAGCCTAACTATTTTTATTGCAGTTTATTTGTGGGGGGGGGGTAATAATAGTTATGTTTATTAATATCACCAAGGCTTAGTTCAAATTAAAAATTATATAGTTACATTTTTAACAAACATAGACTGGATGTATTAGATTTAAAGTGAAAACGAAAATAAATTTAGAATAAGGAAATTAGTCATGCCCAAACTTAAGCTACCGCTTTTTATTTTCTTCCATCCTGTTTTTGATTCCATACGAATATATTTATGACTCACCTGTCCCGAAAAGGTTAATAAGACTACTGTCTTATTAAAAAACATCTAAAACAGATTGAAAATATTAAAATCGACGAATACATGGCTTAATTAAGCAAAAATATTTTTGACACTGCTCTAAAATAAATCACAATAAACCTTAACCCATTTTAGGACAAGAATTGAAATTTTTATAAAATGTGATATTATTATTATTGAAATGTGCTTAAAATACAGTCATTAAGACACAAAAGTTTCATGCATGAAAAATAATATTTTATTTAAGAAATAAACTGAATTCTCTCTTTCATTATTTAATTTTCAAAAAAAACTCCGATTTACTGTTGCTTTTATTTTATATACATATGAGGGTGAAAATATTTTAATTTTTAATTTTTTGCAATAATGATAACATTTAACAGTTCTTATATTTTCTTTTGTTGTTTTTGTTGTTGTTGACATATGCCTGTTTAGGCAGAAGGGGTGCTATTGTTCTTGTTTTTCCAGTGGCGCCATCTATGACCAAGAAATTCGACTTCTGTTACACCATACGTCGCACCCGTTTATAGGGTGGACCCATTCATGCATCCATTCATTCATCCACAGATCGTAATTTTAACCTGAATCAGAGAACGATCGATCTCCAATCCAGTATCCCCAGAGGCATTGATTTGTTATGGGAACATGGAGGAATTTTGCGACTCGACAGATTTAACGTGCATCAGTCACTTTACTACAGGGGGAATCATCGGCCGGCGGGGTTCGAACCCACGAACTCTCGGACATGGGCCCAGCGCCCTGCCGACCAGACTATCCCGGCCTTTTTTTTTCTTTTAAAAGTCCTTACTGTCAGTCGTTAAATTTTTAAGATTTACTTTATTTTAAAAATAACACTCTCTTGTGGAGTTTGGTATTTGATTTAATAACTTAAAAAAAGTTAACTTAAAAAATTTATCTGACTTTTTTATTTTTAATAGGATGTTGCGACTATTTCGCTATGTCTCATAACCTAAAATTTATGTTCATTATCTTTCAGTGATTCTTGAAATATGATTGTTTTAATAAATAAATACTCATTATTAATTTGAAATTATTACGGCTACAAGTTTATTAAATGATCAAGCTTCTGGTTCTCACTATTATTACAGACTGTCTAACATCTGGAGCTGTTGCGAATTATTCATTACAGATACATGTATTATAGAAGAATTTTTTGAAACGAACAAAATTTATAAAAATGGTTAATAGAAATTAAGAGCTTAAAGCACTCGTCTATCTGATCCTATATTTATTTATTTAAATAATTTGAGCATATAGGTGAACGAAATTTTTTTAATTCAGATTTATAAAAATATTAATACATTACTTTTCTGAAATTAGGAAATTTTCATAGTAATTGGAGGGTCAGTTATAATAATGATTTTTAAGATTAAGTTTTCAAGACAGTATTTTTAAACTAAATTTAGTTCAATTTTAATTATATTTTTTTAATAGATTAAAAAATAAGTTTTAAGACGCGTTTACGCCTAGCCCCATAAACTATCCACACTTGTAACGTGATGTGGGGCAAGCGTGACCAAAAACAACTTTTTTTTAAAAAAAAATTTAAAAATTGTACATCTAAACTGACTAATATATCATTTAAAATAAAGATAAGCGTTCAAATTTTAATTAATAAAAAAGACAGGATATATTCAAAATAATAATTAGTAAGTTTTTCGTCAAAGTTATAAAAAGTCTTGACACTAGCCTCTGTCTCCCCTAGATTGTCTCCCCTAGTAATGAAGTCTTAAATATTTAATGTATATATATAAAATAAATACTTATTATATTAAATAGTAGAAACGTTTCTTACCTGGCTGTANAAAAATGCGAAGTTAGCCTCCGAATTTAATTTTTGGGATTGTGTCCAAAATAAGGGTGGTCAAAAAAAATTAAAGGGTGGTCATTTGTGGTCAAAAAGTGGTCAAACGAATACAATATAAAAATTTGATTTTTATTCATTTGGCGTGAAAATGCGAAGTTAGCCCCCGAATTTAATTTTCAGGATTATGTCCAAAATAAGGGTGGTCAAAAAAATTTAAAAGGTGGTCATTTGTGGTCAAAAAATGGTCAAACGAATGCAGTTTGAATTTTTGAATTTCCTCATTTTCGGGGGCTATCTTCGCATAGCTATAACACTCTCTTGTAGAGTTTAGTATTTGATTTAATAACTTAAAAAAAGTTAACTTAAAAAATTCATCCTACTTTTTAATTTTTAATATGATGTTCCGACTATTTCGCTATGTCGCATAACCTGAAACTTATGTTCAATATCTTTCAATGATTCTCGAAATATGATTGTTTTAATAAATAAATACTCATTATTAATTTGAAATTATTGCGGCCACAAGTTTATTAAATGTTCAAACTTTTGTTTTCCACTATTATTACAGACTGTCTAAAATTTGCAGCTGTTGTGAATTATTTATTACAGTTACATAAATTAAGGCAGAATTTTTTGAAACGAACAAAATTTATAAAAATGGTTAATAGAACTTAAAAACTTAAAGCACTCGTCTATCTGACCTTTATTTTTTTATTTAAATTATTTGAGCACATAGGTGAACGAAATTTTTTTAATTTAGATTTATAAAAATATTAATACATTACTTTTGCTCCCATTGGGAAAAATATTTTCTGAAATTATGAAAATTTCTTAGTAATTGGAGGGTCAGTTATAATAATGATTTTTAAGATAAAGAACTCAAGACAGTATTTTTAAACTAAATTTAGTTCAATTTTAGTTCTATTTTCTTTAAATAGATTAAAAAATAAGTTTTAAGACGCATCCACACCTAACCACATAAACTATCCACACTTGTCACGTGATGTGGGGCAAGCAAAACGAAAAACAATTTTTTTTTTAAAAAAAATTAAAAAATTGTACATCTAAACTGACTAATATATCATTTAAAATAAAGATAAGCGTTCAAATTTCAATTAATAAAAAAGACAGGATATATTCAAAATAATAATTAGTAAGTTTTTTGTCAAAGTTATAAAAAGTCTTGACACTAGCCTCTGTCTCCCCTAGATTGTGCTCTTATATTAGTATAATCAAAATAATAATGAAGTCTTAAATATTTAATATATATACATAAAATAAATACTTATTATATTAAATAGTAGAAACGTTTCTTACCTGGCTGTAAATTGTATAGTTTTATTCTTAAATAGCCATAAGTACATATTTGGTATAATTGTGTTTTGTACGTGACCTTCTATAGAATTTTCATAAAACAAATCAGGAGTCCAAATTCTTTTTCTCCAGTCAATGTCCAATACTACTTTCGATTTTTCAGGATTGGGAAATAAAAGCCGATAGTCGGTCCATCGCGATGTCATCATCAAGTCAAAACGTATAGACTAGAATTCAAAAAAGAGAAAAATATGCTTAAAATTTTGATTTCTCAACCTTAACTTTATCATAAATTAATGGAATAATTTTTAAAGAATAACAAGCTGCAAAAAGTAGGAAAATATAAAAGTGGTGGATAATTTTAAAAATTTCGTTTCATCTGCAGCTTTTTTAATAAGTGGCCATGCAAAAAGAGCACTAAGTCTGAATTATATAAAGTCATACCTGCCAACTTTTAATCCTTTCCATTATAATTTTTCCCAGTGGTATTAAAATGGAATTAAAACTTCAATTTTAAGCAAACAAATACGTTGTATTTGAGAAAACTTAAGTTCCCAACCATGATAGTAACGCATATTCATATATGTGCTTAATTTTTGTAAGAATAGTGGTGATCAAAATCATTTAAAAATTAAATTTATAAAAGAAAAAATAGTATATATTTACTACCACTTTAAATATGAAAATAAAATCTTCCGGAAAATCCGAAGAGTTGGCAGGTATGTAACGTGTTTTTATATACAGAGATGTAAAATAGTGTTTTTGTAAAATATTATTTTCCAATGGTAGCGAAATTTAAGTTACTTTTAGTATAATATTTTTCATTTTAAGTAATTTTTTCACCACTAACTATCAAAAATTATAAGTATCATATAAAATGCAACGTTAAAGCATCAATCTACTGGTTACTCTATTAAAAAGTAGAGTAACCAGTTAGTAACCACACACATATATATGTGTGTGTGTATCATACCTGCCAATTTTTAATCTCTTCCATTACGATTTTTGCCAGTGGTATTAAAGTGGAATTAAAATTTCAATTTGAAGCAAATAAAAGTACGTTATATTTGAAAAAGCTTAAGCTGACAACCATGATAGTAACACGTATTTATATATATGCTTAATTTTTTCAAGAATAGTGGTGATTAAATTCATTTAAAAATTAAGTTTATGAAAGAAAAAAGTAGTATATATTTACTACCACTTTAAATATGAAAATAAAACTTTACGCCTAATGCGTAAAAGTTGGTAGGTATGGTAATATATATATATATATATATATATATATATATATAAAAA